>NC_091549.1:5973751-5983751 GCF_042767895.1 Penaeus vannamei
AGAAAGAAAAGAATATCAGAGCAAGAACGAATAAATCTAAACAAAAGCACGGGAATAAGAGAAAGAAGGGAGGTACAGGAGAAGGAAGAGAAACGCAACAGCTGTATGTGGTGACGATACAGCTGCTGTATTTTCCGAGCGCTGGCGTGGAGTGGCATCCTATCCAAAGGGGGAAATAGAAGCCAAGGGGAGTGTGTGTACTCAAGGGAGTGAGGGGGGTGGAGTAGGGGAGTGGGAGTGGAGGAGGGATGGATAGATGGAGAGGGGAGGGGGAGAAGGGGGTGGATGGATAGGGTGCCTGGGAGGGGGTGGAGTAGGGGAGTAGGGAGAGGAGGGATGGATGGATGGATAGGGGGGTCTGGGGGAGGGAGGTGAGTGGATGGATAGGGGGACTGGGGGAGGGGGAGAAGGGTGGGGGTTGAGATAGGGGGAGGTGGATGGATGGATAGGGGTCGGGGGAGGTGGATGGATAGGGGGTCTGGGAGGAGGGGGAGAAGGAGGGGGTGAGATAGGGAGGTGGATGGATGGATAGGGGTGGTTTGGGGGGAGGTGGAGGGGAGAAGGGTGGGGATGAGATAGGTGGGGGGAGGGGAGGAGGACGAACGGGATGAAAATCTATATGTGTTTGCTGTATTTAATTAGCGAGCGATGAAGGGGCGGGGAGATGGGATTTATGGTTTGGTAGATGTTGGTTGGGATGCAGGAGTGCTCGCGCGGCTGCGGTTTTTTTTTTTTTTCTTTTTTTTTTTTCGCTTCTGTTTTTGTTTTGTTTTTGTTCTATTCTCTCTAGGGTGGAGTTGTTGTTTTTTTTGTGATGAAATATAGTGGGGGGGGGATTCTTGTGTTTGTTTCTGTGCACTGGCTTTTGTTCTTGTTTTTGTTTTGTTCTTTCCCAGGGTGGAGTTGTTCTTTTGGGATGAAATATAAGGGGGGGATTCTTGTGTTTGATTCTGTGCACGTACAGTAGTCGTTTTTACATGCACATGCATACGCACGTACATATACGCAAATACATCTCATTCTCCCCTCCTTCATCTCCTTCCCCCTGCCCCCTCCCCCTCCGCCACCTTACTCTTCCCTCAACCCTCCCTCCCTCCCCCACCTTGAACCTCACCCCCCCACCCCTACTCCCACCCACCGTCCTTCCTCCCTCATCTCCATCCTCTCTTCCTCCCTCCTTCACTTCCCTCCCCCTCCCTTCCCCCGCTCACCCACCTTCCCTTTCTCCCCCTATTACTTCGGCAGGGAAAGTGGGTGGGGGAGAGGGGGAGGGGAGAGGGGGAGGGAGCGAGCACACACATACACACATGTACGAACGCAGTCAAACACACACACACACACACACACACACACACACACACACACACACACACACACACACACACACACACACAGAGCGAGAGAGACAGACAGACAGACAGACAGAGAAAGAAAGAGAGAAAGCGAGAGAGAGATTAAGCAACACCTTGCCTAAACATTTGTCTCTTCACTTATTTAGCTTCCCGGGGCCGAGGCGCGGGAGGGAGCCGTGTAATGCAAGGATCACGAGTGGACGGTTGGCATCGCAGCGCCATTTCCAGGGGCGCGACGCTCCCTCTGAGGCTGTAGCTGTCAAGGGCGCCTTCCCTCGGGAGGGGGGAAAGGGGGGGAAGGGGGGGGGCAGGGAGGAGGAGGACCTGACCTTTCTCTGGACGCTCGGGTCTCCTGCTCTGGTTCTCTCCTTCCTTGGTTTCTTCCTCTCTCTCTGTCTCTTTTTCATTCTCTCTCTCTCTCTTTCTCTCTTTCTCTCTTTCTTTCTCTCTCTCTCTCTCTCTCTCTCTCTCTCTCTTTCTTTCTTCTTTCTTTCTCTCTCTCTCTCTCTCTCTCTCTCTCTCTCTCTCTCTCTCTCTCTCTCTCTCTCTCTCTCTCTCTCTCTCTCTCTCTCTCTCTCTCTCTCTCTCTCTCTCTCTCTCTCTCTTCCTTCTCTGCACACATCGCACGCGCTCCTTCTCTTTTTTTCATTTCTTCCTACTTTCTGCATGTCTCGTTCTTATAGTATCCTCCTCTTCCTCCTCTTTCTCCTCCACCCTTCACCTTCTCCTCCTCCCCCGCCTCCTCCTTCTCCCCCTCCACCTCCTCCTCCTCCTCCTTCTTCGTCCTCCTCTCTCCACCTCCCCTTCTCCTCCTCTCGTCCTCCCCCTCCCCTTCTCCTCCTCCTCCTCCATCCTCTTCGTCCCCCTCCCCTCCTCCTCCTCCTCCTCCTCCCTCCCCTTCCTCCTCCTCCTCCTCCTCCACCCTCCTCCTCCTCCTCCTCCACCCTCCTCCTCCTTCCCTCAGTGTCCCCAACTCCTCTAAGCCTCTGGAGTGTTCCTTGAAGGAGTTCCCAGCTGGTACCGGCACAAGGAGGAGTGATCCCACCAGTTGCGTCCGTCTTGAAGGAGGAGTGGTCTTCCTTGAGGGGGAGGAGGGGTGGGGGGATAGGGGGGGAGGTCGATGGGAGGGATGGGGGGAAAGGATGGGAGGTTGAGGGGAGGGGTGGGGAGGGGAAAAGTGAGGGGGAGGATGGTGAGTATGAGAAGGAAAGGGGAGGGATGGAGAGAGGTGATGGAGGAGGGAGGGAGGAGGAGGAGGAGGAGGAGGAGGAGGAGGAGGAGGAGGAGGAGGAGGAGGAGGAGGAGGAGGTGGTGGTGGTGGGGTGGTGGTGGTGGTGGTGGAGGGGGAGGGGGAGGACGAGGAAGGAGGAGTGGAAAGAAGGGTGGTGGAGAAAGGGAGAAAATGTATGGGTGTAGAGAGGAAAGAGAAGGAAATATTTAGATGTAGAAGAGATGGGAAGAGGGGAAGAAAAGAGGGAGAAGAGAGAAGATGGAGAAAATCCAAAAGAAAGAAAGGGAGGAGATGAAAGCAGAAAAATGGGGAAGAGGAAGAAAGAGAAGAAGAGGGAGAAGAGAGAAAGAGAAGAAGAGGAGAAGATGAAGAAGAGAAGAAGAAGAAGAGGGAGAAGAGAGAAAGAAAAGAAAGGGAGTAGAGAGAAAGAGAAGAAATGAGAAAGAGGAGAAGATAGAGAAGAGAGAAAGAGGAAAAGAGGGAAGAGAGAAAGAGAAGAAGAGAGAGAAGAGAGACAGAGGAGAAGAGGGAGACGAGAGAAAGAGGAGAAAAGAGGAAAAAAAGAGAAAGAGTAGAAGAGAGAGAAGAGGAGAAGAGAGGAAATGGAGAAGAGGGGAAGGGCGTCCGAGTTGAGAGATTGATCGAGATCCGTGGGATTAATTGGGGAGTGGGAAAGGAGATTGCCCCAAGGCTGGCCGGGCTGATGCGGGGAGGGGGGAGGGGAGGTGGTGGGTGTGAAAGGGGGAGGGGGGTTGGAGGTGTGAAGGGGGAGGGGAGGTGGAGGTGGAAGTGTGGAGGTGAAGTGGGAGGGGTGATGGAGGTGGGTGTGCAGGGGAGGTGGAGGGTGGGTGGGTGTGAAGGGGAGGGAGGGGGAGGTGGGTGTGAAGGGGGAGGGGAGGTGTAAGTGTGGAGGTGGAGGGGAGGGTAGGTGGGTGTGAAGGGGAGGTGGAGAGGGAGGGAGGTGTGAGGTGTGAAGGGGGAGGTGGAGAGGGAGGGGGAGGTGGAGGTGTGAAAGGGGGTGGAGGGTGGAGGTGAGTGTGAAAGGGGAGGGGAGGTGGAGGCGGACATGAAGATGAGTTGATTAAGGAAATAGAAACGGAGTTGGAGGTTTCGGTGGAAGAACAAGTACGAGGTGGAAAAGGGACAAGAAAGAAGGAAGACGGGGCCAATTAAAATGAAGAAAAAAGAGACAAAAAACAACAATTACAAAAACGATAAAGATTTAGAAAAAAATAAGTATATGATTTTTAAAAATCTACAAATCAGATACAGGCGCGTCTCCCCCCCCCTCCCCACCCATACCCCAATTCCGCTACACGTGACAAACGTAAAAAACGCCAAAAAAAGTAAAAAAAAAAATCTTCTCCCACCCCCTCCTCCCCCTCCCTCTCTTCCTTCCTCCACCTCCTCCTCCCTCCCTCCTCCTCCACTCCTCCTCCCTTCCTCCTCCCCTCCCCCTCCCCTCCCTCCTCCTCCTCCTCCTCCTCCTCCTCCCTCCCTCCTCCTCCTCTCCCCCTCCTCCCCCTTCCCCCTCCACTTCCTCCTCCCTCCTCCTCCCTCCCTCCCTCCCTCCTCCCCCTCGTGCCTCCCCCTCCTCCTCCTCCTCCTCCTCCACCTCCTCCTCCTTCCTCCCCCTCCTCCCATCCTCCCCCTCCTCCTGTGCTTGCGTGCTTGTTATCGGCTCCAGCCAACTGATGACATGTCGATACTGGCGGAAAGCAATTATTTTTTCCGGCTATAGCAATGATTACCTCCTTATTAATGGCGCGTGAGGGTGCTTGTTCCGCCGAGTCCAGATGGGTATCGTGCATGCGTGAAAGCAGAGATGGATTGGGGGGGCAGGGGGAAGGGAGGGAAGGGGAAGGGGGAGGATGGGTGTGTCTGTTATTATTATTTTTTTTTCATTGTTGTTATTGTTAGTATTTTTGTTTCTTTTTTTCTTGTGCTTTTTTTGCTTGATTTTTCAATGTCATTTATTTTTATTCTTTGTCACTTTACCTTTCTCTTTATCTCCTCACCCTCCTCTTTTTCTTCCTCCTCCTCCTCCTATTTTTCTTCCTCCTCCTCCTCCTCCTCCTCCTCCTCCTCCCCCGCCTCCTCCTCCTCCCCCTCCTCCACCTCCTCCTCCCCCTCCCCCTCCACCTCCTCCCCCACCTCTTTCTCCCTCCTCCTATTTTTCTTCATCTTCCTCCTCCTCCTTCTCCTGTAAGTCATATTGCGTGCGACAGCTTCAAGGAGCGGGACAGAGGGGAGGCATGTAGGTGTTTTTTTTTCCTGTGCTCAGTGGAGGAATGGGTGTAGGGGTGATGGAAGGGGAGGAGGGAAGGTGGAGGAGGAGAGGGAGGGGAGGGAGGGAGGAGGAGGGAGGAGGGAGGGAGGGAGGGAGGGAGGGAGGGAGGGAGGGAGGAGGGAGGAGGGAGGGAGGGAGGGGAGGGAAGAGGGAGAGGGAGGAGGGAGGGAGGGAAAGGGAGAAGGAGAGGGAGGGAGGAAAGATTGAGAGAGGGAGGGAAGGAGGGAGGGAAAGGGAAAGGCAGAAGGAGAGGGGAGGGAGAGGGAGACATAGGAAGGGAGGGAGGGTGAGATAGGTAGGTAGGTTGGTTGGGAGAGAGGGGGGGTAGGGGGGGAGGGGAAAGCCAGGAACGACACAAAGAATAGAGGAAGGGAGAGGGGAAGTTGGGAGCTACAGAAGGAATTAAGGAGCGGATAGATTAGAAAAGGAAGATTGGAGATTGGGGATTGGGGATTGGAGGATGACCCTCAAATGCGAATGCTTTTACACCGGCGGACACAAGCACATAGCGTGTGTGTGTGTGTGTGTGCGTGTGCTTCTCCATTTCGTAAGCGAGGAGGCCTTTGGGCTTATTTATTATTTACCTTGTTTTCTTGTCAGCCATTTTGATGCGAAGAAGTAGTTTATATGATCTCTTCTCCTTTCTCTCTCTTTTTTCTTTCTTCTTTCTTCTTCTTCTCTTCTTCTTCTTTCTCTCTTCTTTCTCTCTCTTTCTTCTCTTCTTCTTCTTCTCTCTTTCTCTCTCTCTCTCTGTCTCTCTGGGTCTCTGTCTCTCTATCTCTCTCTCTCTCTCTCTCTCTGTATATATATATGTGTGTGTGTGTTTGTGTGTGTGCGTGTGTGTGTTTGTTTGTATGTTTGTAGGTAATTGTATAAGTAAGTCTACCTATCTGTTTATCTATCTATCAATCTTTACATATCTATCTATCGATATATAAATATATATAGATATAGATATATGCGTATATATTTACTAAGACGCAAATCCACGAAATATGAAATGACTCATCCCCAATCATTTCTATCAGCGATGACCCGAGTTATTAACATCAAAGGAGACTCCTTATCTCGGAAAGGCTTATATAATGCCTCCCTTATCTCTCTCCTATCGAGTTGTTTTTATCTTATCTCAAGTTGTCGGAAAAGCAGGAGGGTCTTGTGGTCCGCTTCTTGGCTCTCGCTCGACCTGTCAGTCTGTGAATCTTGGTTGTTGTTGTTGTTTCGAGGGAGTTGTGCTGGAGAGGATTCGTGGTGCTGGAGAGGATACGCTGTGTGTCGCTGGGTCTGGGGAAACGAGTGCTGGTTTACTGAAGGTGAGATGGTGGAGGGGAGATGGGGAGAGGGGGAGAGAGAAGGAGAGGGGGGAAGAGAGAGAAAGGGAGTGGGTGAGTGAGAGATGGTGAGTGAGAGAGGGTGAGTGTGAGAGGGTGCAAGAGAGAGGGTGCGAGAGAGAGGGTGCGAGAAGAGGGTGCAGAGAGAGGGTGCGAGAGAGAGGTGCGAGAGAGAGGGTGCGAGAGAGAGGGTGCGAGAGAGAGGGTGCGAGAGAGAGGGTGCAAGAGAGAGAGGGTGCGAGAGAGAGAGAGAGAGAGAGAGAGAGAGAGAGAGGGAGAGAGAGAGAGAGAGAGAGAGAGAGAGAGAGAGAGAGAGAGAGAGAGAGAGAGAGAGAGAGAGAGAGAGAGAGAGAGAGAGAGAGAGAGAGAGAGAGAAGATGAAGGAGGAGAGACAGACAGACACACAGACAGACAGACATCGAGACAACCAAGTTCCCCACGCATCGACACACAGCTAGGCCTACTTACACCGACGAACAAATAAGCAAGTGAAACGAAAGTGCCGTCGCTCCAGACACGCCCTTCTCCCTCGCCTCCTCCCAGGATATTATCATAACAGACACGGTTATTCATTAAACAAAGATTTTTTTTCTCTCTCTCTCTCTCTCTCTCTCTCTATGTTGCGCTTCAGGATCTCGCCATGCGTGAAGCGGAAGGAGAAGAAGAGAGAGAGAGAGAGAGGGGGAGAGGGGGGAGGAGGAAAGAACGTAAAAGATGATGAGTTGTTCTCAGATGTGGAATAAATTTTCATTTTTTGGGGTTTCGTGAAAAAAGTGCTGACGAATGGAGTTGACTCTGTGTGTCTGTGTGAGAGAGAGAGAGAAAAAAGAGAGAGGGAGAGGAGGGAGGGAGGAGGGAGGAAGAGGGAGAGAGGAGAGGATGGAGAGTGGGAGAGAATGGGAGATGTTGAGGAGTGAGTGAGTGTGTGTGTCTGTGTGAGAGAGAGAAAAAAGAGAGAAAAGAGGGAGAGGGGAGAGGGAGAGGAGGGAGGGAGAGGGAGGAGAAAGGAGGGGATGGAGAGAGGGAGGGAATGGGAGATGTTGAGGAGAGTGAGTGAGTGTGTGTGTGTGTGTGTGTGTGTGTGTGTGTGTGTGTGTGTGTGTGTGTGTGTGTGTGTGTGTGTGTGTGTGTGTGTGTGTGAGTGACAGAGAGAGAGCGAGAGAAAGAGAGAGAGAGAGAGAGAGAGAGAGAGAGAGAGAGAGAGAGAGAGAGAGAGAGAGAGAGAGAGGGAGAGAGAGAGGAAAAGGAGAAACAGGCAGAAAGAGAAAGGGAGAAAGAAGAAGGAAAATGAAAAAGAGACAGAGACAGAAAACAAAAGAGAACAATAATCAAGCAGCAAATATGATGATGTTAACATTAATGATAGAATTATAATGCTGATAGTATAAATGATAGTGTATGCTTTGATACCAATAAAAGAAAATATTATACCCTTAAAGAATCAGCAACGATGTTAATGATATAACCAAAAAATATAACCAAAACAAAACAGATAATACCAAAAAGAAAAAAATAACATGTAAAGCCGAAAAAGACGAGAATTTATGATAAAACTCCAAACAAAACAGATGTTAAAAAACATGGAAAGCAGAAATAGAAGAGAATTGATGATGAAACATGGAAAGCAGAAATAGAAGAGACTCGACGATAAAACATGGAAAGCAGAAACAGAAGAGAATCGACGATAAAACACGGAAAGCAGAAATAGAAGGGAATCGGTGATAAAACACGGAAAGCAGAAATAGAAAAGACTCGCCGATAAAACACGGAAAGCAGAAACAGAAGAGACTCGCCGATAAAGCGCAGAGGCAAGCGGACCCCAGGAAAAGGGAGAGAGAGAGAGAGAGAGAGAAGGACGAAGGTGTAGGATGAATTGGGTAGTTGAGTGAGGGTCGAGATAGGAAGTTGGCCCTCTCTAACCGCGAGATAAAGGACAGCGCAACTTTCTTATCGCCAGCTGGAGGTGCGGGGGGATAGGAGGGGGGGGAGGGAGGGGATAGGAGGGAGAAGGGGGAGGATTGGGGGAGGAAGGGAGGGGGGGAGGGGCGGCACATGTTGGGTTTATGCGGAGGGATGGGAGGGAGGAGGAGGGGGATGCTGAGGAAGGGAAAGGGGATATACTGTATATATATATATATATATATATATATATATATATATATATATATATATATATATATATATATATATATAAACACACATACATACGTATATTTATATAATGTTTATGTATGTATATGTATTATTATACTAATATAGTTAAAGTTTGTCTGCATTTCCAATCCTCTCCAATGTCGATTCCTCCCTCCCTCCGTATCCCTCTGAACCTTCTTCTCGCAACATATTTATAAACCCACCTAATCGCCGGAACAGCCAATCGGGGATTAAAACCATAATATCTTCGGCAGCGAAATTGCGGACGCCAATTCCCGTCGCCCGGTACTGTCGGCCTCTCGCGGTGCGGTTCTCGGGCGATAAAATCTACGGTAATTGGACGCCGTGTTTGACTGACTGCTCGGCGCTGGCTGGCACTCGTTGATGCTGTCTGTACCCGGTGGTGTGTTTGTGTTCGGGTGCGGGTGTGTGTGGGCGCGGGTATGGGCCACACACCGGCGTCCAAGCACAATTGCGATGGTGTGTTTGCGTTCGGGTGCGGTTGTGTGTGGGCGGGTATGGGCCACACACCGGCGTCCAAGCACAATTGCGATGGTGTGTTTGTGGTTGGATGCGAGTGTGTGGTATATACTCGCACGCGCGCGCACACACACACTTACAAGGTCTATATAAGTACTTCTATAGACCTTGTTTACATACGCACGCACACGCACGTTAACCCGTACGTCCAGCCTAACGCACATCCACGCACACACAGATCAGCACGCACACTCACACACACGCACACACACAACAAACATAAGTATGATGTCAGATGATCAGTGATACTATAGATATCCCTTATATATATCACGAATAAAAATAATCAAATACGTATATTTAATTTTAAAAACTACAAAATTAGATTTATTGAGGTTTAGAGAATCAGATCCTTTATCATCGAATGCGATTAATACAATATAAATAAAGTCTCGCGTAAACCTATTTCACAAACAAAATAAATAAATGATTAAGCAATATTTCAAAAGTCAAGCAGGCATTCGAACACGTCCGCGGGCTAAACAAAAGAGCGTGTGTTCGTTTCGCTTCATCTCTCTCTCTCTTTTTTCTTCCCCTTCAGCGTAAGTGTTTTTCGCGGCCTCGTGTGCAAATATTCCCCAACTAAGGGGGAATTTGCACGACTGGGGAGGAAACAGCGAGATGGGTTGGATCGCCCGGCCACTTTTATCCTCTGTTCCTATTTCTTTATTTCTTTTTTATTTTGATTTTTTTTTCTTCTCTCCTTTCCTGTCTTCTTCTTTTTTTTCTTCCGTTCTTCGATGCGTCCGGGTCGTAGTTTTTATTTTTTTCTGAGTTTTTTTTTGTTATCTTGAAAGGGTAGGATTTTCGGGTTTCTAAAAATGAGTTTTCTTTTTTAGGGGGTAGGGGTGGGGGACGGGGGGTGGGGGGAGGTTGAAAAATGATAGGATTTTCACCTTTCCAGAAGTGCTAAGATTTTCGGGTTTTCATAAAGAACTCGATTTTTAGATTTCCAAAATCGGACAAGATTCTTAGATTTTCAAAAAAGACAAAAAATAAAAATGTATTGTCAGGAATTATAAGACGTGAATTTCCTTAAATAACAAGATTTTTCAACATTTTCAGGAATGACAGGGCATGCATTCGAAATTTCCCTTTATTG
>NC_091549.1:5988751-6003751 GCF_042767895.1 Penaeus vannamei
AGTAAGAGGAAAGTGATCAGTGTCAATCGTTTCCAAGAGAAGTAAGATTAAGAAAAAAGAGAAAAAAAAATCGAAGTCTGGAAAATGGAAAGAATTCTAATCTGCCCGGGATGAAACACGCGGCGGGGGGGGGGGGGGGGGAGCTACGTCATTTTTATTCTCTCTTTCTTTTTTTCTCTTTCTCTCTGTCTGTCTGTCTCTCGCTCTCGCTCTCGCCTCGCTCTCGCTCTGTTCTCGCTCTCGCCTCGCTCTCGTTCTCGCTCTGCTCTCGCTCTCGCTCTCGCTCTCTTCTCTCTCTCTCTCTCTCTCTCTCTCTCTCTCTCTCTCTCTCTCTCTCTCTCTTTCTTTCTTTCTTTCTTTCTTTCTTCTTCTTCTCTCTCTCTCTCTCTCTCTCTTACTCTCTCTCTCTCTCTCTCTCTCTCTCTCTCTCTCTCTCTCTCTCTCCTCTCTCCTCTCCCTCTTCTTTGTCTCTCTCCCTCCTCCTCTCCTCCTTCCCTCCTCCCTCCCTCCCTCCCTCTCCCTCCCTCTCCCTCTCCTTCCTTCCTTCCTATCTAATTATCACTTTCTTTTTCTCTTCGGCGCTTCCCGTCTCGGAGGAAATGACTCACGTGAAGTAGTCGGCTTTGTCTCGAATCGGGCGAAGGGCGATGATAATAAACACAAATATAAAGAGAATGTAATTGTAATAGTGATGATAATGATGGTGATAATGGTAATGAGGATAATGACAATGATATGAATAATGATGATGATAGGGATGATAATGATGGTAATGATGATAATGAGGATGATGACAATGATATGAATAATGATGATAATGATGGTGATGATGATAATGAGGATAATGACAACGATATGAATAATGATGATGATAGGGATGATGATGGTACTGATGATAATGAGGATGATGGCAGTGATATGAATGATGATGATGATAATGATGGTGATGATAATAGTTATAGTAGTGATAATGATAATGACAGTAGTTATAATCCTAATGATAAGAATGATGATAATGATAAAGATAATGGTAATGACAGTAGTAATAATGATAGTAGTGATAATGATAAAAAGCACAATGATAATGATAATGAAAATTATGACAATGGTAATGGTAATAATGATAGTAATGATAATGATAGTAAGCACAATGAGAATGATAGTAGTGATAATGATAAAAATGATAGTAAAAAAAATAGATAAACACTCTCTCTCTCTCTCTCTCTCTCTCTCTCTCTCTCTCTCTCTCTCTCTCTCTGTCTCTCTCTCTCTCTCTCTCTCTCTCTCTCTCTCTCTCTCTCCTCCTCCCTCCCTCCTCCTCCCTCCCTCTCCCCCTCTCCCCCTCTCCCTCCCTCCCTCTCCCTCTCGCTCTCCCCCTCTCCCTCTCTCCCCTCCCATCCCCCGTAGTGTCTCGTGTGTGTCGGCGCCGTTATCTTCTGCGTCGCCGTCGCTCGTTGGCTCCGGGCCACGGCGGGGGGGGGGGGGGGGTAGGACGATGGAGGAAAAAAAAGAGAAAGAAGAAAGGAAAAGACAGTAACAGGGAGATGGGAAAAGGGAGGAGAGGAGTGGGGGGAAGGGAAGGGTGAGGGTTGGGGTGAGGTGGAGGTGGGGGTGAGGGGGAAGGGGAGTGTGAGTGAATGAGCGAGTGAGTGAGCGAGTTAGTGAAAGGAAATGTGTGAGTGACTGCGAGTCAATGGCAGAGAGAGAGAGAGACAGACAGACAGACAGACAGACAGACCCAGACCCAGAGAAAGACGCAGAGACAGAGAACTTAACATAACCACAGACCGAGACAGAGAAGGAGATAAAAAGAAAAGTAGCCAAAGAAAAAAAATAGTGAAACAGAAATGAAAGGTAAAAGAAAAACACAGACGTAAGTCCCGCGATGACCACAGGTCGTGGGCATCAGTATTCATTGGTGGCTGGGTGGCTCGTCCCGCTAATATCCAGCACGCATGCGATTTCCGCCCTAATGACACCTCGGCGTTGGGATCTTATTTCCACCGGTCGCTACTCTGGAAGCGTGCCCGGCCGAGGGGGAGGGAGTGTCGACCTTACGGCCCCCCGGCGGAAGGGCGAAAGTCGGCCCCCGCTCGCGTTTCTACGTCATCAGCAAGTATTCAAATCGAATTGGAGAATCTTTTTTTTATATATATCATTATTCCGCCTTTCCGGTGTACAGCATCCGGGAAAGGACGAGGAGGGGAAACGGGAAGAGGGGAAAGAAGGGGAGAGGAGCCGGTGGAAAGGGAGGCGGAGACGGAGAGAGAGAGAAAAGAGAGAGACAGAGAGAGAGGGGGGGGAGGTAAGAAAAGAAAGCGATTGGGGTGTGCGAGTGGGAGCGGTACAGAAGGAATGTTTAATGAAGGAGGAGGGAGAGAGAGAGAAAGAAAGAAAGAAAGAAAGAAAGAAAGAAAAGAAAGAAAGAAAGAAAGAAAGAAAGAAAGAAAGAAAGAAAGAAAGAGAGGGAGGGAGAGGGAGAGGGAGAGGGAGAGGGAGAGGGAGAGGGAGAGAGGGAGGAGAGGAGAGGGAGAGGGAGAGGGAGAGGGAGGGAGAGAGAGAGAGAGAGAGAGAGGGAGAGAGAAAGAGAGATAGAGCGAGAGAGAGAGAGAGAGAGAGAAAGAGAGAGAGAGAGAGAGATAGAAAGAAAGAAAGAAAGAGAGAGAGAGAGAGAGAGAGAGAGAGAGAGAGAGAGAGAGAGAGAGAGAGAGAGAGAGAGAGAGAGAGAGAGAGAGAGAGAGAGAGAGAGAGAGAGAGAGAGAGAGAGAGAGAGAGAAAGAAAGAGAGAGAGATAGAAAGAAAGACAGAAAGAGAGAGAGAGAAAGAAATAAACAAAGAAAGACAGAAAGAGAAAGAAAGACGGAGAGAGAGAGAGAGAGAGAGAGAGAGAGAGAGAGAGAGAGAGAGAGAGAGAGAGAGAGAGAGAGAGAGAGAGAGAGAGAGAGAGAGAGAGAGAGAGAGAGAAAGAAAGAAAGAAAGAAAGAAAGAAAGAAAGAAAGAAAGAAAGAACGAAAGAAAGAAAGAGAAAGAAAGAAAGAAAGAAAGGAAGAGAGAGAGAATACGACCATCTTCCAAAGAGAAAAGGAGAGCGAAATGGCTCAGGGGAAGCAGTAAAAGCAGCGAAGAAAGGACGGAAGGGGAAAGAGCAGGAAGTCCATGAAAGGTGAACATAACAAAAGAAGAAAAAAAAATGTATGTTGTAGAAGAAGAAAATAGAGAAAGAAAAGAAATGAAAAGAAGAGATCATAGTGAATACATAATGAGTGCTGGTAAAAAAAGAGTGGGTATGGAAATATGACAAAAGAAAAGAAAAGAAACGAAAAAAAAAGAAAAGTACACAAATTGTAGATACTGAAATGTAAAACAAAAAAATAAAAATAAAAATAAATCACAGGAGGCCTAGTGAAGTCTAGAGAAGTGTGTTTAATAAAAATGTTTCCCAGTTGTAATTTTGAAAAAAGTGTGGATGTAACAAAATGGAATCAGCCTTTTTTATATATAAAAAAGGGATGCACGCTTTGATAAGTGTTACTAGATTGTACGAAAGTGTGTGAGTGTGTGTGTGTGTTTGTGTGAATGTGAGTGTGTGTATGTGTGTGTGTGTGTGTGTGTGTGTGTGTGTGTGTGTGTGTGTGTGTGTGTGTGTGTGTGTGTTTGTGTGTTTGTGTATGTGTGTGAGTGTGAGTGTAAGTGTAAGTGTAAGTGTAAGTGTAAGAGTGTGTGTATGTGTGTGTACACGTGGGTGCGTGTGCGTGTGTGCGTTCCATGCATGATGGATGAAGAAAGGTATGCAAAGTTTAATGAAGTTTATGGCAAGTTCTGCTTTACGGTATGCCAAGTGGGAGCAAGAAAGTGCTATCCTCGGCCCGGAATGCCAAGTGGGCGATGCAAAGGGGGTCAGCCTGGCATTAAACAGCTGATCTTGATTACGAGTTCGTATTATCCGTTATCATCGTCTTAATTGAACTTAATCGCCTCGTATTTAGAAGATGTTGGGGCTTTGTTGACTTTAATTCTCTTCGGATCATTGGTCTCTGTCCGTTAAGTGGCTGATCGGGTCGACGGCGGGTTTTGGACGCGCTCTTTGGGTTCTTTCGGGGGTGGGGGGGGCGCCCCTGGTCGGGGAGTGGGAGTGGGGGGTGGGAGTGGGTGTTAGAGAGCGAGTGGGGAGGGAGGGAGAGTAGGATTGGGAAGGAGAGTGGGAGGGAGGGAGGGAGGGAGTGAGAGGGAGGGAAGGGGAGAAGGAGAGGGAGGAGAGTGGGAGAGGGAGGGAGGAGAAAGTAGGAGAATGTAGGAGTGGGAGGGAGTGGGAGTGGGAGGGAGTGAGAGAGGGAGAGGGAGGGAGAGAGAGAACGAGAGAAAGAGACGCAGCAAGCATACTTCGAATTCATGTGTATGCATATTGTAAGCATGGAGGCATTTTTATGTATGGGAAGGGGAGGGAAAGGGAGAGGGAGGGAGAGAGAGGAGGTAAGAAAGAGGGAGGAAAGGGAGTAGGAGATGAGAAAGAGAGATAAAATATATAGAGAGATAAAGAAAAATAAACAGAGAGAGAGCGAGAGAGAGAGAGAGAGAGAGAGAGAGAGAGAGAGAGAGAGAGAGAGAGAGAGAGAAAGAGAGAGAGAGGGTGAGAATGAGTGAGAGAAAGAAAGAGAGAGAGAGAGATAGATAGATAGATAGATAGATAGATAGATAAGATAGATAGATAGATATAGAGATAGAGACAGAAAGAAAGAGAGAGAGAGAAAGAGAGACGAACAAACGGACAACCAGAAATCAAGAGAAAGAAAAGAAAAGAGAGAGAAAAATATATATATTTCATCTTCCTTTCAAAACACATCCATTTTTCCTCAGTCTTTTCCCGTACGCCGTGCAGTGCCTTCTCTTCGTCACTTCATAACTTCAAACAGAAATGGATGATGTCGCCTAGCTGGCCCCCCCGTTTGTGAAATGGCACTGGATGACACGCTAAATGGCACTGCACTGTCTGGCCCTTGTACAAAGAGTGGGATTTTTTTTTTTTTATTGTTATTTTTTTTTTGGCTGGAGAAAGATGGCGGATTTTTTTTTTTTTTTTTTTTTTTTTTTTTTTTTTTTTTTTTTTTTTTTTTTTTAGACTGAAGAAAGATGGCGGACGTTGAGGTTAGAGGGGACGCTGGGAGACTTTCATGGAAAAAAAGGGGGATAAAAGATTTTTGAAAGAAAGAAAGATCGAAAAAAATCTTTGTTTCTGTCGTGTGTTCTATAGATTTTGATAGATGTTCCTGTATATATATATATTTTTTTTTGGCGGGGGGGATTTTTTTGTTTGTTTTTTTATTTGTATTTGTTTATCTTGTTCTTTATTTTATATTTTGTTTTCTTTTGGTTTCGTATTTGCTTAATGCTCGCTTATGGGATTTGTTAGATTATATATTCATTAATATAATCAACATTACACTCTTAACTCAGGAAAATAATAGAAAAAAGGGAGGGGGCGGAAGGGATACAAGGAAAAGAAGGAAAAGAATAAAAACAGGAAAAACAAACAAAAAACAAAAACAAAAACAAAAAACGCCATTGAAGTTGTATCATGGAATATCCATCTATCTATCTATCTATATCTGTATCTATATCTATTCATATCTATCTATCTAGATCTATATATTTATATCACACAAAAAACATGTGTGTCTGTGTGTGTGTCTGTATGTGTGTATGTATGTATAGATAAACTAAACCACACTTAACCCCCCCCCCCCCAGTGTGGACTCGGGGTCATCTACGGTACAAATTATCTTTTATTTCCTTCTTTACCCTCTTTATCAGTGGCTTCTCATCTCCCCCCCCCTCCCATCCCCACCCCCCACTGATCCTCAACCCACAGACAACCTTGGATTAATGAAGTAATTGGCATCATTACCATTATCATTAACATGGCCTTTTCGCTCTCGGCCAATTACCCGATTGAAGGGCATCCCGGGAATTCCCCTTTCAAAACGGACGGGATCAAAAGACGGGATGGGTTGGCTTGCGTAAGGCCGGCTGCGCCACGTGGGATCTCTCGTCGCGCCCTCTCTTCCTTCCTTCTTTCTCCCTCTCTTCTTCTTCTTTCTTTCTTTCTTTCTTGTTCTTTTGCTCCCTTTCGCGTGTGGTTCTTCCTTCTTTCTCCCTCTCTTCTTCTTCTTGTTCTTTCTTTTTTGTTCTTTTGCTCTCTTTCGCGTGTGGTTCTTCCTTCTTTCTCCCTCTCTTCTTCTTCTTTGTTTCTTTCTTTCTTTCTTTCTTGTTCTTTTGCTCTCTTTCGCGTGTGGTTCTTGCTGTATAAGTATTTCCTTTTGGTTGGGGGGGGGGGGGTCCTGGTTCTAGTTCGGTTCCGGGTTGTCGGTGTTTCGTTTCCTTTTTTCTTGCTAATCTTCTTTTTTCCTTTCTTTCCCTCTCCTCTTCCTCCTCTCTTCCTATTCCTATTCCTCCTCTTCTCCCTTCCCCTTCTTCCTCTCTCTCTTCTCCCTTCCCCTTCCTTCCTCCTCCTCCTCTCCCATCTTCCTCCTTTTCCTCCCTCTCCTCCTCTTCCTCCCTTCCTTCTCTCCTCGTCCTCATCCCCTCCCCTTCCTCCACCTCCTCCCTCCCTCCACCTCCTCCCCCTCCACCTCCTCCCCATATCCCTCCTCCACCTTCCCCCTCCCTCCCTCCTCCCACCCCCCCCTTCTTCCTCCCCTCGATCCATGTGGCCAAATTATTGCCGGTTCAGCTGCCCTCCGCCCGTGCATGGAGCCTGTGGAGAGGAGCGAGCGGCCATGTTGTTTTTTCAGTGTGGCGGTGGACTTGGCCGCCAAAATAGGGGGTGGATTTTGATGCTCAGATGATTTGTTTGTTTATCTGTGTATCTGTTTTATATTTTTCAGTTTTATTATTATTATAGATATTATTTATTTATTTGTTTGTTTATTATTTTGTATTTATTTTATTTTATTTATTTGTGTGTGTGTGTGCGTGTGCGTGTGTGTGTGTGTGTGTGTGTGTGTGTGTGTGTGTGTGTGTGTGTGTGTGTGTGTGTATGTGTATGTGTGTGTGTGTGTGTGTGTGTGTTTGTGTTTGTCCCCGCTATCACGTGGTCATATCCCATACTCATTCTCGTCCGCTGACTCATACATCTGCTCACACGTATACCTGTGGCAATACTCATTCTCACATTTGTACTCGTGTTCGTGCATATATTTAATGGACATCTTCATGCTCTTGTGGTCATCCTGTGTTCATACTCATGCGTGTAGGCCTACTCGGAGGAGAGGGAAGGAGATAGATAGAGAGAGAGGGAAGGAAATAGATAGGTAGGTAGAGAGAGAGAGAGAGAGAGAGAGAGAGAGAGAGAGAGGGAGAGAGAGAGAGAGAGAGTAGAGAGAGAGAGAGAGAGAGAGAGAGAGAGAGAGAGACGAGCGAAAGAGAGAGAAAGAAAGAAAGAGAGACAGAGAGAGAGAGTGGGTGGTTGAAATGGTGGAGATAGGAAAGTGAGAGGTGGTGAAAGAGGAAGAGACACAGTGAGTTGAGTGAGCAGAGAGCCATTAACCAGAGAGAGAGAGAGAGAGAGAGAGAAGGAGAGAGAGCCAGAGAGAGAGGAGAGAGGGTGAGAGAGAGAGAGAGAAAGACAGAGAGAAAGACGAGCGAAAGAGAGAGAGAAAGAAAGAAAGAAAGAGAGAGAGAGAGAGAGAGTGGGCGACAGGTTGAAATGGGGAGATAGGAAAGTGAGACAAGCAGAGGGATGAAAGAGGAAGAGACATAGATGGAAAAGTCGAAAGTAACCCCATGTCACGCATTGCCCAACATCCTGCAACAACAACGGTTCCCGATGGGTGCCAGCAGGAGCCATTAACCAGAAAGAAGGGAGGAGAGGGAAGGGAGGAGAGCCATGGGGAAAGGGGGAGGGTGAGAGGTGATGGGGAAGGGAAGGGGGAAGAGGCATGGGGAAAGGGGGGTGAGAGAGGAAAGGGAGGAAAGGGAAGGGAGGAGAGGCATGGGGAAAGGGGGAGGGTGAGAGGTGAGGGGGAAGGGAAGGGGAGAAGAGGGGAGAGCGGGAAAGGGGGGAGCGGGAAAGGGGTGAGGGTGAGAGAGGGGGAAGGGAAGGGGAAGAGGCATGGGGAAAGGGGGAGGTGAGAGGTGAGGGGGAAGGGAAGGGGGAAGAGGCATGGGGAAAGGGGGTGAGAGGTGAGGGAAAGGGAAGGGAGGAGAGGCATGGGGAAAGGGGGAGGGTGAGAGGTGAGGGGGAAGGGAAGGGGGAAGAGGCAAGGGGAAAGGGGGAGGGTGAGAGGTGAGGGGAAAGGGAAGCTGGAAGAGAGGGAGCTAGAAAGGGGGGAAAAGGCTAGGGTAGGGAAGGAAAGGGAAGGGAAGGAGAGAGAAAGCGGGAAGAGAAGGGAAAGGAAGGGAAGGGAGAGGGCAAGTAGAGGGAAAGGGAGAGAGAGAGAAGAGGAAGAGAGAAGAGGCGAAGGGAAAGGGGGAAGGAAGTGAAATAGAGGGAGGGGGAGGAACAGAAGAAAAAGCAAAGGAAAAGATAAGGGAGGGAACGCAGAGAGAGAGAGAGAGAGAGAAGAGGGGAGAAAGGGAGGAGGAACGGAGGTTAAAGGAAAAAGGGAAAAGAAATATGGAGAGGAGAAAGGAGCAAAGAGAAAAAGTAGACGATGAGAATCGAGAGGAGAACGAACAGAGAAGAGAAGAGAAGAGAGACGGCGAGCAGAGTAGAAGAAAAAGAGAGAAAGGAGAAGGAGAAGAACCAGACAGAAGGAGGGGAAAAAAGGGAAAAGGGGAAAGAGGAAGGAATAAAGGGAGAGGGGAACGCACTGATCCCTGGCTCAACTTGTCTGTCTGCCCTGACATGTAGGAGTGCCCTTCGGGAAGTTGGGGCGGGGGTGGGGGGGTGGGGGATTTGAAGGGTAGGGGGTAGGGGAAGGGGGCGATGGAATGGAGTGGAATCGGGATGGATTGATAGGCGGAGGGAGGGAGGGAGGGAAGGAGGGAGGGAGGGTGAGAGAGAGAAAGAGAGTAGAAGTGAGAGCGAAAAAGAAGAGCGAAGGAGGGGAAGAGAAGAGAAGAGAGGAAGAGAAGAAGAGAGGAAAAAAGAAGAGAGAAAGAAGAAGGGAAGAGAGAGAGAGCGAGAGAGAGAGAGAGAGAGAGAGAGAAAGAGAAAGAGAAAGAGAAAGAGAGAGAGAGAGAAAGTGAAAGAGAAAGGCAGGTAAGCAAGTCGTCAGGCAGACCGACAGAAGGACCTGAATGAAGAGTGAAAGAAAAACAAAACAATACTAGAAAGAACGAAGGATGAAGCACGAACGAATAAAGGAGATGAGAGACAACACAGAAGAAAATCAATAAGGTGTTGAGGTGTTAATCTGTCAAGGAAGGTGTGGCAATGTGACGTAAACAACCTTAGTGGCGAAAGGAGGGGGGGGGGGGTGAGGGGGTGTTGGGGAGGGGGGGCAATTACCATAATTATGCAAATAAACAGTATATGTTCCCGCACTGCGCCGCTCGTGTTTCGGGAAAGCGGAGGGGGGGGGGGAGGGGGCTGGGGGAGGGAGGAGGGAAGGTGGGGCAGGGGGCTGGGGGGCAGTGGGGGAGGGAAGGGGGTGGGGAGGGCATGTGTGTGTGTGTTGGTCATGATTAGGATAATCATTCGTCTGCTTTCTCTCTCTCTCTCTCTCTCTCTCTCTCTCTCTCTCTCTCTCTCTCTCTCTCTCTCTCTCTCTCCCTCTCTCTATCTTTCTCTCTATATATATATATATATATATATATATATATATATATATATATATATATATATATATGCATTTATATGTATATGTGTATGTGCATGTACATGTGTATATGTGTATATGGTTGTGTATATGTTTACACACACACACACACACACACACACACACACACACACACACACACACACACACACACACACACACACACACACACACACACACACACACATGTATATATATGTATGTTTGTATGTATGTACACTTATCTTTTGGTCAATAATTTATAGATTTGATTAATATATATCGATTATTTGTTCCCCTGAATACGATATTTTTTCCTCACGACAATGTTATACATAATACCTTGTATTTACGAGACAAATAAATAAATACACGAAAAAATGAATTTAAAAAATAGATAAATAATAAGAGAGGAAGAAAGCGATAATGAAATTTCAAGGAGATAAAAAACTTTGCTGTGTAATAATGAGAAATCTAATCCCGAGGGAAGTGTTGCAGGGTGGGAAAATAATCGAGTTTGTTGCACTTTTTCAACGAAGGGAAATTCGGTGGCGGCGAGGGTGTTGAGGGATGGATTGGGTGGGTTGGGTGGGGTGGTTGGGTGGGTTGGTGGGTTGGGTAGGTCGGTTGGTGGGTTGGTTGGGTGGATTGGTGGGTTTGTGGATTGGTGGATAGGTGGGTTGGGTGGGTTGGTTGGGTGGGTGGGTGAGTTGGTGGATAGGTGGGTTGGATGGGTGGGTGGGTGGATGGGTGGGTTGGGTGGGTGGATAGGTGGGTTGGGTGGATTGGTGAATTGGGTGGATTGGTGGGTGGGTGGGTTGGAAGGGAGTTGGTGGAATGGGTGGGTTGGAAGTGGATGGTTAGAGTGGGTGGATGGGTGGGTGGGTGGATAGGTGGGTGGGTTGGGTTTGGTGGATTGGGTGGGTGGGTTGGAAGTGGATTGGTGGGTTGAAAGTGAGTTGGTGGGTTGGTGGGTTGGGTGGATAGGTGGGTGGGTGGATACGTGGGCAGGTGGGTGAGTTGGAAGTGAGTTGGTGGGTGGATGGATGGATGAGTGGGCGGGTGGATGGATGGATGAGTGGATTGGTGGATGAATGGGTGTTTATGTATGAAAGGATGGATTTGTGGATGGGTGTATATAATCAATATAGATAGATAGGTACATTTACAGATAATTGAATGGATGGATTAGTTGGTAGATAGTTTCACTGGATAGACTTACCGGTCGGTGGATGAGTGTATTGATGGATGAATGGAAGGACAGATGGATGAATGAATTTAGTAGTTGGTGGATGACGGATGGGCCGAGTGACTCATTGTATGTTGATTCGAGGCAGTGGATCGTGGATGAGTGGGTGGATGGATGGATAGATGAACAGACGAATGGGTGGATGGATAGATGGATGGATGGATAGATAGATGGATGGATGAGTGGATGAAGGGATGGGTAGGTGGATGAACAGATGAATGGGTGGATGGATAGATGGATGGATGGACAGATAGGTGGATGGATGGGTGGATGAAGGGATGGGTAGGTGGATGAACAGATGAATGAATGGATGGATAGATAGATAAATGGATAGATAGGTGGATGGATGAGTGGATGAATGGATGGGTAGGTGGATGAACAGATGAATGGGTGGATAGAGGGATGGATTGATGAATGGATAGGTGGATGGGTAGATGGGTTGACCAGCTGTTTCTATCGACCTTGTTAGATACGCTTGTGAATTGCTTGATGGATGAAGACTTGTGGATGAAACGGTCGAATATCCAGCTACTTGGTTTGTTTGTTTAATCTGTATCTATATTTTGCGGATGGGTAGATAGATAGATAGATAAAGAGTTCAATATATTTTTTTCTAATCTATATTTATATTTTGCGGATGAATAAGTAGATAGATAGATAGATAAGAGTTAAATGTATATATTTTTTTATCTATATTTATATTTTACGGATGAATAAGTAGATAGGTAGATAGATAAATAGTATTTTTTTTTTCTAATCTATATTTATGTTTTACGGCTAAGCAAGTAGATAGATAGACGGATAAAAAGTTGATTTTTTTCTAATCTATATTGATGTTTTACGGTTAAGTAAGTAGATAGATAGATAAGAGTTAGATTTTTTTTTCTAATCTATATTTATGTTTTACGGATAAGTAAGTAGATAGATAGATAAGGAGTTGAATATCTTTTTTTTTCTAATCTATATTCATGTTTTACGGATAAGCAAGTAGACAGACAGATAAAGAGTTAAATATTTTTTTTTCTAAACTATATTTATATTTTACATAGATAAGAGTTATAGACAAGTATCTATTTATTTAATGAAAGGCAAGAGAGCTTATTTTCCCCCCCGAAGGCAAGCTAGATAAAATTACAGTTCCTGGGATTTTGAAACGGACGGGAAAAAACGGAAAGCAAAAATAATTCAGACACGGCCGCATCACACGCTGGCGAAAACAAAGAAAAGTTTTATGAGGTGAAGAATAAAAAGAAGAGGAGGAGGAGGAGGAGGAGGAGGAGGGAGGGAGGGAAGGAGAGGGAGGGGGAGAGGGAAGGAGAGAGGGGGAGAGGAGGAGGGAGGGAGGGGGTGAGGGAGAGGAGGAAGGAGGGAGGGAGGAAGAGAGAGAGAGAGAGGGAGGGGGAGAGGGACGAAGGAAGGGAGAGAGGGAGGGAGGAGAGGGACGAAGGGAGAGAGGGAAAAAAAGAGAGAGAAGAGAGAGAACGATCGAGAGCGAGAGGGATAAAGAAAGAGAGAAAGAGGAAAGAAAACAGAAAAAAGCGAGTAAACGAGTGAGACAGAGAAACAGAGACAAAGAGAAAGAAAAGAGAGAGAGAGAGAGAGAGAGGACCCACGGGCGTGTGAGAGATCGAGCCAGAATCACCAGATTTAGATTTAATAAATATATATCCCAATCCCATTGACGCTGCCCTCCCCCCCTCTCCCCCTTCTCCCCCCCCACGAAATCCCCTCTCCAACTCGCCATAGGCCTAAATAAATCATAAACATTTTCATCTGCGCTTCTTTGTTTTGGGCTTTATGTTTCCCGTCTTTGTTTTCTCCTCTTTTGTCTTTTCTTCTCCTTCTTCTTCTTCTTCTACTTCTTCTGCTTCTTCTCCATTTCCTTCCCATATCCCCTCCTTCTCATTCTTCTTCCTCTGCTTCTTTTTTTCCTTCTTCTTCTTCTTCTTCTCCATCTCCTTCCCATTTCCTCTCCTCCTCATTCCTCTCTTTCTCTCTGTCTTCTGATTTTCCTCCGTCTCCTCGCTTCTTTTCTCGCTTCCCACTTGTTCCTCACTTCTGCTTTACCCATCCATTCACCTCTATCTATCTATCTCTCTGTCTTTCTTTATCTCATTCTGCTTTCGTTTCTCACGTTTATCATGTTCTTCTCCTCCCTCTCATCTAGATCTTTTTCTTTCCCTCTTCTCTCCCCTCTCTTTCCTCTCTCTCCTCCCTCTCTTCATCCTATCCCCCTCCGGCCCCTTCACCTTCCTATCTTTATCGCTTCTCCCTCTCTCATTCTTCACCTCTCCTTCCTCTCCTTCCCTCCCTCCTCCCTCTCCCTCCCTCCTTCCTCCACCCTCTCCTTCCCTCCCTTCCTTCCCCCACTCTCTTCTCTCCCTCCCTCCTTCCCTCCCCCCTCTCTCTTCCTTCTATTCCTCCCTCCCTCCTCTCCCTCCCTCCCCCCACACTCTCCTTCCTTCCCTCCATCTCTCCCCCTCTCTTTCCTCTACCTCTATCTCTCCCTCCCTCTCTTTCCTCCCTCACCCACACTCTCCTTCCTCCCCTCCATCTCTCCCCCTCCCTCTCCCCTACTCCCTTTCCTCCCCCTCTCTCCCTCCCTCCCCCCCCTCTCTCCATGACCTCATTGCATAAGTCATCAGCGTCCGTGCAACCCGATGCTTGTCAGGGGAAAATGGGCGAAATTCATGCAAGGTGAAAGGCAAGAGGAACGAGTTAATTCAATATTTCTCCTGACGGGGGTGTGTTGTCTTGGGTGCCTGGGGGGGGGTGTTTGGTGGGTTTGGACGGGGTGGGGGGAGGGAAGGGGAGGGAGGGTGGGGGGGGAGGAAGGGGAGGAGGAGGGTTGGGGAGAGGGAAGGGTGGGATTGGGAGGGAAGGGGAGGGTGGGAGGAGAGGAGGTAGGAAAGGGGAGGGAGGGGAAGGAAAGGAGGGAGGGGAGGTAGGGAGGAGAGGTAGGAAAGAGGAAGGGAAGGGAAGGAGGGAGGAGGGAGTAGGGAAGGGGAGGGAGGAGAGTGAGGGGAGAGAGGGGAAGGGAAGGGAAGGAGGGAGGGGAGGTGTGGCTGTGGAGGGGGAAGGTAGGGGTTATGTGATTTATTGTGTGTGTGTGAAAGTGATGTGTGTGTGTGCAAACGCTCGTATGTGTGTGATCGTGATCTAAAACAAGGAAGCGAAATATGAAATACAAGCAAAAAAAGAAAGAAAAAGAAAATAGAACAAAGAGACCTGGAGAGAGAGAGAGAGAGAGAGAGAGAGAGAGAGAGAGAGAGAGAGAGAGAGAGAGAGAGGAGAGAGAGAGGGAGAGAGAGAGAGAGAGAGAAATGAAATATCGATGAACATATGCATGTGAGCTGGGAGTGGGGAGCAGGTGGTCGGACGCTGCAGTTTTTCTTTTTGCTTGTTACTTTTTCTTCTCTCTCTCTCTCTCCTCCCTCTCTCTCTCTCTCTCTCTCTCTCTCTCTCTCTCTCTCTCTCTCTCTCTCTCTCTCTCTCTCTCTCTCTCTCTCTCTCTCTCTCTCTCTCTTTCTTTCTCTCTCTCTCCCTCTCTCCCTCCCTCCCTCCTCTCCTCTCTCTCTCTCCTGCAAGCTTCCTCTCTTTAAACTGCATTTGAAGCGTTCGCGTAAACAAATACATCCGTGACGTCTCGCATTTCTCTCTCTCTCTCTCTCTCTCTCTCTCTCTCTCTCTCTCTCTCTCTCTCTCTCTATCTCTCTCTCTCCCTCCCTCCCTCCCTCTCCCTCTCTCTCTCTCTCTCTCTCTCTCTCTCTCTCTCTCTCTCTCTCTCTCTCTCTCTCTCTCTCTCTCTCCCTCCCTCCCTCTCTCCCTCTCTCTCTCTCTCTCTCTCTCTCTCTCTCTCTCTCTCTCTCTCTCTCTCTCTCTCTCTCTCTCTCTCTCTCTCTCTCTCTCTCTCTCTCTCTCTCTCGCGAACGCCCGAACCATTTCCGAAGCGAATCGAAAGCAGGGAGATCAATGCGTAATGTATCTCAAAGGATTTCAGCGTATTAGCGTAGC
>NC_091549.1:6013751-6016251 GCF_042767895.1 Penaeus vannamei
TTCTTCTTCTTCTTCTTCTTCTTCCTTTTTCCTCCTCTTCCTCCTTTTTCCTCCTCCTCATTTTCCCTCCTCCTCCCCCTTCTTTTTCCTCCTCTTCCTCCTCCTTTTTCCTCCTCCTCCTCGAACAAAAAGTTGATTTAAAAGAGGAAAAAAGAAAAAAAAGATATAAGGATAGGAAAGGAGAGATGAAGATGAAAAATTGACACCGGAAGGATACGGAGAGAGAGAAGAGAGAAAAGAAAAAGAGACGAGAGACATCCGAGAAAGAAGAAAACGCAAACAACAGCAAAAATAATAACAAGAACAGCAAAAAAGATAAGTAAATTAGGACAAAAGAGAAGCGAAAGATAAATGAATAATAATAAAAAAAACATCCAGGGAAAAAATAAGCAAAAAAAGCAACAACAAAAAACAAAAAGAAAAACAACACAACAAAACCACATCCAGATAGAACAATAAACAAAACAATAAACAAACCAATATAAAAAAAACAAAAAATGATAAATCCGACATAAAAGAAAAAAAAATCGGAATGAGAGATGGGCGCCGGGAAGCGAATCTGAAGTGAGTCATGGGGGATGTTCTTGCCTCATTTTGCTCTCGCCTCATTTTGTTGGCATCATCCCTGGACGAGGACGAAGCAATTATTCACTGGTAAACGGTCCTCATGACGTCAGATAATTCATTCGCTTGAGGGGGGGGGAGGGAGGGGGAGGGAGGGAGGGAAAGAGGGGATGGGGGGTGGGGGATTGGAAGGAGGATGGGGTGTGTGGGGGTGGGGGATGGGGTGTCGGGGTGTGTGGGATTGGAAGGGGAAAGGGGGATTGGGTGTTGGGGAAGAGGATGGGGATGGGACTCAGAAAGGGGGGAGGGGGTGATTAAAGGGGGATGAGAGTCAGAAAGGGGGGATGGGGTGTGTTGGATTGGAGGGGGGGATGGGGATGGGGAATTGTAAGGGGAATAGGGTAAGGAAGAGGGTGGGGGATTGGGAAGAAAAACAACAATAACAACAAACACGAAAAAAGAAAGAACGAAGAAGAAGAAGGAAAAAAGCAAGAGGAGAGACGAGAGAGGAAAGAGGAAAAAGTCACACGAGCAGAAGAGAAATGAGCAGGGAACGAAGAAGAATAAGAGGAGAGACGAGAGAGGAAAGAGGAAAGAGGAAAAAGTCACACGCGAAGAGAAATGAGCAGGAAACGAAGAAGAATAAGAGGCGGGCGAGGAAAGAGGAAAAAGTCACACGACAAGAGGAGTGAGCAGGAAACGAAGAAGAGTAAGAGGAGGAACGAGAGATGAAAGAGGAAAAAGTCACGCGCGAAGAAGAAACATAAAGAGTAAGAGGAGAAAAGAGAGATGAAAGAGGAAAATGGAAAAAGTCGCACGAGAAGAAGAGAAATGACCAGGGAACGAAAAAGAATAAGAGGAACGAAGAATAATAATAGGAGGGGCGAGAGAGGAAAGAGGAAAAAGTCACACGAGAAGAAGAAAGATAAAGAGTAAGAGGGGAAACGAGAGATGAAAGAGGAAAAAGTCACACGCGAAGAGAAATGAGCTGGGAACGAAGAGGAATAAGAGGAACGAAGAAGAATAAGAGGAGAAACGAGAGACGAAAGAGGAAAAAGTCACACGAGAAGAGAAATGAGCAAGAAACGAAGAAGAATAAGAGGAACGAAGAAGAGTAAGAGGAGAAACGAGAGGTGAAAGAGGAAAAACTCACACGAGAAGAGAAATGAGCAGGGAACGAAAAAGAATAACAGGAGAGACGAGAGAGGAAAGAGGAAAGAGGAAAAAGTCACACGAGGAGAAGAAAAATAAAGAGTAAGAGGAGAGACGAGAGATAAAAGAGGAAAAAGTCACACGCGAAGAGAAACGAGCAGGGAACGAAGAGGAATAACAGGAGAGGCGAGAGAGGAAAGAGGAAAAAGTCACACGCGAAGAAGAAAAATGAGCAGGGAACGAAGAGGAATAAGAGGAACGAAGAGGAATAACAGGAGAGACGAGAGAGGAAAGAGGAAAAAGTCACACGAGAAGAAGGAAAATGAGCAGGGAACGAAGAGGAATAAGAGGAGAGACGAGAGAGGAAAGAGGAAAAAGTCAAACGAGAAGAAGAAAAATGAGCAGGGAACGAAGAAGAATAACAGGAGAGGCGAGAGAGGAAAGAGGAAAAAGTCACACGAGAAGAAGAAAAATAAAGAGTAAGAGGAGAAACGAGAGAGGAAAGAGGAAAAAGGAAAAAGTCACACGAGAAGAAGAGAAATGACCAGGGAACGAAGAGGAATAAGAGGAACGAAGAAGAGTAAGAGGAGAGACGAGAGATGAAAGAGGAAAAAGTCACACGCGAAGAAGAAAAATGAGCAGGGAACGAAGAGGAATAAGAGGAGAGGCGAGAGAGGAAAGAGGAAAAAGTCACACGCGAAGAGAAACGAGCAGGGAACGAAGAAGAATAACAGGAGAGGCGAGAGAGGAAAGAGAAAAGAGGAAAAAGTCACACGCGAAGAGA
>NC_091549.1:6023751-6026251 GCF_042767895.1 Penaeus vannamei
TCATATCGGCCATGCGTAATATAATTTCATTTGCCTCACATTTCACAGCCATTGGTGGACGCAAACCCACACACACAGGCGGACGCGCGTACATAACGTTGGTTTGCATGCGGCGTGTGTGTGTGTGTGTGTGTGTGTGTGTGTGTGTGTGTGTGTGTGTGTGTGTGTGTGTGTGTGTGTGTGTGTGTGTGTGTGTGTGTGTGTGTGATGTAAAATATGCGGTATATGGTATATAGTATATGATATTTAGTATATGGTATATAGTATAGAATATATAAGATATAGTGATTGATATGTAATACATAGTGCATTATATATTTTGTATATACATTTATATGTTATATATATATATATATATATATATATATATATATATATATATATATATATATATATATATTATATGTGTTGTGTATATTATATTTATATTATATTTATATTACGTATATATTATATATGTTATCTATATATTATATTTTATATATATAATATATAATGTATTTATATGTATATGCATGTATATAAATACACACACACATGTACATATAAGTATATTTATGTGTGTGTGTGTATATATATATATATATATATATATATATATATATATATATATATATATATATGTGTGTGTGTGTGTGTGTGTGTGTGTGTGTGTGTGTGTGTGTGTGTGTGTGTGTGTGTGTGTGTGTGTGCGTGCGTGCGTGCGTGTTGATATTTAGATAGATAGATGGAGAAATAGGTATGTGTATGTGATTATTTATATGCACATTTATGATTTTTACAAAGACATGCTACTCAGTATTCAGACAGACACCACCTTCTCCCTCCTGCATTTTCTCCACCTCACGTGCGCGGAGAACCATAACGAGATATGAGAGTTCTACCTGTAAGCGAGTACCCTCCCCCCCCTCTCATCCCCCCTCCCCCTCTCCCCTCTTCTCCTCTCCTCCTCTCCCCGCCCATTCCTTCTCTCTCCTCTTCTCCCTCTCCTCCTCCTCCCATTCCCCCTTCTCCCCTTCTCCCTCTCATTCCCCTCCCTCTCCTCCCTCTCCCCTTCTCCCTCTCTCCCTCTCATTCCCCTCCCTCTCCCCCTCTCCCATTCCCCCTCTTCTCCTCCTCCTCCCATCCCCCCTCTCCCCTTCCCCCTCCTATTCCACCTCTCCTCCTTCCCCCTCTCTCTCTCCCATTCCACCCCCTCTCCCCCTCTCCTCCTCCTCCCTCTCCCCCTCCTCCTCCCCCACTTCTCCTCCTCCTCCCTCTCCCCCTCTCCCCCTCCCCCTTCCTCGAAGTGTAATACTCTGCAGACGATGATGGTTTGGCAACACGGCAGGTCGGGGAGGGTGTTTCTGCGCGGCAGGTCACCTCCGCTCCGATTATTGCATTAGCGCCTCCGATAACCCGCCACGCAGAGCACCCTACCCCTCCCTCCCTCCCTCTCCTACCCTCTCTCCACCTTCTCCCTCCCTCCCTCCCTCTACTACCCTCTCTTCACCTTCTCCTTCCTTCCCTCCCCTCCTGTCCGCCTACGCAGAACACCCTCTCCCTCTCCCTCCTTCCTCTCCTGACAGAAAGAGTACCCTCCACCTCTCCCTCCTCCCTCCCTCCCTCCCCAATAAGAGCACCCTCCCTTCTTTCCCTCCTTCCTCCCTTGACCTCTCACGCTCCCTCCTTGACTCCGTCCTCCACTGCCCTCCCTCATCCCTGGGTACACGCTCTCTCCCTCTTCCTCTCCTTCCTTCCTCCCTCACTCCCCCCTTCCATCCTCACTTCCCTCCCCTCCCTCCCTTCCACCCTTTCCCTCACCCTCCCACTCCCCCACCCTTGGTTATTTTTACCCCTTCCATTTTTTTTTCTTTCTTTTATTATGCAATTTTTGTTTCTCACCTTTTTCTTTGGTTATTATATTATTCTGCAAGTCTGTCATTATTTCTTCCTTTATCTTTGTGCTATTTTTGTACGTCGTTTCTTGACTCCTTGAAACTGAGAGAGAGAGAGAGAGAGAGGGAGAGGGAGAGAGAGAGAGAGAGAGAGAGAGAGAGAGAGAGAGAGAGAGAGAGAGAGAGAGAGAGAGGGGAGGGGGAGAGGGAGGGGGAGAGGGGAGGGGAGAGAGGGAGGGGAGGGAGAGAGAGAGAGGGAGGGGAGGGGAGAGAGAGAGGGAGAGAGAGAGAGAGAGAGAGAGAAAGAAAGAGAAAGAGAGAGAAAGAGAGAGAAAGTGAGAGAGAGAGAGAGAGAGAGAGAGAGAGAGACAGACAGACAGACAGACAGACAGACAGACAGACAGACAGACAGACAGACAGACAGACAGACAGACAGACAGACAGACAGACAGACAGAGAGAAGGAGAGAGAGAGAAATAAAATAAAAAAATATATATATATCACACCGTAACTCGACTATATTTATCAGAGAGACAGAGAGAAAGATATTTGAACATACAGAAAAAAAGAAAGAGAAAGAGGAATTTAAATATGCACCAAAATATCATTCATGTTTCTCATAA
>NC_091549.1:6046251-6058751 GCF_042767895.1 Penaeus vannamei
ATTCTTTTTATTCGTTTATTGTTATCTTTTTATTATTTTTTTATTTTTTAATTATTTATTATTATTTTTTTTTTGTCTTTTTTTCTGGTGTCTTTCTGCGAGTAAAAAGGGGAAAATGTGCTTTGTTGCGAAATTATACTGATGATACAAAGTGAATATAAAAAATACATAGAAGGATAAACACAAGTCATTATACACACATACTGTACACACAGACACACGCACACGAACAGATGCGATGCAATACAGTCACATGTACTATTTAGAGAAAGACAAAAATAGAATAAAGAAAACAAGAAATAAAAGACGCGACAAGACAACGACAAAAAACGACAAGAACAAAACAAAGAATAAGCAAAACAAAACACAAATAAACACTTCCCCCCTAATTTAAAAATAATTAAAGAAAGAAAGAAAAAGAACGCGCCCCCCCAAAAAAAAAATTATATAATAATAATGATAAAAATAAAAGAAAAAAAGATAACAAACGCGCCAAAAAAGGGAAGAAAAAAAAATCAAAGGACAACAGACAAGACAAGACAACTAACAAACAGACAGACACAAGACAAAGACAGCGGAACGGGAAGAGAGTCGACCGGACACCGCGGTGGGGAACATAGTGCTATACTCATCCAATATTCACACGGTCGCCGACGCTGAGGAATCGCAACGTGACATAGCCAATCGATGGTGTAGCAAGCAAGCAAGCAAGAAGGGGTGAGGGCGGGGGTGGGGTGGGGTGGGGTGAGGGGGTGGGAGTAGAGGTGAGGGAGTGGGAGGATGTGAGGGCCTGGGGTGGGTGAGTGGGTGGGAGTGGCGTGGGCTGGGGTGGGTAGGGGTGGGAGGGGATTGGCTAAATCGCAAGGGTGTCGTTGCACTGTTTGTCCCGCGCTCTCTCTCTCTCTCTCTCTCTCTCTCTCTCTCTCTCTCTCTCTCTCTCTCTCTCTCTCTCTCTCTCTCTCTCTCTCTCTCTCTCTCTCTCTCTCTCTCGTTGCCGTTTATTTCTTTTTCTTTTTCTTCTGTTTTTCGTTTTCTTTGTTTTTCTTTTTCTTCACACTTCCCTCCTCTTCCTCTCCCTCCCCCCTTCCTCTCCCTCCCTCCTCCCTCCCTCTCCCTGCCCCCTCTCCTCCTCCCCCTTCCCTCTCCCTCCCTCCTCCCTCCTCTCCCTCTCCCTCTCCCTCTCCCTCTCCCTCTCCCTCTCCCTCTCCACAGTAGGACCTCTCTGCCCTGTTCTTGCCGGAAACACAGACGAGTCCCAGTGATTGAGAGAGCCAATCGCAATGAATTAAGGTAGAGTTGTTCTCAGGGCGTGTAAATGTATTTGTGTGTGATGTAAAAGTGTGTAAGTGTTTTTGTAAGTGTCCAAGGGATTGTGTAAGTGTTCAAGTGATTTTGTAAGCGTTCGAGTGATTTTGTAAGTGTTCAAGTGATTTTGTAAGCGTTCGAGTGATTTTGTAAGTGTTCAAGTGATTTTGTAAGTGTTCAAGTGATTTTGTAAGTGTTCAAGTGATTTTGTAAGCGTTCGAGTGATTTTTTAAAGTGTTCGAGTGATTTTGTGTGTGTAGGTGTGTGTTCGTAAGTGTGTTTGTTAGCTTGTTTTTTATTGTGTTTGTGCAAGCTTGTTTTTATTATTATGTCAGTGTGATTTTTAAAGTGCGTAAGTGTATGTGTGTAAGTGCAAGAGCGTCCGTGTGAGCGTATGAGTCTGAGGGTGAAGCTGTGTGCGTCCGTTTGTGAATATGTAGATCTGTCTCATCTTTCAAAAAGATGTGCATGGATTTGTGAAGACCCCCCCCACCACCACCACACACACCCGATAAAAATAAATAAACAAATAAATATCCACAAAGAAAGAGAAATAAGTGAGTGACCGAGTGAATGAGTAAGTGAGCGAGTGAGTGAATGTGAGTGACCAAGTGAGCATGTTGAGTTAGTGAGTGACAGACAGCGAATGGGTGAGTGAGCGGAGAAGCGAATGTAAGTGAGTGAATGAGCGAGCAAGCGACTGAGAAAATGAGAGTGAGTGAGCATGTAGAATGAGTGAGTGAGCGAGCCAGCATGTTCTGTGAATGAGTGAGCGAATGAGTGAACGAGTGGATGAGTGGACGAGCGACTGAGTGAACGAGCGAACGAACGAGTGGACGAGCGACTGAGAGAACGAGTGGACGAGCGACTGAGCGAACGAACGAGTGAACGAATGGACGAGCGAACGAACGAGTGAACGAGCGAACGACTGAATGAACGAACGAGCGAACGGACGAGTGGACGAGCGACTGAGTGAACGAGCGAACCGACGAGCGACTGAGAGAACGAGTGGACGAGCTACTGAGTGAACGAACGAGTGGACGAGCGACTGAGCGAACGAACGAGTGAACGAGCGAACGAGCGAACGAGTGGAACGTGCGGGCAGCGAGGGCCGGAACCAGCAATCCCGATCCCGCCGCGAATGTCACGCTCCGCAAATAGCGCTCCTCCGGCCTCCTCTATTCCGCTATTTCTCTGTCCCTTTTCCGCTCCTTCTCCTCTGGCCCTTCGCTTTTTTCGTTCTTGCTTTCCTTTTTGTCCTCTCTCTCTCTCTTTCTTTCTTTCTTTGTCTGTTAGTTTGTCTGTCTCTGTCTGTCTGTCTCTCTCTCTCTCTCTCTCTCTCTCTCTCTCTCTCTCTCTCTCTCTCTCTCTCACATTCTTGATTTAGTTTTTTTCCTTGTCGTCATTCTTATTTTTTTATTGGCATTGCTATTGTTATTGATATAATTACCATCGTCATCTTCATCTTCATCATTATCATCATCATCGTCATCATCATTACCATCATTATTATATTCTTTATTTCTGCCAGTTTTTCCCCTCTCCTTCATTCTCTCCTCTTCACTCTATGTCCTTTTTTTTGTCTTCTTTTCTGCCTGACCCTCTCTTCATTTTTCCCCACACCCTTCTTTCTATTTTCATTATGTCATTTTCCCTAATTCTCGTCCATCATCCCTCCCCTTTATTCCCGTGTCTCTTACATTTTCTGTTTTTTTTTTTTTTCAGGTACCTCCCTTCCTTCCCCCCCCCCCCTTGTTCTTCCTCCGTGCGTCTCTCTCTCTCTCTCTCTCTCGTTCTTTATTCCTTCTTATATATCACCTCATTTTCTGTTTTTTTCTTTTTTTTTTTTTCTTCCTCCGTGCGTCTCTCTCTCTCTCTCTCTCTCTCTCTCTCTCTCTCTCTCTCTCTCTCTCTCTCTCTCTCTCTCTCTCTCTCTCTCTCTCTCGTTCTTTGTTCCTTCTTGTTTATCACCTTCGCCTAAGGAAGTACGTTTTTAGGAGCGTTGGTTAGTTTGTCGGTTCGTTACTCAGAACTTAGATGTTATTAAATCTTGGTTGTGATTATGATCCGCATCCAGGAATTAATTAATTTATTTATTTATTTAAGTTTCCTAAATTTTTTGTTTACTTGTTTATTTCTTTATTTTTTGTTTACTTGTTTATTTCTTTATTTTTTATTTACTTGTTTATTTCTTTATTTTTTTATTTACTTGTTTATTTCTTTATTTTTTATTTACTTGTTTATTTCTTTATTTTTTATTTACTTGTTTATTTCTTTATTTTTTATTTACTTGTTTATTTCTTTATTTTTTATTTACTTGTTTATTTCTTTATTTTTTATTTACTTGTTTATTTCTTTGTTTTTTATTTACTTGTTTATTATTATTATTTTTTTTCACTTATTTCTTTATTTTTTATTTACTTGTTTATTATTATTTATTTTTTACTTATTTGTTTATTTTTTATTTACTTGTTTATTTCTTTATTATTTATTTACTTGTTTTTTATATTTACTTATTTATTATTTTTTAAGGATTCGTTAGCACTGCGAGATGGGGAAACACGGACGTCACGTGTCCTTGAAAAAAAGGTGATTTTAAGGTGGGTGTAGAATGGACATAAGGTGGGCGTGTGATGGGCGTGAGGTGAGCGTGTGATGGGCATAGGGTGGGCGTGTGATGGGCATAGGGTGGGCGTGAGGTGGGCGTGTGATGGGCATAGGGTGGGCGTGTAATGGGCGTGTGATGGGCGTGTGATGGGCATAGGGTGGGCGTGTAATGGGCGTGTGACGGACATAGGGTGGGCGTGTAATAAGCATAGGCTGGGCGTGTAATGGGCGTGAGGTGGGCGTGTGATGGGCGTGTGATGGGGATAGGGTGGGCGTAATAAGTATAGGGTGGGCGTGATGGGCATAGAGTGGGCGTGTAATGGGCGTGAGGTGAGCGTGATGGGCATAGGGTGGGCGTGTAATAAGCATAGGGTGGGCGTGTGATGGGCATAGAGTGGGCGTGTAATGGGCGTGAGGTGGGCGTGTAATGGGCGTGAGGGGGGCGTGTGATGGGCACAGGGTGGGCGTGTGATGGGCACAGGGTGGGGCGTGTAATGGGCGTGAGGTGGGCGTGTGATGGGCACAGGGTGGGCGTGTAATAAGCATAGGCTGAGCGTGTAATGGGCGTGAGGTGGGCGTGTGATGGGCACAGGGTGGGCGGGTAATAAGCATAGGGTGGGCGTGTAATGGACGTGAGGTGGGCGTGTAATAAGCGTTAGGTGGGCGTGTGGTGTGGGCGTGAGGTGGACGTGTGATGGGCATAGGGCTGGGCATCCAGGTGGGAGTTTACGGGAAGCGAAGGGAGGAAGATGAAAGGGAGGAAAAGATGCTTTAGGAAGGAGGAAGTGAAAGGGAAAGAAAGGAGAAGGGGAATAAGGGATGGAGGGAGGAAGAAAGTAGGTGGAAAAATAACAGGAGAAAAAGTAAGGGAAAAGTGCGTAGGAAAGAGAGACACATTAATAAAGTAAAAAAAAGAAAAAAGAAAAAAAAAAAGTAAACATACAAACAAGGAAGAGGAGAAGAAAGAAGGTGGAAAAAACAGAGGAAGAAAGTAAGGAAAAAGTACGTAGGAAACAAAGCCACATTAATTAAGTAAAAAAAAAAAAAAAAAAAAAAACGGAAGTAAACATAAAAAATCAGGGAATTAAATAAGGGAATAATGTGTAGGAAACAGAGACACATTAATAACGTAAAAAAGAAAGAAAGAAAAAAAGAACTAAACATAAAAAATCAGGGGAAGAAAATAAGGGAAAAGTGCGTAGAGAACAGAGACACATTAATATCGTAAAAAAAGAGAGAGAGAGAGAAAAAATAAACATAAAAAATCAGGGAAGAAAAATAAGGGAAAAGAGCGTAGAGAACAGAGACACATTAATAACGTAAAAAAAGAAAGAAAAAAAGAACTAAACATAAAAAATCAGGGAAGAAAATAAGGGAAAAGTGCGTAGAGAACAGAGACACATTAATAACGTAAAAAAAAAGAGAGAAAAAAAATAAACATAAAAAATCAGGGAAGAAAATAAGGGAAAAGTGCGTAGAGAACAGAGACACATTAATAACGTAAACAAAGAAAGAAAGAAAAAAGTAAACATACAAACAAACAGATCCTTAGTTGATCCAGTGGACGACCCAGCGAGCACGACCAAGGGGAAAGGTGGTCGTCCTGCGAGGTGGTCGTTGGGAAGTCGACAAACACATCATTTATCGTTTGTTTCTTTTGTGTGTGTGTGTTTGTATGTGTTTTTTTGTTTGTTTGTATGTGAACCCGCGTGTGTGTTTGTTATACGTGTATGTTTATGCTTGTGAGTTTATGTGGTTATGTTTATTTGTTTATCTCTGTTTATTTGTTTATGTGTGTGTTTGCATGTTTATCTGTTTTAGTTTCTGTTTATTAGTGTGTATGTTTACTTGTTTGTGGTGTGTTTGGTTTTCTGTTTATGTGTGTTTATTCATTGTTTATTTGTGTGTATGTTCTTCCTTATACGTTGGTAATTTTTCTTCCTTTATCTCTCTTGTGTCCTTTATACCACTTAATGGAATTGAAGAAAGAAAGACGAGAGGAATAGAAGCAAGAGAGAAGGATAAAAAGAAATTAATTATAGCTGTAAATATTTTTTTGCTGTTGTTGAAAAATTTCCTAAAAGGAGGTATAGTAGAGGGAAAGAAAAAAATAGATAAAACGGACAAATTGGAATTAGAAAGGGGATTAGAAGAGGAAAAAAGTGGATTAGAGGAAGGAAGAGAGTGATGAGGAAGGGGGGGGGGGGGGGTGGGGGTAGCAGAGGATTCTCCTAACCCCTCTCCCCCTCCCTCCCTCTCTCTCTCTCTCTCTCTCTCTCTCTCTCTCTCTCTCTCTCTCTCTCTCTCTCTCTCTCTCTCTCTCTCTCTCTCTCTCTCTCTCTCTCTCTCTCCCTCTCTCCCTCTCTCCCTCTCCCTCTTCCTCTCTCCCTCTCCCTCTCCCTCTCCCTCCTTCCCCCCTCCCCCCTCTCCCTCCCCTCCCCCTCCCTCCCTCCCTCCCTCCTTCCACCCCCCCCCCCCTCCCTCCCCACGCAATACAGTAATGGTCAGTAATCACTAATTTTACTGCAGTAATTGACTCTATATTCATTACTCAAGTGCTTATATTAAGGGAAGAGGGGAGGAGGGGGGGTCAGATCGAGGGGAGAGGGAGAGAGGGGGACGGGGGGGTCAGAATGAGGGGAGAGGGATAGAGAGGGGGAGGGAGGGGTGTTCAGATCGAGGGGAGAGGGAGAGAGGGAGGAGGGAGAGGGTGGTCAGATTCGAGAGGGAGAGAGGGGAAGAGGGGGAAGGGGGAGTAATGGGGAAGGGGGAGGAGAGGGAGAAAAACTATCGATAATGGTAATTTGGCCCCTTTCATTTATTGCCCCTCACTTGCCCGGCACCCCCTCCCCCTCCCCTCCCCCTCCATTCCCCCTGATTGACACCTTATCACCCCCTTAACCACTTCCCTCCACCACCTGTGTCGCCTCTCCATCACCCTCTACCTCCTCCCGTCTCCCCCTTCCCCTCCCTTTATCACCCTTGCTTCTCCACTTCCTCTACCTTTCCCTCTCTTTATTACCTACCCCCTAGTCCCTCCCCTCTCCCCCTGCTTCTCTTCCTCAAACATCATCCTCTCTCTCTCTCTCTCTCTCTCTCTCTCTCTCTCTCTCTCTCTCTCTCTCTCTCTCTCTCTCTCTCTCTCTCTCTCTCTCTCTCCCTCTCCCTCCCTCCCTCCCTCCCTCCCTCCCTCCCTCCCTCCTCTCCCTCCCTCCCCTCCCTCCCTCCCTCTCTCTCCTCCTCCCTCTCATCAACACCCTCCCTTTCCCCTCCCCCCACTCTCTCTCTCTCTCTCTCTCTCTCTCTCTCTCTCTCTCTCTCTCTCTCTCTCTCTCTCTCTCTCTCTCTCTCTCTCTCCCTCTCCCTCTCCCTCTCCCTCTCCTCTCTCCCTCTCTCTCTCTCTCTCTCTCTCTCTCTCTCTCTCTCTCTCTCTCTCTTTCTCTTTCTCTCTCTCTCTCTCTCTCTCTCTCTCTCTCTCTCTCTCTCTCTCTCTCTCTCTCTCTCTCTCTCTCTGCTCTCTCTCTCTCTCTCTCCCTCCCTCCCCACACACCCCTCACTCTCTCTCTCCCTCCCCCTCCCCCTCCATCACTCTCTCCCCCACCTTCACTCTCTCTCTTCCTCTCTCCCTCTCATCAACACTTCCTACCCCCCCCCCCATTCCCCACATTGGCACTCTCTGCCCCCTGCTGCGGCACCAGCGGGGTGGCATCATGTTGTTTACACTGTGAACACTGCTATATTGACGTGGCACCGTGGGAGGTAGAGGAAGGAAGGAGGAAGGGAGGAAGGAAGGGGAGGGGGAGGGGGAGGGAAGGAAGGAAGGAAGGAAGGAAGGAAGGTGGGAGGGTGAGGGGAGGGGGAGGGAAGGAAGGAAGGAAGGTGGGAAGGAGGGTGAGGGGAGGGGGAGGGAGGGGGGATGGACGGAAAGAGGAGGGTGAAAATGGGAGTGAGAGAAGGAAAGAAATAAACAAAGGAGAGAGGGAAGGAATGAGATAAGAAAGGGAGGGAGGAAATAAAGCTGATAAGAAATAGGAGGGAAGGGAGTAAACAGATGAGAAAGTGAGGGAAATGAGGGAGGGAAGGAAGCAGATGAGAAAGGGAGAGAGGGACTGCGTGAGAAGACGCCTTTTTTCTGGCATCTTCAGGGGGAGGGGAAAGGGAGAGAGGGAGAAAGGGGGAGAAGTAGGGAAGTAGGAAATCCGTCGTCTTCGTATTTTTTTATAAACTTATTTATTCATTTATTGTTATTATCATTATTATCATTTTTGTCACACCTGTTGTAATATACTTTCAATATCAGCTGTTCTTTTTTAATTATAGATTTTTATTCTATTTTTTTCCTTTATCATTCTTATCACACCTGTTCTAATATACTTTCAATATCAGCTGTTCTTTTTTAATTATAGATTTTTATTCTATTTTTCTCCTTTATCATTCTTACCACACCTGTTCTAATATACTTTAATTATCAGCTGTTCTTTTTTAATTATAGATTTTTATTCTATTTTTTCCTTTATCATTCTCATCACACCTGTTCTAATATACTTTCAATATCAGCTGTTCTTTTTTAATTATAGATTTTTATTCTATTTTTTTCCTTTATCATTCTTATCACACCTGTTCTAATATACTTTCAATATCAGCTGTTCTTTTTTTAATTATAGATTTTTATTCTATTTTTCTCCTTTATCATTCTTATCACACCTGTTCTAATATACTTTCAATATCAGATGTTCTTTTTCAATTATAGATTTTTATTCTATTTTTTCCTTTATCATTCTTATCACACCTGTTCTAATATACTTTCAATATCAGCTGTTCTTTTTTAATTATAGATTTTTATTTTACTTTTTCCTTTATCATTCTTGTCACACCTGTTCTAATATAATTTCAATATCAGCTGTTCTTTTATTAATTATAGATTTTTATTCTATTTTTCTCCTTCCACCTTTTCTATCCCAGTCTAAAACAGCGAAATACATCGTAAAGACTAATTTAGATATGACGTTAGTGGTATATATTTTTTTAATAATATAAAGTTTGGCTTTGAATTAATGTTAGATCTCGAAGCTCGGTTAACTTGTATGCAGATTTTCTTGGGAAAGTTGTTAAGCTTGTTAGAGAGAGTTTGACATTATATATAAGTAGGTTGTTTATGTTTATTTGTCATTATCATATTTTGTGTTTTCTTGTTTCTCTCTCCTGTGCTTCTCTTCTGTTTTGTTTTTCGTTTTCTTCGTTTTTTTATATAATCTTTTTCTTAAATTCCTCCTCTTTCTTCTTCTTCTCCTCTTCCTACTTCTTTTTCTTTTCTTCTCCCTCTTTCTCCTCCTCCTCCTCCTCTTCATCTTTCTCCTCCTCTTCTTCTTCTTCCTCCTCCTCCTCCTGGTCGTCGTCGTCGTCCTCCTCCTCCCTCCCTCCTCCTCCTCCTCCTCCTCCTCTTCCTCCCTCCCTCCTCCTCCTCCTCCCTCCTCCTCCTCCCTCCCTCCTCCTCCTCCCTCCTCCTCCTCCTCCACTCCTCTTCCGCCTCCTCCTCCTCCACTCTTCATCTCCTCCTCCTCCTCCCTCTCTTCCTCCTCCTCCTCCTCCTCCTCCTCCTCCTTCCTCCCTCCTCCTTCTCCTTCTCAATATCATCACTCTCCTCTCTTCTCACCATCATCACTCTCCTTCTCTCCTTCCCTCTCCTCTTCCTCCTTTGAAGTAGAGTAGAAGTGAGAATAGAACTCAAGGCGGAATTGAGATCCAAGAAAGGTCCGTTTTGAGACGATGCTTTCAAAGAATTTAATCAAATTCTCTCTCTCTCTCTCTCTCTCTCTCTCTCTCTCTCTCTCTCTCTCTCTCTCTCTCTCTCTCTCTCTCTCTCTCTCTCTCTCTCTCTCTCTTTCTCTGCTGATTTCCTCCTCGTATCTCACTCTTTTTCCCCTTCTAATTTGCTCGTTTTCCCTTTTTATCTTTTTTTTTTCTCTCCTTCCTCTCCTCCCTCACCTCCTACCCCTTCACCCTGCTTCCCATCCTCTCCCACCTCCCTCCCACACTGCATCCGCCCCCTCTCCTTCCTTTTCTCACTCCTACCTTTCATCCCTTCCCTCCCTCCCCTTCCTCTCCCTCCCCTCTCCATGCTTCCCACTCTCCCTGCCTCTCTCACCTCCCTCTCTTCCTCCCCCTTTTTTCCCTCCCTCCCTCCCACCTTTCACTTCTCTCCTTTCCCTCCCTCCTTCCCTCCCCCACCTTCCTTCCCCTCTCCTCCTCCCTCCCTTCCCTCTTTCCCTCCCCTCCCTCCTTCCCTCCCTACTCCTTCCCCCTCCCTCCTTCCCACTCTCTCTCCTACCTCCCCTTCCCTCCTCCCTCCTTCCCTCTCCTCTACCTCCCTCCCTCCCTTCCTTCCTTCCCTCTCCCACCTCCCTTCCATCATCCCTCCTTCCCTCCGTCCCTCCACACCGTCCCTTCCCTCCCTCCTCCCTCTCCCCACTCCTCCCTCCCTCCCTCCCTCCCTCCCTTCCCTCCTTCCCTCCCTCTCCTACCTTCCCTCCCTTCCCTTCCTTCCCCTCCTCCTACCTCTCCCTCCCTTCCTTCCTTCCCCTCTCCCACCTCCCTCCCTCCCACCGTCCTTCTCTCTCCCTCCTCCCTCCTCCTACCCCTTCCCTCCCTCCTCCCCCTCCCCCCCTCCCACTCCTTTTCAACCGTCAGTGATTTCAAAAGGAAGCTTGTAATCAAATAGTTTTCTCCTTTAAGACTCCGGCCACTTAACGTCGATTTCATCAATTATTCTCCAATATTCTTTCTCTGTTCCTCTTTTCCCTTCTCTCTGTCTGTCTGTCTCTCTGTCTGTCTGTCTGCCTGTCTGTCTGTCTCTCTCTGTCTCTCTCTCTCTGTCTGTCTCTCTCTCTCTCTCTCTCTCTCTCTCTCTCTCTCTCTCTCTCTCTCTCTCTCTCTCTCTCTCTCTCTCTCTCTCTCTCATTCTCTCTCTCATTCTCTCTCTTTCTCTCTCTCTCTTATTTCTTTTTTTTTAACGTCGTATTATATTTCTTGTGCTTTCAGTTGTCAGTTATCTTTTTTCATGTCTTTGTCTCCTTTTTCGTGTTTCTCTCTTGCTGTATATCCAGTCTTGTTATTCTGTCTATCGATTTTTCCCACTCAATCTATCGTTTCCCGCTCATGTCTATTCCTTTTCTTTATCCTATCATTTCTTCTTATCTTATTTGTCTATCCCCCTATCCACTTATCGTATCTATAAGTTTATCCATTCTTTTATCTTATCCTGTGTATCCCTTGCGCTCATATATATTAATTTTCTTTATCCTATCATTTCCTCTTATCTATCTATTCCGTATCTACAAATTTATTTGTCCTTTCACCTTATCCTGTCTATCCTTTCCTCTCACCATATCTATCCTGTCTATCCTTATCTCTCACCATATCTATCCATTTCCCTTGCCTCATCTCTCCTTTTTATTAACCTATCTATCCCTCCCTCCCATTTTTCTATCTATCCCCTCCTTTCACCTCTTCGTACCCATCCTCTCCCCTCATCCTATCTACCCTTCCCCTCTTCCTCTCCGTCTTCTTCCTCTCCTCCCATTCTATAAAAGGGAAAAGGGAGAGGAAAGCGAAATATTTTCTTCTTTAACTCTCGTCCTTTTGCTTTCATTAAGACTAATCGTCTTTTTGGGGCATGTTTATTAGAATGATTATGTTGACTGAGCAAATATTTATGTGTAGGTATGAAAGGGCCTTTTGCGTGTATCTATGATGCGCTCCCATGGTGGTGGAGTGTGCACTTTGCGCTCCTCTCTCTCTCTCTCTCCCTCTCTTTCTCTTTCTCTTTCTTTCTTTCTCTCTTTCTCTCTGTCTCTTTCTCTTTCTTTCTTTCTTTCTTTCTTTCTTTCTTTCTTTCTTTCTCTTTCTCTTTCTTTCTCTTTCTCTCTCTCTCTCTCTCTCTCTCTCTCTCTGCTCTCTCTCTCTCTCTCTCTCTCTCTCTCTCTCTCTCTCGCTCCTCTCTCTCTCTCTCTCTCTCTCTCTCTCTCTCTCTCTCTCTCTGCTCTCTCTCTCTCTCTCTCTCTCTCTCTCTCTCTCTCTCTCTCTACTCTCTCTTTTTCCTCCCTCCCTCCCTCCTCTCTCCCTCCCTCCCCTCCCTCCCTCCCTCCCTCCTCCCTCCCCCGTCTCTCTTCACTGTTTGTGCGTGTGTAATGCATGTGCGAATGTGTTTGCATACGGCTGTGTGCAGTCACATAACCCGGAGCGCACACCCATATACCCAACAACTTATCTATTCTACGACCATGTAACAAACGTCAGTTGCACCTCCTCCCCCCCCCTCTTCCCTCTCCCATCCTCCTCACGCCCCTCCCCCACCACACGCCCCTCCCCCTTCCCTCTTACATGCCCCTCCCCCACACACGTCGCCTCTCACTCCCCTACACACGTCCCACCCCCTCACGCCCCTCCCTCCTCACACGTCCCTCCCCCCTTACACGCCCCTCCACCCTCACGCCCCTCCCTCCCCACTCACGCCCCTCCCTCCTCACACGCCCCTCCCTCCTCACGCCCCTCCCCCCTTTCCCTGAGCCCTAATAACAAGGCAGGCTGTG
>NC_091549.1:6076251-6083751 GCF_042767895.1 Penaeus vannamei
TGTGTTACGTTTGTTTGTTTGTTTTTCTTGTAAAAGCTATTTGAATTCTTTGTGTGTGTGTGTGTGTGTGTGTGTGTGTGTGTGTGTGTGTGTGTGTGTGTGTGTGTGTGTGTGTGTGTGTGTGTGTGTGTGTGTGTGTGTGTGTTTGCATGTATGAATATGCATTTATATTTGTTATTAATATCTGTGTGTATATATGTTTATTTACATACCTATACGAATACCCATATCACCATATGAATGTTTTTTTCTTCACATATTCACATTCGTTTGTACAAACATGTTTATATATTTACTTATTATTTCCTTTCCCAGGTATGGACTCGGGCCTTGCCATATCGCCTGTGGGTATGTACAGTGAATGTTTGTGGAGGGAAAAGGGAGGGGAAGGGAGGGGAAGGGAGGGGAAAGGGCGAGGGGAGAGGAGTCTATTGTTTTTGCTTTGTCTCCTCAATGCTGCAAGATCCGCTTGGACCGAGGGGAGAAGAGAGGGGAAGAGGGAGAGACGGAGATGACGAGGGAACGGGAGGGAGAGAGAGAGAGGGGAAGAGAGAGAGAGAGAGAGAGAGAGAGAGAGAGAGAGAGAGAGAGAGAGAGAGAGAGAGAGAGAGAGAGAGAGAGAGAGAGAGAGAGAGAGAGAGAGAGAGAAGAGAAGAGAAGAGAGACAGTGAGAGAGAGAGAAGAGAAGAGAGGAACAGAGAGGGAGGGGAAAGGGAGGGAGGGGAGGGAGGAGGAGAGAGAGAGAGGAGAGGAGAGGAGAGGAGGAGAGGAAAGAGGAGAGGAGAGAGAGAGGGGAGGGGAGGGGAGGCAGGGAGGGAGGGAGGGAGGGGAGGGGGAGGAGAGGAGAGGAGAGGAGAGAGAGGAGAGGAGAGGAGAGGAGAGGAGAGGGAGAGGGAGAGGAGAGAGAGAGAGAGAGAAAGAGAGAATGTGAGGAAACCCCAAGCCGAGCCCCGACCCGCCCTCTCGTGGGACTGGGCGAAACCACGGGCTCGATCCACCGTAACTTGGGAAGGGTGATGCTAATGTTTACATGCGTTGGAGATCACTTGAGATAACAAAGGGAGAAGCTGGAAGGAAGGGAAGGAGAGAGGGAGGGGTGGATGGGAGGGAGTGAGGGAGGAGGAGGGAGGGGAGGGAAGGGAAGGATGAGGGAGGGGAGGGGGCGGGGACGGGAGGGAGGGGAGGGGAGGGAGGGGAGGGAGGAGGAGGGGAGGAGGGAAGGAGATGGAGGGGAGGGGAGGAAAGGACAGGGAGGGAGGGGAGGGATGGAGGAGATGGCGGGATGATGGAATGGAAGAAGAGTGGAGAGAAGAGGGATGGAGGAGAAGGAGGGAGGAGAGAGAGATTGGGCAGAGAGAATGTAAAAAGGAGAGAGAGAGAAGGGACAAATATAAAATTAGAGGAGAGGGAGGGAAGAGGTTTAGGTAATCGGAGAAGAGGAGAGAGAGAAAGGGGAGGGGATAAGGGAATGGAGAAGGAGGGAAGAGGAGAGGTGGAGGATGAAGGAATTAGAGAAGAGGGGAGAAAAGAGCAAGAGAAAGAGAGCATGGGAGAAGATGGGAGAGGAGAGTAGGAGAAAGACAGAATGGGGAAGACAGGATAGAAGAAAGAGGGAAGATATGGTGAAGAGAAGAAGAATGAAAAGAGAGAGTAAGACCCACGGAATACGGAAGGGGAGGGAGAAGAGATAAGAGTCAGAGAATAGGGAAGTGGAATATAAGGAATGAAGGGCGAGAGGTAGAGGGAAGAAGGAGAGAGTGAGGTCACAGAAGAAAAGGTTAAAAAGAGTGGAAAGAAACTGGAAGAATGTAAACGGAAGACCAGAGGGAGAAAGTAAAAAAAAGAAAGAAAAGAAGAATGAATGAATGAAAAAAGAAGAAAGAAAAGGAAGGGGAAAAAGAAAAGGAAAACGAAAAAAACTATATAAGACAACAACAATAAAATGGACTCAAAAAGAGAGAGATAAGATCAGGCGATAACAGAAGAATAAAGAAGGAAAAAGAATGAGGGTAGGGGAGAGGAGAGGAGAGAGATGGAGGGGAAAGGAGGAAGGGAGGAAGGAAGGAAGGAGGAAGGGAGTGAAGGGGAAGGAAGGAAGGAAGGAATGAAAGGGAGGAAGGGAGGGAGGGGAGGGAGGAGGGAGGGAGGGGAAGGAGGGAGGGAGGGGAGGAAGGAAGGAAGGAAGGAAACGAACGAAGGAACGAACGAAGGAAGGAAGGAAGGAAAGGAAAGGGGAGGAAGAGTGCATATATATATTATTATATATATTATATATATATATATATATATATATATATATATATATATGTATATATATATATATATATATATATACATATATATATATATATATATATATATATATATATATATATATATATATATATAGAGAGAGAGAGAGAGACGCATACTTTGGGGCGGACCGAAAGAAGATTGGCTGGAGATTACATGGGTAAACACAGGGGTGATTAAACACAGATCTGCATTGCTCCACCCTGGCTACAGCCTCTCTCGCTCTCTCTACTTCTCTCTCTCTCTCTCTATCTGTCTATCCATCTATCGCTCTCTCTCTCTCTCTCTCTCTCTGTCTCTCTCTCTCACTCTGTCTCTCTCTCTCTCTCTCTCTCTCTCTCTCCTCTTTCTCTCTCTCTCTCTGACTCTCTCTCTCTCTCTCTCTCTCTCTCCCTCTCTCTCTGCACTGACCTCTCTCTCTGACTCTCTCTCTCTCTCTCTCTCTCTCTCTCTCTCTCTCTCTCTCTCTCTCTCTCTCTCTCTCTCTCTCTCTCTCTCTCTCTCTCTCTCTCTCTCTCGTCTCTCTCGCTCTCTCTCTCTCTCTCTATCTGTCTATCTATCTATCTCACTGTCTGTCTCTCTCTCTCTCTGTCTCTCTCTCTGCTCTCTCTCTCTCTCTCTCTCTCTCTCTCTCTCTCTCTCTCTCTCTCTCTCTCTCCCTCCTCCCTCTTTCTTTCTCTCGAACGCCCTTCCCCCTTCCCCCTCTGGAACTCTTTCCCTCTTTTCCGTCTTCCCCCTCCTTTCCCCTTCCCTCCTTCCTACCTTCCTCCTTCCCCTTTTCCATCCCCTCTTCCCCCCCTTCTTTCTCTAGAACACTTTCTCCTTTTTTCCTCTCTGAAACGGCCTTCACTACTACCCCCTTCCCCCCTTCCCCTCTCTCCCTTGCCTGGTCCCTCTCTTCACTTCATAGGATTAAGGGAGGATGTAGGGAAAGGGGGAGGGGGTGAAGGGGGTGATGGAGGGAGGGGGGGTGAAGGGGGTGATGGAGGGAGGGGGTGATGGAGGGAAAGGGTGAGGGGGTGATAGAGGGAGGGGGTGGGGGTGAAGGTGATGGAGGGAGGGGGTGAAGGGGGGTATCTAGGGAGGGGGGTGAAGGGAAAAGAGGGGAGGGGCGTTGACCTCTCTTGACCTGTGAGAGGTTTTCCCGGAACAGGTAAGTGTGCAGGCAAGACGGGGTAAGTGGTTTGCCAGATGTGCAAGACGGGGTTTCCGGGCGGGTATATTTGAATATTTGAAAAGCTTTTTTTTTTTTTTTTTTTTTACTGAAGATTTTAAGCGTGGTGAGTATGAGAAGACCTTGGGTTGATTTTTTTTTTTTTTTTTTTTTTGTGAATTTCTTTCTTTCTCTCTGTCTCTGTCTGTCTGTCTCTCTCTCTCTCTCTCTGTCTCTCTCTCTCTCTCTCTCTCTCTCTCTCTCTCTCTCTCTCTCTCTCTCTCTCTCTCTCTCTCCCTCCCTCCCTCTCCCTCTCTCCCTCTCCCTCTCCCCCTCTCCCTCTCCCTCTCTCCTCTCTCCCTCTCCCTCCCTCCCTCCCTCTCTCTCTCCCTCTCTCTTTATTTTTATCATTTCATTTATTTATTTATTAATCTATTTATTTTTAGTAAGTGGTCTTGCGAAACTTTAAGTGCTCTTGGAGACTTGTAAATGGCGGTCCCCTTAATAGGCAAGTGGTATTCCTGGTACAAGCGAGGCCTCCATCCCCCTCTCCTCTCTCCTCCCCCTCTCCCTCTCCCTCTCCCTCTCTTCCCTCCCCCTCTCCCCTCCTCCGTCCACCCTCTCCTCTCTCTCCCCCCTCCTTCCCCCTCCCTTCTCCGCGCTCCTCCTATCTCCCTCCTCCCCTTCTCCCTCTCCCTCCACCCCCGCCACGTTGACCGCAGCGGTGTATTGGCAGCGGTATAACACCTCGGTCTCGTTCTCTAAGTCGGCATTAAGCTGCTAAATATTTATAAGGGTTCTTGGCACTCGGGTGGTTGGGAGTGCCAGTAGCATTCGAGCTGGCATTAAGCACCTGGACCAATATCACTAATGGCTAGGCTTTGGCACACCCCTTTTTTCTCCCCTCCTCCTCCTCTCGCTCTCTTCTCGCTCTTTTTCTCTCCTTTTCTCTCTCTCTCTCTCTCTCTCTCTCTCTCTCTCTCTCTCTCTCTCTCTCTCTCTCTCCCTCTCACTCACTCACCACCACCACCTCTCTCTCACCCATCTCTCTCTCTCTGTCTCTGTCTCTGTCTCAATCTCTCTCTCTGTCTCTGTCTCTCTCTCTCTCTCTCTCTCTCTCTCTCTCTCTCTCTCTCTCTCTCTCTCTCTCTCTCTCTCTCTCTCTCTCTCAGTTTGGTTAATTTTCTAATTGTCTATATCTCTCCTTTTCTTCTCTTTCCTCTTTACTTCTTTTAATACCCCCTTTCTCCTTCTTCCTTCCATTCTCTTTCACCGTGTCCACCTCCATTCCATACCGTCGTCTCTTCCTCTCTTCCATTTTACCCTCTTCCTTTTTATTCCCTCTCTTTTTCTCTTCCCCTTCCTCTTCCTTTTCACTCTTTCTCCTCCTTCTCTCTTCCCCTTCTTCCCTTTCTGCGCCAATTAGAAAGTTTCTCTTTCTTCCTTACTTATTTACACATGAAAGGCAAGATTATAGGGGAAAGGAGAAGGAAGTGATAGAAAGAGGAGGGATGAGTAAGAGGAGGGGAGGGAGAAAGGAGAGGAAGGAGGGAAGAAGGACAGGGAAAGATAGCTGGAAAGGGGAAAAGGATGGAGGGAAAGAAAAATGGAAAATAGGAAAGGGTGGCGAGAGAGAGAGAGAGAGAGAGAGAGAGAGAGAGAGAAATGAGAGTTTTCGTAGAGAGTAGAGAAAGAGATGAGAAAGGGAGAGAGAGAGGGAGAAAAAGAGAAATAGAGAAATGAAGTTTTCCACAGAAGAAGTATGGACTTGGACAAGAATAAGACAAGGGAGAAGAGGGAGAAAAAGAGAAATTGGAAAGGGAGCCACAGGAAAGATGACTTGGACAGGGATAAGGACAAGAAGAGGGAGGGAGAAAGGAAGAGAGAAAAAAAGAAAAGGGGAGGGAGAAACAGTAAAAAGAATAGCAAGGGAAAATGGGGGGGAGGGATTAAGAGATAGGCAAGAAAGAGAATAGATATAAAGGCAGGAATAGAAAACTAAGAATAAAGGAGAGAGATGGGGAAGGAGTGAACAAGCGACGTAAAGAGGAAAAAGAAAAAAGAAAAAATAAGGAAAAAAACGATCCAAAGGGGGCGGGGGTGAGGCATTGAGTATTAGACTGAATGATAATAATAATAATAATAATAATAATTTCCCGATCTCCCTTTTTATTTCATCTTTCTTATTTCCCTCTTTCTTTTTGGCGAATTCGTGGTTTCCCGAGAGACCTGACCTCTCTTGCCAAGGCTGCTTCGGAGGGAAGGGAGAAAGAAGAGGGGGGGAAGGAGAAAGATGGAGTGAGGCGAGGAAAGGGAGAGGGAGGAGGGGTGGAGGGAGGAGGGAGAAGGAAGAGCGGGGAGGGAAGGAGGGAGAGAAGGAGAAAGATGGAGCTGGGAGGTGAGTAAAGGGAGAGGGAGAAAGTAGAGGGAGGAGGGAGAAAGGAGAGAGGTGGGAGGGGGAGTGAAAGGCGGAATAGGGAGAAAGGAGAGGTTTATAGGGGAAAGGGAGGGAGGGAAGAGGAGGAGGAGGGGTAGAAGGAAGAAGTAAAAGAAGAAAGGAGAAGTGTGGAGAAGGGAGGAGAGAGAGAATGAAGTTGCAAGAAGAGGAGAGGAAGAAGTGAAAGGAAGGGAAAGGAAGATGGAGAGGAAGAGAGGCAGAATCCGAAATAGGCGAAGAAATATAATCATGAAGAGAAAGAGAAAGATTTTAAAAGAAAATATTATGAAGGAAAGAACACAGAGAGAGAGAGAGAGAGAGAGAGAGAGAGAGAGAGACAGAGAGAGAGAGATAGAGATAGAGAGAGAGAGAGAGAGAGAGAGAGAGACAGAGAGAGAGAGATAGAGAGAGAGAGAGAGAGAGAGAGAGAGAGAGAGAGAGGGAGGAAAGACAGGAAAGAGCGGATTAGAAGAAGAGAGGAGGAGGTATTTAAAATGACGTAGGCGATCATCTGAGCGAGTGAGGTCTTACTTCAAAACCCAACGATCGCCAGGCGCTAACATTTTGCATTCCTGCTAAATTTAGCGCTTCGACGACTGAAAAATCCCGGGAAACGCAAATTTGTTTACATCTACAGTGCGTTATATAACCATATATAACACATATATGTATATATATATTGTTGGCACTTAGCTGGCATTTTTTTTTTTTTTATGTTATATTACATTAAATACCTTATCTATATCATATGACCTTATATTATATTACCTTACCTTACGTTTCCTTACCTAACTTAACCTCTAAGCTCGATTATTAACCTCGGGAGAAGGCGATAATGTTATCTCCATAATAGCCTCGTTTTATACAAAAGAGTTAAAATATCTATACCTAATCGATATAAAATAGTGAACTGTTGGGCTACAAGGGTTAGCCTCATTATAGAAAGGTGGAGGCTATGTTTCTATAGCCCGTAGTAAACATGCCATCGTCAAAACACTCATGGTAACATTTGTGAAAAGAAAATTATCCCTACAACCAAAATAACAATAACAAATCTAAATAACTCTTCTCGAGGTAGGGTGGGGTGGGGTGGGGGTGGGGGTACAGCTGATGTCTTGAGCTCACGACTGGAACATTGATGGTCTTGAAAAAGCTACGTGTATATACGTTATTTCATGATAGATTGTGATTTTCAGATACTTTAAAATTACAATGTGATTCCTATGGTCTTGAAAAAGCTACGTGTATGTACGTTATTTCATAATAGATTGTAATTTTCAGATATTTTAAAATTACAATGTGATTCCTATATCATATTATACACAAATATGTTACTAATTAATAATTTGAAAGCAAGAAAATGGTATTCAATCACGGGAAAGGGAGAGCTCTCGCGACTTTGCTTCGCCAGGCTGTTCCAATACGATCTTACACCAGCCCTGACCTAAGATGACCTGGCGAACACTTGCCATGCTTTTAATAGTACGAAATTCCCGATTACCGAGCGAGATCGAACGTAACCCCTGGCGAAAGGTTTTAAAAGTACGGGCTATAGGCCTAGCGTCGTCGAACCGAGAGCCTCCATTGCGGGGAGTGTAGTGGCGACGTTTCCATGGCA
>NC_091549.1:6103751-6108751 GCF_042767895.1 Penaeus vannamei
AGGATTATGAGGGTATGAAACACAGTGAGTAATATTGTGAATTTGTCTTTCTTTTTTTTCCTTTTATCGATGATGGGTATAAGGTTGAGGGTTAGGCCGACGGGCTGGGGTAGTAGAGGGGGGGGTGAGGAGGGTCTGTTAGTATTTGACGGGATATACAGTGAGTAGATGTAACTGGTTGATGGTGAGAATTATAGTGTTCATCATCGCCATCATCATCTCTCGCTCTCTTTGGCTCTCTGTCTATCTGTCTATCGTCTGTCTGTCTGTCTCTCTATCTACATGTTCAGTCTATCTATATGCCAATGTTTCTGTCTATTGGTCTGTCTTTTCCTGTCTCCATTTCTATCTAGTTATCTAGTCAATCTATCAAGCTATCTGTATATCATCTATCTGTCTGCCTATCAGTGTTCTTATGAGTATGTGCGTATGTGTATGTGTGTGTAATGTATTTATATACTGATGTATATGAATGTCTTTGTATACTTAATCGCATATACATAGACACAGAACATGTATATAAGTACAGACAGACAGACACACACACACACACACACACACACACACACACACACACACACACACACACACACACACACACACACACACACACACACACACACACACACACACACACACACACACAAACAAACAGACAGACAAACAGACACACACAGACAGATAGATGTATTTACACACAAACATACACACACACAAGCACCTCTCCCCCTCCCCCTCCCCCCGCACACCCACACACACAATCCCTCGAACAAACAAACAAACAAACATGGAAACAGGACACTTCACGTGGAGGGGAAGTAAAACTATTTGTCGAGTGTTATATCCTTGAGACTGAGAAATCCTTTAATGTTTAATGTTGACATCAGGCGGAGCCCTCCAGTGCAACCTGACTCTACCTCCATTAACTGACCCCTCCCCCCCTCTCCCTTACCTTCTCCCCCTCCCTTCCCTTCCCTTCCCTTCCCTTCTCTCCTTACCTTCCCCACTCTCTTCTGTCCTTACCTTTGCTGTTTTCTTTCTTCTTCTTATATTTTTTTCTTCCTTTTCCTCGCTTCCTTTCCTTCATCCCTTCTCCCTTCTCCCTTCCCTCCCTTCCCTCTTACCTTCTTTCTTCCTTACTTTCTCCACTTCCCCCTCCCTTACCTTACCTTCCCTGCTCCCTTGCCCTCACCCCCCCTTCGAGTGTACATTCCTTGCCCATATCCACTCTTTCCGCCTTTATTCTTTATTACGACTTCTCCTTTTCTCTCCCACCTCTCTCACATTCTCTTCTGTCTCCCCTCCCTTTCCTCCTGTCTTCCGTCCTCTCTCCTCGTTTTCCTCCTATTCCTCCTTTCATCCCATTCTCCTTTTCCTCCTATTCCTCATTTCCTTTTCCACCTCTCCTTGTCTCCTATTCCTCTTACTTCTCCTTGCCTCCTCTCTTCCTATTTTTCCTCTCCTCCCCTCCTCCTATCCCTCCTCTCCTCCTATCCCTCCTCTCGTCCTATTCCTCCTCTCCTCCTATCCCTCCTCTCCTCCTATTCTTCCTATTTCTTTCCCTCCTCACGCCCACCCAGTGTATCATTGGGGGAGGGGGAAGCGAACCGGACAGGGGTTAGAATTGAAAGGGAGAATTGAGAGAAGAGGAGAAGAAGAAGAAAATGGATAAAAACGACGAGGAACCAGGAAAGGGACGGACAGGGAAGAGAGAGAAGAGACGATAATCAAAAGGCGAAGGGGTAAAAGGATAAGAAAGGAGAGATGAGGACAGAGAAAGGAGATAAAGAAAGAAAAGAAATAATCTAGCGATTGGGAGATAGAAAGACGGAGAAGAGAGAGAGAGGGGAGAGAGCGAAAAAGGATGATGAAAAGGGGAAGGAAGAGAGAGGTGGAAATAGGAAGGAAGATGGAGAGGGGAAAATAATAGAATAGGAGGGGGAAAAAAATAATGGAAGATGGTGAGTGGAAAGAAAATAGAGAAAGGAAAGAGGGAAGACGAAGGAGAGAGAGAGGAAAAATAATAGAAGAGAGGAAAGGAAAGAAAAAGAGAAACAAATCAAAAGAGAAAATGAAAGACGAAAGAAAAATCAAAACGAAAGATGAAGAGAGAGAGAGAGAGAGAGAGAGAGAGAGAGAGAGAGAGAGAGAGAGAGAGAGAGAGAGAGAGAGAGAGAGAGAGAGAGAGAGAGAGAAACAATAACAGAAAAAAGGATGGGGAAATAGAGAAGAAAGATAAACAAAAGACTCACGTTCTCGGCGAGCGAAGCCCTTCCCGGAGTAGAGAACGTTCAAGTCGAGGAAGATCTAGAGTTGCTTTTCCCTGACTGAGGTAGACCCGCCCCCTTTCCCCCCTTCCCCGCTTCCCCCCTCCACGCCCTTCCCCTATGCTTTCCACTATCCCTTCCCCGGCCCTCTACTCCCTTCCCTGTCTTTCATCTTGACTATCCGCTTCCCGCCTCTTCAACGTCCCTTCTTACATCAGCTCCCTGTGGTTTCCCCGTATCCCTCCACCTCCTTTTCCCTGGCCCCCTCCCCACTTCCTTCACCCATCCCTTCCTCGCCCCTCCACTCCCTCCCGTATCCTCAACCTTCCTTCCCCTTTCCAGTCCCTCCCTGTATCCCAACTTTCCTCTTCCCATACCCCTCCACTCCCTTCCCTCTCCTTCCCCTCGCCCCCCATCCCTCCCTACCTGTATCCCTCGTTGTCCTTCCCTCACGCCCATCCCTCACACCCCGCCCACCCCCCATCCCTCACGCCCCGCCCGCCCCATCTCCCTGGGGGCCGGTCGACTGGGAATCCTTTTAGAAGAGACAGGGTAGCTTTGGTCAAGGGCGAGGGAGCGGAGGCGAAAGATGCGCGCAGGGGAGTGTGGCGAGGGTGAGGAGTGAGGAGTGAGGGTGTTAGGTGAGAAATGAGGGTGTAGGGTGAGGAGTGAGGGTGTAGGTAGAGGAGTGAGGAGTGAGAGTGTTGGTGGAGGTTGAGGAGTGAGGGTGTAGAGTAAGGGTATGGTGTGAGGAGTGAGGGTGAGAAATGAGGGTGTAGAGTGAGGAGTGAGGATGTTGGTTTAGGGCGAGGAGTGAGGGTGTAAGTAAGATTCTGAACAGGGGTGAGGAGGGGAAGGGTGTAGATGGAAGGGTGAGGAATGAAGGTGTAGATATAGGGCCAGAAGTGAGAAGTGAGAGTATAGAGTACGGGTATAGGATGATGAATGAGGGTGTAGAATGAGGAATGAGGGTGTAGTGTGAGGAATTAGGGTGTAGAATGAGGAATGGGGGTGTAGTGTGAGGAATTAGTGTGTAGAATGAGGAATGAGGGTGTAGTGTGAGGAATTAGGGTGTAGGATGAGGAGTGAGGGTGTAGGGTGAGGATAGGATCTCCGTAGGGTAAAGGAAAGGGGAGGGGGAAAGTGTAAGATGATCGGGAGTAATGAAGGTAATGTGTGGACGGAATAGGTAAGGGACACGATGAATGTGTGTGTGTGTGTGTGTGTGTGTGTGTGTGTGTGTGTGTGTGTGTGTGTGTGTGTGTGTGTGTGTGTGTGTGTGTGTGTGTGTTTTATAGACTGCATAGATATGTACATAGATAGATAGGTATAGATGGATAGATAGATATAGGAGTATATATATATATTTATTTGCTAAATAAATACACACAAGATATGTGAGAAAATAGATAAAACTTTTTACACATTTACACATATACTATTTTTATTTACTTGAAGCGAAAGAAAGACAATCTACGAATGGCAGAAATAGATAAATAGAAAAATGGTTATTTTTAAGGGAATAAGAGAAAGAAGAATGAAGAAGAAAAATAAATTTAGAAGAAAAAGAAGATTAATGAAGAAAAGAAGTGATGACAATGATAATGATAATAATGATGATGGTGATAATAGTAATAATATGTGAGTATACAGCAGTATAATATGTATATGAGGTATAATGTAAAGTATAATTATGATAATAATAATAATAATAATAATAATAATAATAATAATAATAATAATAAGAAGAAGAAGAAGAAGGAGAGAACAAGAACAAGAAGAAGGAGAAGAGAACAAGAACAAGAAGGAGAGAACAAGGAAGGCCTGATAACAAGCGAAGAGGTGCGGGCAAGAACACGAGAGAACGAGGAGGATGCGTTATGATCGGAAGGAGAGGGAACAGGCGAGAGAGATGATAAAGCTGCGGAGAAATGACCAAGGGGAAAAGTGACGTGTAATTATAAGGCGAAGCGGAGTAACGGCGAGGGAAGGTGATGATTTTGGGGAAGGGGAAAAAAGAGAGGAAGAAGGAGAGAGAGAGAGGGGGGAGAGGAAGGAGGGAAGGAGAGGGGAAAGGAAGGAGGGAAGGAGATGGAGGTGGGGGGAAGGAATGGAGGGAGGAAGGGAGAAAAGGAGAGAGGGCGAGAAGGTGCAAGAGAGAAAGAGAGAGAGAGAGAGAGAGAGAGAGAGAGAGAGAGAGAGAGAGAGAGAGAGAGAGAGAGAGAGAGAGAGATGGCATTTCAAGAGAGTGAAACAATCAGAATGAACAATAGGAAACACGGTCACGCGATCCAAGGGACATACACACTAACTTCCCCCCCTTTCTCTCTCTCTCTCTCTATCTCTCTCTCTCTCTCTCTCTCTCTCTCTCTCTCTCTCTCTCTCTCTCTCTCTCTCTCTCTCTCTCTCTCTCTTCCTCTCCCTCTCCCTCTCTCCCTTCCTTCCTTTCCTTTCCTTCCTCCTTCCCTTCCCTTCCCTTCCCTTCCCTTCCCTTCCCTTCCCTTCCCTTCCCTTCCCTTTCCTTTCCTCTTTCCCCTCTCTCTCCTTCCCCTCTCCCCACTCCCTCTCCCTCCCATACCCCCCACCCCCACCCCCACCCACTCTCTCCCAAACCCAAAGAACGGTGAAAAAAAAAATCCAGTCAGCACCGACCGGGCATCGAGAGAGCGCGCGCTGAGGTCATTCGAGGTTAACGAAGGTGGCCCTCTATCAACGGAATGTTCAACCAATGGT
>NC_091549.1:6113751-6126251 GCF_042767895.1 Penaeus vannamei
CTTCTTCCTCGTCTCTCCCCTTCCCCCTCCTTTCTTTCTTTTCCTTCTTCCCCCTATCTTTATTCCCTCTCTATTCTTCATCTCCATCTCCCTTACTCAATTTCTCTTCCTCCCTTCTCCCTTTTCCACCTCCCTCCTTCCTCGTCTCTCCCCCTTCCCCCTCCTTCCTTTTATTTTCTTCTTCCCCCTCTCTTTATTCCCTCTCCATTCTCCATCTCTATCTCCCTCACTCAATTTCTCTTTCTCCCCCTTCCTCCATTTTCCCCTTTATTCTCTTTCCTTTCAATTCGTTAATGGTTCACTGCTCATTTGCATGTGGCCATATGCTGCCCCTCATGTGTGGGTTTCTGGATTCTCGTCTCTCTCTCTCTCTCTCTCTCTCTCTCTCTCTCTCTCTCTCTCTCTCTCTCTCTCTCTCTCTCCTCTTCTTTTCTCTTCTCTTCTCTTTTCATCTTCTTTTCTCTCACTTATCTCTTCTCTTTTCTTCTCTTTTCGTTTCTTTTTTCTATTCTTCTCTCTTCTCTTCTCTTCTCTTTTATTTTATTTTCTTTCCCTTTCTTTTCTTTTCTTTTCTTTTCTCTACTCTTCTCTTTTTTCTTTTCTTCTCTCTTCCCTTTTCTTTTCTTTCCCTTTCTTTTCTTTTCTCTTCTCTTCTCTGCTCATCTCTTCCATTCTCTTCCATTCTCTCCTCTCCTCTCTTCTCCCTCTCACGCTCATTCAATCTTTCTCTGCCCTTCATTTTTATCACTTCCCTTCTCTAGAGGTTCTTAGTTTATCCCTCTCTATCCTGTTTTCCATTATTTTCTCATCTTTTTTTCTATTCCCACCTCTCTTCCCTTCTACGTTTCATTATCTTTTCGAATCTTTTCGGCGTTCTCCTTTCATCTCCTCTTCTCTTCTCCTCTCTTCTCGTGCCTTCCCATCCCATCGCGTTTTAAGCCTTACTATTCTATCCCTGCTCTTCTATCCCTTCCTATCCCAGCCCTTCCTTCCCTTGTCTTCTCTTCTCTTCTTTTGTCATCCTATCTTTTCTCTTCTCTTCCCTTCTGTTTCCTTACCATCTTTTCCTATCCCTTCCTCTTCCCTTTCCTTCCTTTCCCCTCTTCTTCCTCCTCTTCCTCTTCCCCAACAAAACCCTCCCCTCCCCTCCCACACCCCACCCTCTCTAAACCCACTCCGCTTCTCCCCCCCTCTCCCCCCCCCGCCCCTCCCCCTCTGACGTTGTACCATTACATTATCATAATTATTATTTTGATTTCCAAATCGGAACTGGAAAATATTAAATCCTCGGAAATTACCCCTTGGAGCTATTCGTCTTTCGCCACAATATCTTGACTGTTTTATTAGAGAGAACGACAGCTGTAGCGCGGCACGGAGTGTGGTGGCTTGCTGGGCGAAGGAGGAAGAGGGAGAGGACGCGGTGATGGATGGGAGAGGGAGAGAGGAGGGAAGAGAGGAGGAAGAGGTGTGGAGGAAGAGGTGTGGGGAGTGGAGGAAGGGGTAGGAAAGAAAGAAAGGAGGAAAGAGGGAGAGGGAGAGAAGAGGTGAGGGAGGAAGAAGAGGTGTGGAGGGTGGAGGAGGGGGTAGGAAAGGACGGAAGGAGGAAAGAGGGAGAGGGAGAGAGGAGGGAAGAGAGGAGGTGAGGGAGGAGGAAGAGGTGTGGAGGGTGGAGGAGGAGGTAGGAAAGGACGGAAGGAGGAAAAAGGGAAAGTGAGAGAAGAGGGAAGAGAGGAGGTGAGGGAGGAGGAAGAGGTGTGGAGGGTGGAGGATGGGGTAGGAAAGGACGGAAGGAGGAAAGAGGGAGAGAGGGAGAGAGTGAGGGAAGAGAGGAGGAAGAGAGGTGTGAGGGTGGTGAGGAGGGGGTAGGAAAGGGAAGGAAGGAGGAAAGAGGGAGAGGGAGAGAGAGAGAAAAACTCAATGATGGATGGGAGAGTGAGAGAGATTAGCGAAGGAGGGAGGAAAGGAGAGATGGGAGAGGAGAGAGGGAAACTGAGAGGGTGGAGGGAATAATAAGAGAGGAAAGAAAGAGGAAGGAAAGAACGGAGATGATGAGGAGAGAGTAGCAAAGGAAGAGAGCGCGATGATGGATGGGAGAGGAAGAGAGGAGAGAGAAGAATGAGAGGAGATGAGGGAAGAGCAAGGGAACTAGATTGTGAAGGGGACAATAGGAGGAAGGAGGAAGGAAAGAGGAGATGAGGAGGGAAGCGCGATGATGGATGGGGGAGGGAGAGAGGAGAGAAGGAGGGAGGAAAGAGGAAGAGAGGAAATGAGAGAGAGGGGAGAATGAAGAAGCTGGTAGATGAAACACCCGAGAGAGAATGGAAGGAGGAAGAAATGAGAAAGAAGTTAATAAGTAGAAAATAACGTGAAAAAAATGAGAATGAAGGAGGAAGAAAAGAGAGAGACAATAGGAAGAGAGGACAGGGGAATAGGTAAAAAGGTGGATGATGGTGGATAAGAAAGATGAATGAAGGAAGGAAACAGAAGAGATAGATACACAGACAATAACAAGAATGATAGATAGAACGAGGGAATAGATAGATAGAAAAGGGAAAAGTAGAAAGAAAGAGAACGAGGGAGATAAGAGAGACAGAAAAGAAGAAATAAAGAAAGAGATATAGAACGAGGGAGGCAAATAAAAAACGGAAAAGTGGAAAAGAGAGAGAACGAGGGAGATAGAGAGACAGAGAAAAAAAGATATATCCTTGACTCGCTTGTGTGCAGTGCCATGGGAGAAAGATCGAAGGGGGGAGGGGGAGGGGGGAGAGGGGGCGGAGGGCAAAGAAAGTGGGTGAGAGAAATATGTTTCCTGTCAGTTTAGTAGCATTCAGTGAAGGTGATAATCAGTGTAATTAAGTGGTAGGGGGAGGGGGGGAGGTAGAATGATGGGGTGGGGTGGGGGGTAGAAGGATAGAGTGGGGGTGGGGGGTGAGGGTTGTTCTCAGATCGGCCCCTGCGGGTTTATACAGGGGGTGGAGGGGGTGCGAATTGGGGGGTTAGTTCTCCCTTTCATCGGTGTGAGGTGTAAAGGGTATCCGAAATATCTTATTAATTATATCACTAATTCGTTTGTAATATTAGTCAAAGTGAGGGAGAGGATCGATATGGGGGAGGGGGGGGAGGGGGGGAATTAGAGGATAGGAAGAAGAGGAATAACAGAAGATTAAGAAAAGAAAGGAGACGAGAAGGGTTAAGGAATGAAAGAATAAGTGATAGAAAACAAACAAACAAAAACACAATACCCCTCTTAGCGATTATTTTCTCTCTCTCTCTCTCTCTCTCTCTCTCTCTCTCTCTCTCTCTCTCTCTCTCTCTCTCTCTCTCTATCTATCTCTCTCTCTCTCTTTTCTTCTTTCTCTTTCTCTTTCTCTGACTCTGTTTCTCTTCTCTGTTTCTGACTCTGTTTCTTTTCTCTGTTTCTGACTCTCTTTCTTTCTTTCTTTCTCTCTTTCTCTCTCTTTCTTTCTCTCTCTTCTCTCTCTCTTTCTCTTTCTCTCTCTCTCTATCTCTCTCCCTCTCTCTCTCTCTCTCTCTCTCTCTCTCTCTCTCTTCTCTCTCTCTCTCTCTCTCTCTCTCTCTCTCTCTCTCTCTCTCTCTCTCTCTCTCTCTCTCTCTCTCTCTCTCTCTCTCTCTCTCTCTCGGCGATAGGGAGACAAACCGATATTTTACATAATTAGCGACGATATTTAAGATCACTCAGACTTTTGAAAAGAAATTTCACACCAAGATAACTGAACAAGATAGGAAAAGGATAAAACACATTGCTACGTTATCGTTCATTTTGCTGCGCGTATGCATTCGTAATTTCTTTCTCTTGTTTTCGTTCATTTCCTTCGTTTTCCGATTGAGTATTTTTCAACGAAGGAAAAATAAAAGGAAAAAAAGATGGATAATGAACAGAGATATTTTTCAACGAAAGAGAAATAGAATTAAAAAAAGGTGGTTGATGAACAGAGAATAATTAAGACTCTTCGCTGGTACCATGAGTTATGGTGTAATAGCGCACTGTAACGGTGATACTGAGGTGTAAAAAATGTCAAAAACATATTAATAAAAGCATCATAGATATTATAGTGTGAGCGAGATATGGTGAATTGGGAATTAATACGAGAGAGAGAGAGATTGTGTATCCGGGGAATGGGGTCAGGAAAATGGCCTAAAAATTGTATAGTGTAGAATGGGCGTTATGGTGTCAGCGGGATATGGTGAATGGCGAGAGAAGTGGCGAGAGGGGAGGTTTTATATCCCTCTTTATATTTGGGGTATTTGGAAAATGTCCCGAAAATGGAATAGTGTGGTGGTGATATTATAGTGTCAGTGAGATAGAGGAGAGAAATAGCGAGGGAAGTTTCTTTTCATTATTATTGTTATTGCTGTTGTTATTACTGTGGTTGTTGTTGTTGTTTTTGTTTTTTGTTTTTGTTGTTGTTATTATCATCATTATTATTATTACTGTTATTAAGATCATCATTTTCGTTATTATTAGTTTTGCCATTATTATCATCATTGTTATTATTATTATTATTATCATTATTATTTTATTATTATTATTATTATTATTATTATTATTATTATTATTATTATTATTATTATTATTATTATTATTATTATTATTATTATTATTATTATTATTATTATCATCATCATCATCATCATTATTATTACTATTACTATTACTATTACTATTTTTATTACTGTTATCGTTATCATTATCATCATTATTAATCATTATCACAATCATTTAACCCCGACATTACCAACAACATTTAGAAAGAAAAGAAAAAAAGCCCTCCGACCCGAAGCGACCGCCGCCGCGCCTTCAGCACCCCGGCCAGCGCGATCCCCGACCACCCTCCCGACCGCCTTATAAAGTCCTGCTTCGGCCGACACGCCACTGTAGCGGGGCCATGAAGGTTACTGCAGTAGTGTGTATAATGATGATGGATGGGGCGAGGCGCGGCGGCATCGCGTGAGGCCTGTATGGTCGCCTGTGTCACTGGGGTTCTCTGCGGGCGCGAGGGCGTGTCGGTGGGGCTCTGCGCGCGGGCGGGGACGGGTGGAGGTGTGCGTATGGTGAAGTACGCACGCACGCACGCACGCACGTATACGCATACGCACACGTATACGGATACGGATACACACGCACATGTATACGCATACGCACGCACACGTATACGCATACACACGCACGTGCACACGTATGCGCATACACACGCACGCACACGTATACACATACGCACGCACGCACGCACACACGCACACGTATACGCATACGCACGCACGCACCCACACGTATACGCATACACACGCACGCGCATACGCATACGCACACATACGTGTACACACACACACACACACACTCACTCACTCACTCACTCACTCACTCACTCACTCACTCACTCACTCACTCACATATATATTGTATAGTACACACATACACGTAAACAATTCACACAAATGCTCAACCAACCACACAGAACCCGGCATATGCATGAGAGAGAGAGAGAGGAAGAACTGAAAAAAGAAAATGAAGACAAGAAAAGAAATAATGGAAAAAAATTGAAAAAGAAAAAAAAGTAGAGAAAGAAAGGGGGCGAAACTGAGAAAAAATGGACTAGAAAAGGTAGAAAGAACTGAGAAAAAATAGAAATGAAAAGAGGAAAAGAATTGAGAAAAAGAAAGGGTAAAGAAAAAGAGAGAAAAAATGAGAAAAAAATAGAAAAGGAATTAATAATATAAAAAAGAAATAGAAAATATGAGAAAAATAAAAATATAAAAGAAAGCGAGAAAAAAGAACTCAGAACAATTTAAAAGAAGAGAGAAAAAGAACTGAGAGAAAAAAAGAGAGAGAGCGAGAAAGAAGTGAGAAAAAGAGAGAGAGAGAAGACTTGAGAGAGAGAGAGAGAGAGACCTGAGAACGAGAGAGAGAGAGAGAGAGAGAGAGAGAGAGAGAGAGACAGAGACAGAGAGAGAGAGAGAGAGACAGAGACAGAGACAGAGACAGAGACAGAGACAGAGACAGAGACAGAGACAGAGACAGAGAGACAGAGAGACAGAGACAGAGAGAATGAGAAAAGAAAGAAAGGGGAAAAAAATTGCCGACCACGCCGAGGATCGAGGCAGGTCGTCGCACACCGATTCAGACAGCGACGAGACTTCATCTTCGCACATCAAAAAATATCGCGAGCGGTAAGGGTTAGATCCCTCCCTCTCTCTCTCTCTTTCTCTTTTACTCTCTCTCTCTCTCTCTCTCTCTCTCTCTCTCTCTCTCTCTCTCAGTATCTCTCTCTCTCTCTCTCTCTCTCTTCTCTCCCTTTCTGCCTCTCTTTCTCTTTGCTCTCTTTCTTTTTCTCTTTTTCTGCCTCTCCCTGTTTACCCCTCTCTCCATATTTCCCATCGCCCCTTTTCTCTCCCTCCTCCTCTGCTTCTCTTTTTCTGCCTCCTTCTCTTCTTCTCTTCATCCATCCTCTCCCACTCCTGCCCCTTCCCTCGTCCCTCCCCTCACTCCCCCTCCCCTTCATTCCTCCCCCTCCCTCCCTCCCTCCCTCCCTCCCTCCATCCCCTCCTCACTCCCCCCTTCCCTCCCTCCCTCCCTCCCTCCCTCCCTCCCCCTCCCTCCCTCCACCCATCTTGGAATTGGTGGTCGTTCAGGGAGCTTAAAATAGGTACCGGAGGCTCGGTGTCCCTGCGTCCATTTCTTCACGCAGCCCTCTTTGGGAGTATCAGGGGGGGGGGGGGGAGGGGGGGACAGGTGGACAGGTGGAGAGGTGGAGGGGGGATGGGGAGGATGGGGGTATGGGGGAAAGGCACATGGGGAGAGGGGGGATGGAGGGGAGGGGTAGAGAGGAGGGGGGATGGGGGGAGAAGCACAGGGGCGAGTGGAAAGGGATATGAGTGGGGGGAGACGGGAGAAGGGGGAGAGGCAGAAGGGCGAGTGGAGGGATGGGGCACAGGGGCGAGTGGAGGGGGGATGGGGGAGAGGGGAGGAGTAGAGAGAAAGGAGAGGGGCAAGTGGAGGGAAGGGGATGAGGATAGGGGAGAGGGGGAGGGGCGAGTGGAGGGGGGATGGGGGGAGAGGCACAGGGGCGAGTGGAATTGGGATAAGGATGGGGGGAGAGGGGAGAGGGGGAGGGGTAGAGAGGGAGAGGGGCGAGTGGAGGGGAAGGGGAGAGGGGTGAATGGAGGAGGGTGAGGATAAGGAGGGGGGGGGGCACTTTTCCGTCCATTTTATTGCACTATTTATTCCTTTTTATCGCTCTTCGTGGGCCCTTGCCCGTGTTTGACGCTCTGGCCGAGTGTGTTATTGCTGTTAGGAGCTGAGTGCTTCATTGTGAGAAAGTTCTTTTTCCTTTCTCTCTTTTCATTTTGTAATTCTTCATCTCTATTGTTTTTTTTCATGTTTTTTCTCTTTTTTTCTCTCTGTTTTAGTTTCTTATCTTTTTTTCGTCTCTTTTCTCTCTCTCTCTTTCTCTTTCTCTCTCTCTCTCTCTCTCTCTCTCTCTCTCTCTCTCTCTCTCTATCTTTTTCTCTTTCTCTCTCTCTCTCTCTCTCTCTCTCTCTCTCTCTCTCTCTCTCTCTCTCTCTCTCTCTCTCTCTCTCTCTCTCTCTCTCTCTCTCTCTCTCTCTCATGTCTCTGTCTCTGTCTCTGTCTCTTCTCTACCTCTTTCTCTTTCTCTCTTCCTCTCTCTCTATATCTATCTCTACCTCTCTATCTCTCTCTTCCTTCTCTCTTTTGTTCTCCATCCCCCTCCCTCCCTCCCTCCCTCCTCCCGTACGCACCTACTCGCCCTCTTCTCTCTCCCTCTTTCTCAATCTTCCTCTCGCTCTCCCCCGCCTTTCTTCCCTCCGCGTCTATCTATTTACCCATCTATCTGCCTCTCTTTCAAAGCTTCCCCTCTTCGTCGCGGCGGTCCCAAAAGAGGGGACAAGAGGGAGCGGCGAGCTAGGGTGTTCGGGGAAGGGAAGGGTTTCCCCTCTAACTGTATTCACCGAAACGCCCATCCCCCTCCGCCCAACCCTGCCCCTACTCCCGTTGCCCCACTCGTTCTCGCCGCCCACCCCCTCCCCCTACCCCCTGCCGCCCACCCCGCCGCCTATCCCTCCGCCCACCCCCTACGCCATCCCCTCTGCCTACCACCTACGCCCATCTCCGTCACCCGCTCCCCGCCCACCCCTCCGCCCATTCCCGTTCACCCACCCTGCCGCCCCATCCCTGCCGCCCACCCCTCTGCCTACCCCTTCGCCCTATCCCCGCCGCCCACTCCCTCTGCCCACACCCGTCGCCCTCCCCTCCGCCCATTCCCGTCACCCACCCTCCCCCTACCCCCGTTGCCCACCTCCTCCCCGTCGCCCACTCCACCACTTTCCCGTCGCCCCACCCTGAGGGACGTTCCCCCCGGGCGTAGACAATGCTCCATCGCCCTCGCTGAAGCCTCTGCATTCCCGCGTCACTCTTTTTCCTGGCTTATCACTACTGTTTTTTTTTTTTTTTTTTTTTTTACCTTCGTTACGTTTTGTTTCTTTTATTTTTTTGTCTCCTTTTCCTTTTTTTCACTTTTTTGTTCTTCGTTACATTTTATTTCTTTTCTTTTTCTTCCTTTTCCTTTTTTTCTTTTTTTGCCCTTCGTTACATTTGATTTCTTTTCCTTTTTCTTCCTTTTCCTTTTTTTCATTTTTCTTTACCCTTCGTTACATTTGATATCTTTTCTTTTTTTTTTCCTTTCCTTCTTTCTTTCTCTTTATTTCTTTTTCGCGCTGTTTGTTCTAATCTTTCGTGTCTTGTTTTTTTTTTACCTTTTGTCTCCTTTTTTCCCCTCATCTCTATTTTTCTCTCCTTCCTTCCTTCTCACTTCTTTCCCTATTTAAGCGATATTCTTTTAAGTATTCCTCACTCTTTCCCTGAGTACGGAGAGGGAGGGGAAGGGGAGGGGGAGAGGCAGAAAGGGAGGGAGGGGGAGAGGCAGAAAGGGAGAGGGGGAGAAGCAGAAAGGGAGGGGGAGAGGGAGAAAGGGAAGGATAGAGGGAGAAAGGGAGGGAGAGAGGCAGAAAGGAAAAGGGAGAGAAGGCATAAAGTGAGGGGGAGAGGGAGAAAGGAAAAAGGGAGGCAGAAAGGGAGGGAGAGAGGCAGAAAGGAAAAGGGAGAGAGGCAGAAACGGAGGGGGGGGGAAGCCGTCAGCAGGCAACAGTAGCAGCAGCATTCAGTAGCAGGCAGCAGCAGGCCAGAGCAGGAGTGCCATAGTGGACGGAGAGAGATAATAAGTGTGTCGACGGTGAGAGTTGGAACAAGAACACTCCTAATGGATCACCGGCCAAGACCAAGACTCCTCCACCCCCCACCCCCACCTTCCCCCTCATCTCCCCCCCTCCTTCCCCTCTCATCCCCCCTCATCCCACCTCCCTAATCTCCCTTTACCTTCCCCCTCACCCCCCTTCCCGCAGCCGCCTGCCGTCACCCCGGTACCTCTAACCTTTGGTTCTCTACTCTCTTCTCTCCCCCTTTGTCTTTCTCCTCATTCGCTCAACCTCCCTCTCCATAGCACCCTCTCCTTTACACTGTTTCTCAATTCCCTACTTTCTTTACCCCCACCTCTCTCTCCTCTCTTTTCATGCTCTTATTCCCCTGTTTCTTAACTCTTTCTTCCTCTCCTTCTCCTCCCTTCTTGCCTTCCCGTTTCCTCCTCTTCCCTACCCTACCCTTCCTCTTCCTCCTCTTCTTCTCCTCCTCCTCTTTCTCTCCACCTCCTCCTCCTTTATCCTTCTTCTCTTTCTCCTTCTCCTTCTCCTCCTCCTCCTTCTCCTTCCTTTCCTCCTACTATCCTCCATCTCCTCCTCCTCCCTCCTCCTCCTCCTCCTCCTCCTTCACCGCATTCTCCCCTCCTCCTTCCTCCCTGCACCTACCTACCCCCTCCCCCTTCCTCCTCCCCTACCCCTTCCCCTCTCTTCCTCCTTCCTCCTCTCTGCTCTCCCCCTATTTCGCCCCCTATCCCTTCCCCCTCTACCCCTCCCCCCCGTTATTATGTCATCGTAAAAGGTGTCTTTGTTATGTCTTTGTCTTGGCTTTGATCTCTCTTGGTGTCTTTGTTGATGTTTTGTTTCTTCGTGTTGGGAGGACTTTTGTTGTTGTTGTTGTTGTTGTATTTTTAAAATTAATTAATTATTTCTTATGTTTTTGTTTTATTATTATTATTATTATTATTATTGTTTTGTTGTTATTGTTATCATTATTATTATTATTGTTACTATTACTATTATTATTATTATTATTATTATTATTTCTTTTTTTTGCATTTTTATTTATTACTATGTGCTCCTTTTCATTTTATGCTTTTTCTCTGTTTACTCCCTTTTCTTATCGAATCCCACTCCATCTCCCTATTCTTTCTTTGTCTTTTTAAACATAGAACGTCTTATTCTTTTTCTCTTTCTCCTTCTACTTCTTCCTCCTCTTCTTACTCTATCAATTCTTCATCTTTCTTTTTCTCGCCCTCTTTTTTTCCTCTCTTTTTTCATCTGCATTATCCCCTCTTCTCTTATATATCTTTCCTCTTTGCCTCCATCACCTTTTGTTTTCTTTTTCTTTCTTTTTTATTATTATTTTTTTTAGCTTTCTCCAGAAGCCTCCTCCTCCCCCTCTTTTCTCCCCCATACTCATTAAACCTCCAACCAGACCTATTTTTTATTATATTTTATTGTTAATATTTTTTCAACCAGACCTATTTTTTATTATTATTATTTTTACATCTCTCCCTATTCCTCCCTCCTCCCCCCCCTTCCTCTCCATACCCCTTCGACCTTCAACCAGACCTATTTATTATTATTATTATTATTATATATTTTTTCACATCTCCCCTATTCCTCCCTTATATTACATTTCATTTTTTTACATCTCCTTATTCCCTCCTCCTCTCCCCCTTTCTCTCCCCATACCCCTTCGACCTCCAACCAGACCTATTATTTATTATATTATTATTTTAATTATTTTCAACCAGACCTATTATTTTTATTATTATTATTTCTTTTTACATCCTTATTCCTCCTTCCCTTTCCCCCTTTTCCCTCCCCATACCCCTTCGACCTTCTCACCCAGACATATTTTTTTATTATTTTTATATATATATTTTTCAAGACATCTCCCTATTCCTCCTCTTATATTACTATGTGCTTATTTTTATTATCTTATTCCTCCTCCCAACTCTCTCTTCCTCCCCATACCTCTTCGATTTCCAACCAGACCTATTATTTATTATATTTTATTTTAATATTTTTCAACCAGACCTATTTTTTTATTATTATTATTTTTTTACATCTCCTTATTCCTCCTCCTCTCCCCCCCCCTTTCCTCCCCATACCCCTTCGACCTTCACCCAGACATATTTTTTTTATTAGTATTATATATATATTTTTCACACTTCCCTATTCCTCCTCTTATATTACATTTTATTTTTTTTTACATCTTATTCCTCCTCCTCCTCTCCCCCCTTTCCTCCCCATACCCCTTCGACCTCCAGCGTCACGAAGTCTCAAAAATCTCGACTGTCATTTTCTTATTGAGATGAATGAAAGCGCCCCCAGCTGTGACGTCATCGTCTCCTTCTTGGGTCGAGGGTCTTTTGGCACGTCTGGAGGAGCCAAGGAACCCTTCGGCCTCCTTCTTCTGCCTCCTTCTCTTCGTCTTCTTCCTCTTCTTAATCTTGGTCTCTTTCCATTTTTTTCTCCTTTTTTATCTTTTTTTCTCTTTCTTCTTCTTCTTTTCTTCTTCCTACTCCTACTTCTATTACTGGGAGGGGAGAAGAGACAGAAAGAAAGAGGAGAGAGAAAGGGATGGAGAGAGAGAGAGAGAGAGAGAGAGAGAGAGAGAGAGAGAGAGAGAGAGAGAGAGAGAGAGAGAGAGAGAGAGAGAGAGAGAGAGAGAGAGAGAGAGAGAGAGAGAGAGAGAGAGAGAAAGAAAGAAAAGAGAAAGAAAGAAAGAACGTAAGAAAGAAAGAGGGAGAAAAACCCACAAAAAAAAGAGAATGCCGAAACGGAAAAGCTCCCCGTTCTAAGTTTAGAAACCCACGGAAACCCCGGGAAGAAACAAGAAAATGTGTGACAGGAAACCCCAGAGTTTTAAGTTTGACTATTAAGGCAACTCTCGCTGAAATAGACCTCGGGTAAGAACTCTACCACTTGCAAGGGGAGGGAGGGGGAGGGAGGGGGAAGGAGGAGGGGAGGGGAGAGAGGAGGGAAGGACACGGGGAGGGAAGAGGGAAGTGGGAGGGAGAGGGGTAGGGGGGTATGAAGGAGGGGAGAGGGAGAGAGGGATAGGGAGGGAGGGGGAGGGGGAAGGAGTGAAGGGAAGGAGGGGTAGGGAGGAAGGAGGGAGAGGGAGAGGGGTAGGGGGAAGGGGGAGGGGAAGGGGAAGGAGTGGGAGGGAGAGGGGTAGGGGGAGGGGAAAGGGAGGGAGAGGGAGGCATGGGGTAGGGGAAGGAGGGAGGAGGGAGGGGGAAAGAGTAGGACGGAGA
>NC_091549.1:6136251-6138751 GCF_042767895.1 Penaeus vannamei
GGAAAGAGAAAGAGGGAAAAAATATTATATAAACGGTATTATATATTATAAACGCTAGTTAGCGGTATTTTTTTGTGGGATTTCTCCACACTTGGTACTTCATTCACCTCTGCTATGCTACGATGTGTGAGATAGTCCTTGTAACGCTCAACTACGTCTCATTAGATCGCACTATCATTTGTACGTTACTGTGGTACCAGGCGCACGCTGCTCTTCACCATACCTCACCACACTTCACCACATTCGCTACCAAGATGGCTATTATGCTTGTGGCAAATTTACTGTTTTTGGGTGGATCTCATCACGTTCCACTAAATTCACTACACCACCGCTAATGCACCATCCTAGGTTCTATTCTTAGGTGCAGTTCACAACACCAATACACTGGCACCTCATATCCACTATCCTCTGTCACACCAAACCACACCTTAGCACATCTCAAAACGCTTCAGCATACAACCCCATGCTTCACCACACCTCACCACACATCCCCACGTTTCACCCCACCTCACCACGCTTCACTATGCTTCATCACACGCTTCACTATATCTCACCATGCTTCACCATACCCCACCACGCTTCTTCACACCTCACCACGCTTCACTATACCTCTCCACTCATCCCCACGCTTCACCACACCTCATCACACATTCCCACACCTCACCACACATCCCCACGCTTCACCACGCCTCACCACACATCCCCACGCTTCACCACATATCCCCACACCTCACCACACATCCCCACGCTTCACCACACCTCCCCACACATCCCCACGCTTCACCACACCTCCCCACACATCCCCACGCTTCACCACACCTCCCCACACATCCCCACGCTTCACCACACATCCCCACGCTTCACCACACATCCCCACGCTTCACCATACCTCACCACATCCCAGCTTCACTCACACTCCTCACCCAATACACATCCCTCATCGCTTCACGGTCACACATTCCCACGCTTCACCACACCTCACCACGCTTCACCATACCTCACCACACATCCCCACGCTTCACCACACCTCACCACACGCTTCACTATATCTCACCATGCTTTTACCATACCCCACGCTTCACATCCCGACAAGCGCTTCACCCCAGTACGCTTCACCAATAGCTTCACGCTCCCCACACCTCACCACGCTTCACCACACATCCCCACGCTTCACCACACCTCACCACGCTTCACCACCACTCCGGCCACAGTGATGGAGGGCTCTAGGGGTCTGGACACGCCCCTAATGGCTCGCTGGCGTGTTCCCTCTGTATTTGCCCGCACCGATTTATGGGGAGTGCCGCCCCCTCCTGAGGCTTGGCTGGGGCTTCGGCCACTGTCTCCGGAACCCCTCGCCCCCACCCCCCCCTCTTTTTGTTTATTGTTTTTACTGTTGTTGTTGTTGTTGCTGTTTTCTTATTTTTTTTATTTTTTTATTTTTTTATTTCGTCTTTTTCTTCCTCGTTCTTCTTCTAATCCTTCACCACCTCCTCTTCCTCCTTTTCTTCTTCTTCCTCCTTCTCTTCCTCCTTCTCTTCCTCCTACTTCTTCACCCCCTCCCTCCATCCTCCTCATTCCTCATTCTCCTCCTCCTCCTCCTCCGCTTTTCCCTCTATTTTTTTCTCTCTTCCTCATCTTCCTGGTATTTTTCTATCCGTCCCCTTGCTGTTCCCCTCCTTCGAATATTTAATCTGTAAATGAAAAAAAAAGAAGAATGATATATATGTTTAGTAATTAATGTAAGTCGCTTTATTTCGTGTCATAAGGAAGGGGAGGTGGGGGAGGGAGGGAGGTGGGGGAGGAGGAGGAGGAGGAGAAGGAGAAGGAGAAAGATGAGGAGAAGGAGAGGTTGGTGGGGGGAAGAAGGAGGAGAAGAAGAAGAAAAAGAAAAAGAAGAAGAAAAAGAAGAAGAAGAAGAAGGAGAGAGGTTGGTGGGGGGAGGGATAAGAGGGGAGGAAAGCAGTGGGGAGAGGAGGAGGTGGAAGTTCAAAAATAAAAGATCGGCGTGGGGATTAAGTTATATAACTTTGAATTATGTACAATATATGTACTATAATGTTTATTTGTGTTTATTAGAGGAGAAACGCCCTCGTCTCTCTCTCTCTCTCTCTCTCTCTCTCTCTCTCTCTCTCTCTCTCTCTCTCTCTCTCTCTCTCTCTCTCTCTCTTTCTCTCTCTCTCTCTCTCTCTCTCTCTCTCTCTCTCGTCTCTCTCTCTCTCTCTCTCTTGTCCTTTGTCCCCCTCCCTCCCCCGTTCTGATTCCTTCCCTCCGCCATCTGTCTCCTTCCTCCTCGTCCTCTCCCCTCCCTCCTCTTACCTCCTACCCCACCCTTCAGTTTTCCCCTCCATAATCTTTAACCACCCCCCTCCCCTCTGCCCCCCTACCACCCTCCTTCCCTCCATTCCAGCCCTCCTCTACCCCTATAACCACTCTCCCCTCCCCTTCCCAACCCTACTAACCTCCCTCTTTCTACCCCCAACCCCCATTTCTCCTTCAAACC
>NC_091549.1:6146251-6148751 GCF_042767895.1 Penaeus vannamei
AGTCAAGTAAAAAAAGGAGAGAGAGAGGGAAGAAAGAAAAGGAAATTAGTCGGGAATTAGAAGAAGAAGGAAGAAAGAGAACGGGGAATAGAGATATAGAAGATTAATCACAAATGTATATGAAGAGGAAACAAGAAGAAGAACAGGGTGTGGAGGAGAAGGAGAAGGAGAGTGGGATGTAGGAGGAAGAGGAGAAGAAGAGGAGGAGGAGGGAGAGGAGGAGGAGAAGAAGAAGAAGAAAAAAGAAGAAGAAAGACGACGATAACGACGACGACGACGACGAAGAAGAAGAAGAAGAAGAAGAAGAAGAAGAAGAAGAAGAAGAAGGAGAAGGAGAAGGAGAAGGAGAAGGAGAAGGAGAAGGAGAAGGAGAAGGAGAAGGAGAAGGAGAAGGAGAATAGGAAGCAGAAGAAGAAAAAGAGGAAGAGGAAGAGAAGAAGGAGAAAAGAAAAAGAAGAAGAGGAGGAGGAAGAAGAGGAGAAGAAGAAGAAGTAGTTGTATAAGAGGAGGAGGAGGGAGAAGAAGGAGAAAAGAAGAAGAAAAAGAATAATAAGAAGAAAGAGAGGCTAGTCTCAGAGGAAAAGAAAGGCGAAGGGAGGTGGGCGGGGCCTGAGAGGAAGGGAAAGGGGCGGCGGGGGGTATGGCGGCGGGGGGGGGGGTAGAGTAGGACGTTTATTGAATGGCAATGTATAGGAACACGACGGAGGCCCTCGGGCTAAGGAGACCCGTGAAGTCGAGTGCCACTTGGAGGAGGAACTGGCATCAGATTGATCCGTTCCTCCTCCTTCTTTCTTCCCTTCTCCATCGTTATTTTTTTTCTTTTTTTTCTCTTTCTCTCTCTTTTCTTCTCCTTTCTTTCCTTTTCTTCTCTCTCTTCTCTTTTCCATCCTTGCTATCTTCCCTTCTCTCTCCTTCCCTCTCTTCTCTTCTTTCTTTCCTTACTTCCCTACTCTCTCTTTTCCTCTCTCTTCCATCTCTCCCTTTTCCCCGCATTCACTTCTCCCTTCTTCCTTTGATCTTGTAATTTTTCCTCCCTCCTCCTCCTCCCCCTTCCCTTTCTCTCCTGCCCCATTCCCTTTCCCCCTACCCCTTCCCTTCTCCCTCTCCCTCTTCTCCCTCCTTCCCCCTTCCTCTCCCTTCCCCCTTCCCTTTCCTTCCCTCTACTCCCTCCTCCTTCCTTCCCTTCTCCCTTCCTTCCCCCTCTTCTCCCTCCTCCCTCCTTACCCCTTCCTTTCACCCCCATCCCTTCTTCCTTCCCTCTTCCCTCCTCCTACCTTCCCTTCTTCCTTTCCTCCCCTTCCTTCCTACTCCTTCTCCCTCCTCCCTTCCTTCTTCCTTCCTCCCCCCTTCCCTACTCCCTCCTTCCTCCCTCTTTCCTTCTCTCTCCTTCCCTTCCTTCCTCCTTCCTTTCTCCCTCCTTCCCTCCTTCCCTTCCTCCTCCTTCCCAACCCATTTCCTCTTCCCTCCCCCTTCTTCCTCATTTCCTTCCCTTCTCCCCCCTCCCTCCCTTCCTCCCTTCCTCCCTTAGCATCCTTCCTTCCTTCCTTCCTTCCTTCCGTTAGCATCATATTCGTTTTAATTGCCACTGTTATTATCATCATTATCACCGAATCCAAGAGGAACACTTGAACATCGACCTTCTGGGAACAGTTTTGTAGAAAAAATAATGCAAAAAATAGAAAGAAAGAAAGAAAAAAGAAAGAAGGTGAAGAAGAGAGAGAAAAGTGAAAAGAAAAATGAAGAAAAGGAAGAGGGGAGGAGGAGAAGGAGAGGGAGAAAGAAGAAAAAGAAGAGGAAGAGGAAGAAGAAGAGGAAGAGGAAGAAGAAGAAGAAGAAGAAGAAGAAGAAGAAGAAGAAGAAGAAGAAGAAGAAGAAGAAGAAGAAGAAGAAGAAGAAGAAGAGGAAGAGGAAGAAGAAGAAGAAGAAAAAGAAAAAGAAAAGGAAGGAAAGGAGGAGGAAGAAGAAGAAGGAGGAGGAGGAAAAGAAAGAGAGGAAGAGGAGGAAGAAGAAGAAGAAGAAGAGCCTTAGAAATAATAATAATCTTTTTTACTTGTTGAGAAGTATGTTACTTGACAACTCTCAGGGTTATTGTATATATGTGTTGTTGATGCTCTTACACGTAATTTCCGATTTATTGTTATAATGAGTAAAAGAAAGAGAAAAAAATTTACTGATAAGATTTGTTTTTATTATTCCCGATGTTTTTATTTGTTGTTATAATGTAGAAAAGAAATCTATCGATGTATTTTTTTTTCTGATCTTAAATTTTTTGTTTTTATTTATTTATTGTAAAAATACTACAGATAAGATTATATTTTGATATTTTTTCATTGTTACGATGGAAAAGAATCCTACTGATAAGATTATATTTTCATGTCTTTTTTATTGTTATAATAAAAAAAATCCTACTAATTCTTTTTAATGCTCAGTCTAGTCCACAGTGAACTGACTAAACATAGGCAGCCAACAAAGGACAAATACGAAACTTTAATGGCATAAC
>NC_091549.1:6153751-6158751 GCF_042767895.1 Penaeus vannamei
CTATTTCCTCCTTGCCTCCCTGTCTCCCTGTCTCGTGTCTCCCTCCTTCGCTCCCGCTCCCTCCCTCGCCCTCACAGTTTGTCCCTCTATCCTCCCTTTCCTCTCTCCCACTCTCTTCCTTTCTTTTTCTTACTCTCCCTCCCCCTTTCTCTCTCTCTCTCTCTTTCTATTTATTCTCTCTCTATCTCTCTCTCTCTTCCTCTCTCTCTCTCTCTCTCTCTCTCTCTCTCTCTCTCTCTCTCTCTCTCTCTCTCTCTCTCTATCTCATCTCTATCTCTCCATATCTATCTCCCTCTCTCCCCTCCCTCCCTCCCTCCCTCCCTCCCTCCCTCCTCCCTCCTCCTCCCTCCCTCCCTCCCTCCCTCCCTCGCTCCCTCCCTCCCTCCCTCTCGCTCTCGCTCTCGCTCTCGCTCTCGCTCTCCCTCTGTCTCTCTCGCCCTCTCTCTCTCTCTCTCTCTCTCTCTCCTCTGTGTTGCGATTCTTTCCTCTCCGCATCTGTCCTCCTCCTCCCTTTACCCCCCCCCCCCTCCCCCCTTAAGATGAATCGGGACCGGATATGGAAAACGTGTTGGGGGGGAGGAGGGGGGGAAGGGGCTGTAGTGGGGGGGAGGGTATTATGGCTGAGATAATGGGTGTGTTTTTTATTTTATTTTTTTCTGTTTTTGCTGTTTCTATTTTTGTATTCTCTTTTTTTTTGGTGCTTGGATTTTTTTTTTTTTCGTTTCTTCTTTTCTGTTTTTGCTGTTTCTATTTTTGTATTCTCTCTGTTTTTTTTTTACTTTTTTTTGGGGGGTGCTTGGATTTTAATACATTCTCCGCGTGAAGTGTTTGTTTGTTTATGTTTATATTGGAAATGTATTTACACGCGTGTCTGAATTTGTTGCTCAGAGGGATATTGATTTGACATCTTGGTCGCGCTTTTTTTTTTTTTTTTTTTTTTTTTTTTTTTTCAAGTCAACGAGGACACGTGGCCCTACCCCCCTCCCCCCCTCTCCTCTCTCTTCCTACCCCCTATCCCATATCCCTCCCTCCCTCCCTCCCTCCCCCCCAAGGTGCCATTATGTAAATCTAGACGAGGGAGGGGGAGGGGGAGGGAAGGGAGGGGGGGGTGAGGGTAACAATACTGGTCCGACGCGATTTGTCTTCCGCTTTCTGCTTCCGTTTATTTCCCCTCTCCTTCGCTCTCTGTCTCCCCTCATTCGCTCTCCGTCTCTGTCTATGTCTTTTTTTTTCTTTCTTTCTTTTCTCTTTCTCTTCTTTCTTTCTTTTTTCTCTCTCTTCCTTTCTCTCTCTCTCTCTCTCTCTCTTCTCTCTCTTCTCTCTCTCTCTCTCTCTCTCTTCTCTCTCTCTCTCTCTCTCTCTCCCTCCCTCCCCTCTCTCCTCTCCTCCTCCCCTCTCTCCCCCTCCCCTCTCCCTCTCTCCCTCTCTCCCTCTCTCCCTCCCTCCCTCTTCCTCTCTCTCTCAGCGTGTGTATGTGTGTGTCTGTGTGTGAGAGAGAGACAGAGAGAAAGAAAGAAAAAAAAAGAACGAATGAACGAACGAAGGAGAGATAGAGAGAGAAGGGGAGGAGACGAGAGAAAACGCGAATCAAGCAACAGTTTATGGGCTTGGAATAAGTAAAGAAAGAACAGCAAAAAATTGTCAAGTAAAAAGCAGACTTTGAAGCTTCCAGGAATAGATAGATGGATATAGAGAGAACGGAGATAGGATGATTAGAAAGAAAAGGACACAGGGAAATGAGAGAGAAGGAGAGGGAGGGAAGAAGGGAGGGAGGGAGACAAAGGAGAATGCGTAATGAAAAAAGAGCAGTGCGACAGTGAGGGAGAGAGGGAGAGAGGGAGAGAGGCAGGGAGGGGGAGGATTAGAAAGAAAAGGAGGGAGAGAGAGAGAAAGGGAGAGAGAGAGAGAAGGAGGGAAGAGAGAGAAGGAGGGAGACAAAGGAGAGATGCGAGATGAAAAAGAGCCAGCCAGACAGTGAGGGAGGCAGACAGACAGAGAGACAGAGACAGAGACAGACAGACAGAGACAGAGACAGAGAAAGAGAGTGAGAGAGAAAAAAAAAACAGTATAAGTAGAGAGAGAGAAAGAAAGTGAAAAAAACAAACAACGAAAGAGGAAGAGAAGTACACGAGAAGGAGAGGATAGTCGCATGCCCGGGCAGAGAAAGACGAGCAAGCAAGGGCGAAGGAAGGGAATAAACACGCCACTTCCTAGGCTTTAATGACATAATCAGCCCGGCCTCATGTCACTGGGAAATGCGCTCCAACGACCAGCTTGTGAGAGGCTTGTTGACGAATGAATAAAATATAGAGGTAAACGACCCAGGCACCGATTTGGTTGTGTGGGCGGGGGGGGGGGGGGGGGGTGGAGGGCGTGGCACCGATTCGGGTGTGTGGGCGGGAGGGTGGAGGGCGTGGCTGTTGCGATTTCACTCTGGATGTAATTTGCACTCCCTTTCTCCTTTCCTTTCCTTCCGTTTCTCCTTTGATTCTTATTCTTTCCTTTTCTTTTCTTTTTTTTTCTCTGCTGTTGCGATTTCACTCTGGATGTAATTTGCACTCCCTTTTCTCCTTCCCTTTCCTTCCTTTCTCCCTTGATTCTCATTCTTTCCTTTTCTTTTTTTTCTCTGCTGTTGCGATTTCACTCTGGATGTAATTTGCACTCCCTTTTCTCCTCCCTCTCCTTCCCTTTCTCCCTTGATTTTATTTCTTTCCTTCTTTTCTTTTTTTCTCTGCTGTTGCGATTTCACTCTGGATGTAATTTGCGCTCCCTTTTCTCCTTCCCTTTCTCCCTTGATTCTTGTTCTTTTCTTTTCTTTTTTTCTCTGCTGTTGCGATTTCACTCTGGATGTAATTTGCACTCCCTTTCTCCTTCCCTTTCCTTCCTTTCCTTTCTCCCTTGTTTCTTGTGCTTTCCTTCTTTTCTTTTTTTTCTTTTCTTCCTTTTCTTCTTTCTCCCTTCTTCCTTCCTTCCTTGTGTTCTGTTTTCACTCTTTCTCTTCCTTCTCTGGATGTGATTTCTCTCTTCTTCTTCCCCTTCCTTCCCTTTCTCCCTTGACTCTCTTTCTCCTTCCCTTTCTCCCTTGATTCTTTCCTTTCTTCCTTTTTTCCTTCTCTTCCCTTCCTTTTTCCCTTCCTCCTTCCTTTCCCTCCCTTTTCCTCCCCCTTCTTCCCTCCCCCTTCCCCCTCTCCTTCCCTCCTTTCCCCCTCCCTCTTCCTCCTCCTTCCTTCTTCCCTTTCCTCCCTCCTTCCCTCCCTCTCCTCCTTCCCTCCCCTCCTCCTTCCCCCTCACAGTATTTTTTCACTCTTGGAATATTTGCATGTTAGTGTGATTGTCGATGGTAGGAGTAGGAATTTTTGGAACGGTCCTAGGAGAGGAAAGGAGGAAGGGAAGATGGAGGAGGAGGGGAAGGTGGAGGAGGAGGGGGGACGGGAGGAGGGGGGGAAGGTGGCGGAGGAGAGAGGGAGGGGAGGAGAGGGAAGGTGGAGGAGGAGGAGGGGGGTGCAGGAAGAAGGGGGGGGGAGGAGGAGGGGAAGGTGGAGGAGGAGGGGGGACGGGAGGAGGGGGGGAAGGTGGAGGAGGAGGGGGGGAAGGTGGAGGAGGAGGGGAAAGTGGAGGAGGAGGAGGGGAAGGTGGAGGAGGAGGAGGGGAAGGTGGAGGGGAAGGTGCAGGAGGAAGGGGGAGGGCGTGGAGGAGGAGAGGAAGGGAGAGGAGGAGGAGGGGAAGGTGGAGGAGGAGGGGGAGGGGAGGAGGAGGGAAGGTGGAGGAGGAGGGGGAGGGGAGGAGGAGGGGAAGGTGGAGGAGGGGGGAAAGAGGGGGGGAAGGTGGAGGAGGGAGGGGGTCAGGGAAGAAGGAGGGGGGAAGGTGGAGGGGGGAGGAGGGGAATGAGGAGGGGGGATGAGGAGGAGGGGAAGGGGAAGGAGGGGAAAGGGGGGAAGGTGGAGAGGGGGGAAAGAGGGGGGAAGGTGGAGGAGGAAGGGGTCAGGGAAGAAGGAGGGTTAGGAGTGAAGGAATGGAGGGGAATGTGAGGGGGGAAGGGGGGAGGGGAGGGTAAGGAGGGAAAAGGGGGAAGGGAAGAAGTGGAGGAAAGGGGGATAAGGAAGTGATGGGTTAAGGAAAGGTAGGAAGGAAAAGGGAGAGGAAGAAGTAGACAGGGTAAAGGAAGGGAAGGGAGGGAAGGAAGGTGAGGGAAATGTGAAGGGGAAGGGGAAAGGGAAGAGAAAGGGGGAGCGGGATAACGGAAGAAAAGCGAAGGGAAAGGGAGGAAGGAGAGAAAAGGGGAAGGCTAAGGGAACGAAGTGAAGAAGGAAGGAGAGAGTGAGAAAAAAAGACGAGAAAAAAGACGAAAAAAAATGAGGCTAAGAAAAACAAAACAAAACAGGATAGGACTAAAAACAAAACAACAACAAAAAATAAGTAAAGAAGCATCCAGGAAGGTAAAGAGGAAAAAAAAAAAAGAGAGAAAGTTTGAAGAAGAAGAAGAAGATGAAGAACGATGAGGTAACCGCCACCCGCACCAGAGTCCTTGGGAAACAAGTGTTTGTAAAGTAAACTCCCTTGCGAGCTGAAGAGGCCTCCTGGGTGCCACTTGCGGATGGGGGAGGGGAGGATGGAGGAGGAGGGAGGAGGAGGGGAGAGGAGGAGGGGAGAGGGGGAAGAGGGAGGGAGGAGGGGGAGGAAGTGGAGGGGGAGGGGAAGGAGGAGGGGGGAGGGGAAGGGAAGTGGGAAGGGGAAGGGAGGGAGGGAGGAGGGGAGGGAGAGGAGCGGGAGGGGAGGGGTGAGGGAGGGGGAGGAGGGGGGAGAAGGGAGAGGGAGGGGAGCGGGAAGGGAGAAGGAGGAGGGAGGGTGAGGGTTAAGGACGAGGGGATGATAGGGATGTAATGAGGGAGAAATGGGTATATTCTCTCTATTTTTTACTCATTCTTCTGTCTATTCTTTCTCTCTCTCTCTCTTTCTTTTCTCTCTCTCTCTCTCTCTCTCTCTCTCTCTCTCCCTCTCTC
>NC_091549.1:6166251-6168751 GCF_042767895.1 Penaeus vannamei
TTGACCTTCGCCGCTAGGGGGTTTCCGGGTCAGTGACGTAACGAGAGGTCGGTCGGGCGGACCTGTTACGGGTTTAAGATCCGGGAGTGAGGGTACGGGTCGGTAGAGAGAGTGGGTTGGTCATTTTTTTCTTTTTGTTTTGTTTTTGTTTTCTTTTTCTTTTGTTTTTCTTCTCTTTCTTCATTTGTATTTCTCTTTCTTAATTTCTTTGGTCTTTATTTTTCTTTCTTCTCATTCTTTCTTTTTTATTCCTTCTGTTTTTCTGTGTGTGCCTTTTTATTGTCTTTCTTTTCTTTCTTTTATTTCTTTGTTTTTCTTTCGTTTTTTTTTTTTTTTTTTGGTTGGTGCTGCGTTTTTTAAAATAATTTTGTTATTGTTATTTGTAATTTATTCATTCATTTTTAAATCTATTTTTAGATTATTGTTGTTCGTATATTATTCTCAATTATTATTATTGTTATTCTAGATTATCATCTTATTCCAATCTCTCTCTTTCTTTTTATTAACATTTTTTCTGGCATAGTTTCGGAATCTGGCAAAAAAATGGATGGGATAATATAACTTTCCTACTGTTTATTTATTTATTTTCTCTCTTTCTTTCTTTCTTTATTTATTAGAAATTAATTATTTGATATTTTAGCTTTGATAATACTGGATACTATACCAAAGTAAATGAACAGATGAATAAATTAATGAAAACAATGAATGTGAAAGCAAATTGCTGAAAATAAACCCACGTATGTGCTCAAAAGAAATACGAATTATATAACATTAAGGTAAAAATTGCCATGCGATATTTCTGCACAATTATAAGAAAGATAATGCCAAGCCACATCATATCTTTTGATCTCGCGAAACTAAAGTAATTTCTGCGAATTAAATGGCCAGGATGTAGCTCGTTGCAATTAATTTTAGGAAGCGGGTTTTGTTAAAGATGCACGCCGAGGAAGGTGGTTGTGAGGGTGTTGTTGTTTTTGTGTTTTTGTTGGTTGTTGTTGTGGTTGCTTTGTTTGGTTGTTTTTTATTGTTATTATATATTCAGCGTCGTCATCACCATAGTCATCATCGCCGTCGTCGTCATTATCATCATCACCATCGTCGTCATCATCCTCATTGTCGTCATTATCGTCATTATCATCACCATAGTCATCATCTTCGTCATCGTCATCATCTGCGTCGTCATCATCATCTTCGTCATCGTCATCATCTTCGTCGTCGTCATCATCAGTCATTGTCAGTCATAATTGTTGTCACTGTTGTCATTAATATTAATAGTATTATTATTTTTATTATTATTATTATATTTTTAATTATATGACTTAGAATGGAATGAAGAAACCGCCGCTATTCTTTTTCCGTTTCTTCAATATTTTACGCCTTAGTTCATGTGTTAATGTATGAGAAATATTTTTGTTTTTCTAATGGTTATCATTATAATAAGACGTTTGAATCTCAGAGATAAAAGTCTACGTTAAAAGGGACAAACATTTCATTATACTAGATGGAAATATAATTAGTTTTTTTCTTCATATTATTATTATAGTTATTATTATTATTTATCCTCTTTTTCTTCTTCTTCTTCTTCTTTGGACGGAAATAGTGTATTTTTGTTGTGGTGAATGTTTTTCTTCTTTTTACTTATTTTTTGAAGTAATTAATTTTCAGAATAAACACGTTGACAAAACTCTACGGTAAACACACTGAATATTTCACTGTCTCCGTTCACAATAATTTTGCCTTTTTTTTTTTTTTTTTTTTTACTCTTATTTACTATATCACTTACCACCTTATGGATATGTGTAGATCCGTGTATTTTTAACTCTAATTTACTTTATCACTTACCACCTTATAGATATAAGTAAAGATCCATTTTAACCTAATTTACTTTATCACTTACCACCTTAGAGATATAAGTAGATCCATTTTTTTTTTTTTAACTCTGCCTGTCTTTATCACTTACCACCTTATAGATATAAGTATAGATCCATTTTTTTTTTTTTAACTCTAATTTACTTTATCACTTACCACCTTATAGATATAAGTAAAGATCCATTTTTTTTTTAACTCTAATTTACTTTATCACTTACCACCTTAGAGATATAAGTATAGATCCTTTTTTTTTTTTTTTTTTAACTCTAATTTACTTTTATCACTTACCACCTTATAGATATAAGTATAGATCCATTTTTTTTTTTTTAACTCTAATTTACTTTATCACTTACCACCTTATAGATATAAGTAAAGATCCATTTTTTTTTTAACTCTAATTTACTTTATCACTTGCCACCTTAGAGATATAAGTATAGATGCGTTTTTTTTTTTTTTTTTTTACTCTAATTTACTTTATTACTTACCACCTTATAGATATAAGTATAGATCCTACTACTATCCATCTTCCTCCCTTTCTTCCTCCTCCTCCTCCTTTTCTTCTCCTTCCTCCGCCTCCAACCCCTACCATCCCCTCCCTCCTCCCCTCCTCTGACTTACAACTCCTCCACCC
>NC_091549.1:6173751-6181251 GCF_042767895.1 Penaeus vannamei
ACACACACACACATGTACACAAACATTCTGCATTCGCTTTTCCCTTCATCTTTCCCCCCCCCCCTACCCCCGTCTTACATCCCTTCACCTCACCCTTCCCCCTTCCACCCACCTCCCCCTCCCCCTTCCCTTCCCCCCTTCCACCCACGTCACCTCCCCCCTCCACAGACCCACCTACCCTCCCCCGCCCCCCCTCCACCCACTTCCACCCATGCCAACCTCCCCGCCACCTCCCTCCCCCTCCCCCCTTCCCACCCACGTCACACTCCCACCTCCACCCATACCACCCACCCACCTACCCTCCCTCCCCCCTCCCCACCCATACCACCCAACCACCCATACCACCCTCCCCTCACTCCCCCTCTCCCCCTCCACCCAAAACCACCACTCCCTCCCTCCCACTTCCATCCATACCACTTATCCTCCCCTCCCCCTACACCCATACCACCCCACCCCACCTCCCCTCCCACTTCCACCCATACCACCCACCCACCTACCCTCCCTTCCCCTCCCACTTCCACCCTTCCCCACCCTTCACTCCCCCCAACCCTCACTCACCCACCTTCACCCGCCCATCGCAGAGGAGGAGCTGGTGTGCCTGGGGTCGTGGAAGGACGGCTCGAACCACTACCTGGTGGGGAAGGTGAACCACATCCACGCCAACAGCGACGAGGACCGCTACCGGTGCTTCATCTACGAGCACCCGCACCGCCAGGGGGACACCGCCACCTGGAACCTCGCCCAGTCCGCCGACGCCACCTGCCAGGGGCTCATCTCCGCCCACGAGGGAAGCAAGACCATGAAGCTTACGAAAGGTGGGGCGGCAGAGCGGATTCTTATATTTTATATGTTTGTTTGTATATTTGTTTATTCTTTTTTATTATTGTTTTTGGAAGTTGGTTGATGTGTGTTTTTTTTTTTTTTTTTTTTTTTGGGGGGGTGGCTTGTAGGTTATGTGGAGTTTATTTTATTTATTCATTTTTTCTCTAGGTGACTGTTCTTGTAGGTTGGTTGGGTGAGTGGTGAGTGAGTGAGGGTGAGGGTGAGGTGAGGTGGTGAGGGTGAGTGAGGTGAGGGTGAGTGAAAGTGGTGAAGGGTATTGAGGAATGAGAGTGAGGTAGTGAGGGTGAGGTGAGGGTGAGGATGAGAATGAGAATGAGAATGAGAATGAGAATGAGAATGAAATGAGAGTGAGTGAGTGAGAGTGAGTGAGAGTGAGAATGAGAAGTGAGAGTGAGAGTGGGAGTGAGAGTGAGAATGAGAGAGTGAGAGAGAGAGAGAGAGAGAGAGAGAGAGAGAGAGAGACAGAGAGAGAGAGAGAGAGAGAGAGAGAGAGAGAGAGAGAAATCTTTCTTGTTTATTGTTAAATTTTTGGTTGACTTATTGTAGGCTGGTTGACGTTAATCAAAATGGTGTGTTTTAATGGATTTACTCTTGTTTGTGTTTGATATGGTGTTTTTGTGGTATTTATTTCTTTGAAGTTTATTTCTCGTCTCATTACCAACACGAAAGAGAATTATGAATTCCTAAAAGAATGAAAAAATGTATATATATTCTCAACACATTATAAAAAAAAACCTTTCTGACAAGACATCCTCTCTCCCCCCCTCCACCCCTCACCCCTCTCCCCTCTCACTTCACCCCTCTCCCCTCACCCCTCCCCCTTCTCTCCTTTCTTCCCCTCACCCTCTCCCCCCTCCCCCTCTCCCTTTCGACTCTCACCCTTCACCCCTCTTCCCTCTCTCCTCCCCGCTCCCCTTCTCTCCTTTCCCACACCCTTCTCTCCTTCACCCTCTGCTCTCCCCTCCCCTCACCCCCTCTCCCCCTCTGCCCCCCTCTCTTTCCCCTCCCCGCCCACAGTGACCCACAGCGGCAAGAAGTGCAAGCTGCCGGCGTGGCTGACCGCCCACCGCCACTGGCACACCCTCGACTACAGCCAGAGTTACTACGTCTACCACAAGAACACGTCCCTCAGGATCAGCAACGGCACGGCAGCTCCTGAGGACCTCGAGGTGCGTTCACGGCGCCCCGTCCCCTCTCGGCCGCTTTTTCTCTCTCTCTCTCTCTCTCTCTCTTTTCTTTTTCTTTTTTTTTATTTCTTCTTCTTTTTATTTTTTTATACTTCTTTTTCTTTCTCTTTTTCTCTTTTTTTCTTTTTTATTATTTATTTCTTTTTATTTTTTTTTTCTTTTTTATATTTCTTTTTTTTTTTTTCTTTTTTATTTCTTCATCTTTTTCTTTTTGTTTTTTTTTTATTTCTTTATCTTTTTTTTTCGTTTTTATTTTCTTCTTCTTTTTCTTTTTCTTCATATTTTTCTTCTTCGTTTCCTTCTTTTCTCTTTTTTTTTGTTATCTTTTGCTATCGTTCCTCCTTCAGGCTTTCTATGCTCCGATTTCTTCTTCTTTCACTTTACTCTCTGTTTTTCTTAATTCTTTTGATATTTCCCTTTTTTTCTTCTCTTATTCCTCCTCATTCTTTTTCTCCTTCACCTTTTTTATCTTCTATCTCTTCTTCATCTACTTACAGCATAGAAGTACTGTGATATATTGAACATATATTGTGTAATTATTTAATTAATTAATAATGGATTTAGAAGAGGAGACTGAAAGAATAGAATAAAATAGAAATAAAATATTTTCCTAGAATAGAAGTGGAACAGAATAGAAATAGAATATTTTCCTAAATTAGATATATATTTTCCTAGAATAGAAATAGAATATTTTCCTAAATTAGATATATATTTTTCTAGAATAGAAATAGAATATTTTCCTGTAATAGAAATGCAACAGAATAGAAATTGAATGTTTTCCAAGAATAGAAACAGAACAAAAAAAAATTGAAACAAAATATTTACCTCCATGCCTTTAATCCATTCTCCCTTTCCCCCTTCCCCCCCCCCTCTTCCCTTACCCCTTCCCCCCCTACAGACCCGGGGCCACACCGACCTCCGGCTGGTCTGCTACAAGTACGAGAGCCACCGCGACCACCGCCGCAGCGACCACCACACCGGCGACCACCACAAGCACCACAGGGACCACAGGGAGCACCGCAGTAGCGAGCACACCGAGGACGACTACGTGACGGTCGTTGTTCACGTCACGGTGGGATGGTAAGGAAGTGGGGAGGGTGGGGTGGGTGGGGGGAGGGGGGGAGGGTGGGGGGGGTGGGTGAGGGGGAGGGGAGAGGAGGGGAGGGGGAGGGAGGGAGGGTTTGTTTGTTTATGGTTTTGATATATGATATATTTGTCTATATACATACACTCACGCACACGGTCGCACACGTACTATTATATCCACATCCAAACGCCTCCACACGGACACCCCCACACCCCCCCACAACACCCCAAAGAGCGCCCCATCCTAACCCCCCCTCTCCCCCCCGACAGCAAGAGCGGCTACCAGTGCATGCGCATCTACCGCCGCGACGACCACGTGGTGCAGGCGCGGGTGGGCGAGCTGGCCTTCATGGCGGAGGAGGCCTGCTCGACCCACTACTGGTCGCCCACCTCCACCAACCTCACCACCCTGGTCGCCGCCGGGGGGCCTCCGCGCTCCTGCGGCACCTTCGGCAGGTACAGCGTGACCGATCCTACGGCCACGTGCGCGGGGGACACGAGGTCCTTCACGCGCGTCACCGTCGGGTGCTCGACGGGGGAGGAGCTGCAGCTGCACGCGCGCTGCCCGGAGGAGACCATCAACAGTGAGTGGAGGGCGGGGGCACGGGGATGGGGGAGGGTGGGTGGGATGGGAGGGAGGGTGGGAGGGAGGGGGAGGAGGGAAGGAGAGAGGGAGGGTGGGTGGGAGGGAGGGTGGGATGGGAGGAGGGTGGGACGGAGGGTGGAGGGTGGGAGGGGAGGGGGAAGGAGGGAGGGTGGGTGGGTGAGGGAGCAGGGAGGGGGAAGGAGGGAGGGTGGGTGGGTGATTAGGGAGGGAGGGAGGGTAGGTAGGTAGGTGGATGGGTGGAAGGAGGGAGGCAGGGAAATAGAGATGAGAGAAATAGAGAGAGAGAGAGAGAGAGAGAGAGAGAGAGAGAGAGAGAGAGAGAGAGAGAGAGAGAGAGAGAGAGAGAGAGAGAGAGAGAGAGAGAGAGAGAGAGAGAGAGCGAGAGCGAGATAAGGTTATCTGAGACATCCTCTTCTTTGAAGTCCTTTAAAAAAACGGTGGTTCTTTGTTCAAAGCAAGAACTTCGCGGTGCTGCAAGAACACCGCTGGTTTGCCTTGTTTTTGTTCTTTCCTCTTTCTCCCCTTCGTCCTGTACCTCGCCCACTTCTTCTCTTCTTTCCTCTCTTCCATTATTCCTTTTAATTTTCTCTCTCCTTCTCCGTCTTTCTTCCCCGCAGGCTCTTCTCTCTTACGACCCTGCTCCTTTTTCCTTTTCTCCTTTCTCCTTCTGTTTCTCTTCTTAGTCTTTCACAGTCATTTCTCCGTCCACTCCTCCTCCCTCTTCTCCTTCTTTCCTCTATTTTTCTCCTTCCGTATTCTTTTTTTCTTTTCCTTTTTATTCGCAAGTCATCATTCCTCACCCTCTCTCTCTTCCTCTTCCTTCCTCCTTCCTATCTCCTCCTTCCTTCCTCAGGCCTTCTTTTCCTTCCTTCCCCTCTCTCCCTTGTCCTCTCTCTTTCCTTCTCCCTCCGTCCACCACAGTCCTCCATCTCTCCCTCCCCTCCCCCATCCACCCCCTCCTCCCTCACTCTCCACTCCTTCCCTCCTCCCCATCCACCCCCTCCCTCTACCCCCACTCCTCCCACCCCTCCCTCCCCCCTCCCTCCTTCCCATCCCTCCCTCCTCCCCCATCCACTAACCCTCCCTCCCCCCCCCTCCTCACCCCATCCCCTCCTCCCATCCACCCCCTCCTCCTTCCCTCCCTCCCACCCCTTCCCTCCTCCTCCCTCCCTCCCCTCCCTCCCCTCCCTCCCTTCTTCTTCCCTTGCGGCATATCAGTGTCAGCGGCAGCGGGGAGCTCAAAGGCCCCTCGGTCGCTCTCCGTGGGTCTGAGCAGTGGACGGGCGCCGCGCGAGTCTCTCCCGGTCTGGGGACTTTTCCGGCGTCGGGAATGCGCGTTTTGAGGCTCGCCGTTTGATGCGCGTGGCTGGGGCAGCGCTGGGTGGGGGTAGGGTGGGTGGTGGGGAGGGTGAGGGTGAGGTTTGGGGGTTGAGGGTGAGGGGGTGGGTTGGGGGTGGGGGTGGTGAGGTTTGGGGGTGGGGGGAGGATGGGGTGAAGTGGAGGGTTAGGGATTCTTTTGATGGGGGAGAGGGGTGTTAGAGGAGGGTTGAGGGATTTTTTTTTAGGGGAAGGGTGAAGGGAGAGGTTGGGGTGTTAGGGGAGGATGAGGTTAGGGGGAGTTTTAGGGTGAGATCTAAGGGGGAGAGGGGGTGAAGGGGAGGGTTAGGGAGTTAGGGGGAGGATGAGGTTAAGGGGGTGAGGGTGACAGTGAGGTTTAAAGGGGGAGAGGGGATGGGGGTGAAGGGGAGGGTTGGTTGGGGTTGGGGTGTGAGGGGTGGATAAGAGTGAGGTTTGGGGGTGAGGGTGGGAAGCCAGGGGAGAACGGGGAATGGGGTGTGGGTGAGATAGGGGAATGGAAGGGGTTATCATGGGGGGGTGGCTTAAGCTAGGTGGTGCTCCGTTTAATATCATAACTTTTATGATTCTTATCTCTTGAAGGTTTTTTTAAACTAAATATACTAATTGAATTAATTAAATGTAACTTCTCGGGCAACATAATATTTTTTTCTACTGTATAACCCAGCAGCTTTGGTATTAACTGTAAGAGATACAATTTTATAGTCCGCCTCTCTCTCTCTCTGTCTCTCTCTCTCTCTCTCTCTCTCTCTCTCTCTCTCTCTCTCTCTCTCTCTCTCTCTCTCTCTCTCTCTCTCTCTCTCTCTCTGTCTCTTCATAAGGAATCTCTCTCTCTCTCTCTCTTTCTCTCTCTCTCTCTCTCTCTCTCTCTCTCTCTCTCTCTCTCTCTCTCTCTCTCTCTCTCTCTCTCTCTCTCTCTCTCTCTCTCTCTCTCTCTCTCTCTCTCTCTCTCTCTCTCTCTCTCTCTCTCTCTCTCTCTCTCTCTCTCTCTCTCTCCTCTCCCTCTCCCTCTCTCTCTCTCTCCTCTCTCTCTCTCTCTCCCTCTCCCTCTTCCCTCCCTCCCTCTGTCCCTCTCCCTCTGTCCCTCTCCCTCTCCCTCTCCCTCTGTCCCTCTCCCTCTCCCTCTGTCCCTCTCCCTCTCCCTCTGTCCCTCTCCCTCTCCCTCTCCCTCTCTCTCTCTCTTTATGAATCTTTGCAATACCAGATTGCAAATAAGACTTTAAGATTATACTTTTTTGGTGGGGAAGCAAATGATACACGTGCCTCATCCAAGTGACATGTTCCTTTCTGCGCATGAGGGTGTAACAGGATATACACTCTCATGTCTTTTCACGATTTCCAAAGTCACGCCGCTTGTTGTAGTCTTATCTGACGTTCTTATTTTCTTTTTGTTAAGTTTTCGAATTCATTGTATCTCCTGTATTTGTTCTTGTTTTGTTTTCCCTTTCGTTGTGTGCCCCCCCCTCCCCCTCCTCTTCCTCTTCCCTTCCTCCTCTGCCTAAACTGCCCCAATCCCTCCCCCTCCCCTCCCCCTGACTGACCTGCTCCCTCACCCTCCTCCCCCTGACTGACCCGCCCCCCCTTCCCCTCCCCCCTGACTGACCCGCCCATTCCGCCCGCAGAGTACCAGTGCCACGGCCAGTGGGTGGCCGAGGGCGTGACCTACGTGGTGGCGTCGCCCATCTCCCGTCCGTCGGGCGCCCCGCGACGAGTGTGCTTCGCCTACAGCGTGGCCTCGTCGCCGTCGGCCACGCAGGGCCCCGCCGACAAGATCACGCTCACGGCTCGCCACGACACGTGCATCCACCGGCAGCACGACGCTCACTTCGCCATCAACGCCACGCTCTCCGGTGCGTGTTTGTGTGTTTGTTTGTCTGTGTGGGGTGTGTGTGCGTGTTGTGCGTGCGTGTGTGTGTGTGTGTGTGTGTGTGTGTGTGTGTGTGTGTGTGTGTGTGTGTGTGTGTGTGTGTGTGTGTGTGTGTGTGTGTGTGTGTGTGTGTGTGTGTGTGTGTGTGTTTGTTTGTTTGTTTATATATGAATATATGTATATATATTAATGTTTCATTTACCAGAACCCACCTACTGACTTCTCCCCTCCCCCCTCCAGGGCAGTGCACGGAGTCCATGCCGAGCGTGAGTTCGGGCGTGGTGGGCGGCGAGGCGAGCGGGCTGCTGCTCCTGCTGGTCCTCCTGCTGTCCGCGAACCGCCTGTCCTTCCCGCCGGCCGTCAGCAGAGTGGCGGCGTCGTCCTTGTAGTTCCGGATAAGCGGGAATCCTAGCGCGTAGTGGCCGTAGTGGAGAGTGCGTGTGTGGCGGGCGCGCGCGCGTGCAGCCCCGCCTTGCGTGAGTGCGTGAGGATGCGGATAGATGTAAGCGACTCGACGAGATAAAGAGAGAGAGAGAGAGAGACGCCATCGCCGT
>NC_091549.1:6186251-6196251 GCF_042767895.1 Penaeus vannamei
CTTCTGCTCACAAGAATATGTTGTCCTGTATTTTCAAGAGACTATAAGAAAAAAAAAAGCCTTAGCTTAGCTAGATATTAAAAAAAGGAAAAAAAAAGAAAAAAAAGGAAATTTTTGAGATGTATAAATTGGGCTTGTAAATATGGTAATTAAGGCATAATATTCTTTCCAATCTTCTGCTTACTGCACGGTATGTCCTCACGTGCCTATTCTGTCCCGTTATAAAGAACAAAAAAAGATCCTTTCCTTAGTGTCTATCGAGAGAGAGAAAAAAAATATATATCCCCTTTGTTTTCGACTTTTCCTCGGCCTCTGAAAAAAAAAAAAATCGGAGGGCCAGCAGGTCTCTTTCAGCACGCCAAATCCTTTTTTTTTTCCTCTCCTTTTGTTTGTAATTATTCTTTTTATCGAGGAATTGTTGATATTATGTTTTGAGAAAGAAAGCAAAACAGTTGTACCTATTTTGAGATGATTTGTAAAATGAAACTTTTCTGTGGTATCAAAGGAAGTTATATTGTCTATTTTTGGCACATACTTAAATGAACACAGAATCAAAATCAAATCGTAGGAGTAAAATGATAATAATAATATAAAAAAAAAAGTGATTTGTATTCTTACATACAGGTGAACTAGACTAACTATCCTGATGATGTATAGTGTATTCTGTATATGTAGCGAAAGGCAACCACGACTGCGAGGAATCGACGGGCGGTTAGACATCGAAGTCACGGGCGTAGAAAGTAGAATACACTAGATTGTTTTACGTTAGATATGTACAGTGAGTCTCTATCAGCTGTGACGGAACCGACGGGCCATCGCTCGGGTTTTTTCCCACTTGGTGTAGTTTTTTTTTTCATTTTTTTTATATGTATAGTGGATAGGGGGGAAAAATATATATATATATACGTGTATTAATGATTCGGGGGATGAGAATGCTTATCTGAAGGTCACATCAATAGGGTCTACAATTTGGCCACAAGAGGGATCGAGATTTTGATCATTTGATTATTTAAATGCTCACAAATTAAGAAAAGAAAAAAGACAAAATAAAAAGGAAAAAAAACTCGTCGATGTGTCGATGACGTCACACCAGTCTTATCCAATCATTCCACGCCGCGCGACTCCTCACATGTGGTTGCCAGATGTACAGGGATGGTTTATTTTGGTCCCGCTGTCAGTCCTGGAATATATATAAAAAAAAAATGTATAAAAAAATCATAAAAAAAAAAAAAATTCCAAGACGCTGCCCACGTATCAATATACCCTGCCCTCACCTGCCCCCTCCCCCCTCCCCCCCCCTTTTAGCCTGCAAAGAGTCCAACAGCAGGATTTTATTTATTTATTTATTTTTATTTTTTTTTGTTTATTCTTCCCTGATGAATAAAGGAATAGAATATCTTTATTTAAAAAAATCCTTTACGAATCCCATTGATTTAATCCAGATCTTTTTTTTTTTTTTTTTACGATTCGATACATAAAAATGAATCCTAGGACCCCCCCCAACTCCCCCCGACCCCCCCAACCACCAAAAAATAAATATAAAAAAGGGTCCATATCAAAAAAAAAAAAAAAAAAAAAAAGACAATACCCCTTTCTTTTGACAACTTGATTTTGATTTTGATTTTGAAGCTTGTGTGTATACCTGAGCCGAGCAGAACCCCCTGGGGCGTGTGAGGAGAGGGCCTCTTCATTGTAATCACAAAAAAAATCTATAATGAATATGAGAATTGGGTTAAATACACAAAGTTACAGCTTTGGTGTTCGTTTTATTTATATCCTTCACTAAAACAAATGATAATAATAATGGTAATGATAATGATGATAATGGTAATGATATTGATGATAATGATGATGATGATAATGGAGTATTAATCATGATAAATAGAAGGATTTCCATATGTACTAGAAAGGATTGAATTCCCGGTAGGATCTATATTAAATTTATTGAAATATGAAGGAAGAGCAAGGACAGGGTGAGTGATAATAGATGTAGTGGAAATAATACATATGTTTCCATGAATACAATGACTATTATTAGTCATGCGCCTCTATCGCAAGGCAAATGCAAATTACAGGCTGTTTAATTAGGAGTCAAGTGAATTTTCCATTTAATTTCAACTCGAGAAACATGCACAGAGAATAGAACTTCAAAAAAAAGAAGAAGAAAAAAAAAGAAAAAAACTATGAAATACCAAAATGGAGCGACACGGAAAAATATTAATGCATATGTATTGCACAAACAACAATTACGAATTAAAAAGAACACAGTATTATTACAGTAAAATATGCAAATACGAAAAATATGAATAACGAAGATCATAGAGTCAAATTTACTCTCATTCTGTACAGTTCTCTAAAATATTAACAGACCGTAATGGACATTTCCGCAATAACTGTTAAACCTGCAATTTAGACACGCCAGGAAAAATGTACACGTTGAAAGAAAGAGTTGAATTCAAAATATAATTTTTTTCTTTAAAAGGAAGTCATTAAAAAAGGATTATTGATATTCTAGAATAAAGAATAGATAAAATAGAAATGTAAAAAAAATAATCGCTCGATGGACTAGGTGTATTTAACTCTTAAGGAACTGAATTTCGTTGTTGAAAAGTTTTTTTTTTGTATGAGTAAATTAATTCTATCGAGTCAAATTTTTTCTCTGATAGTATATTCTACTGATAGTAGATATATTATGAGTAAAAAAAAAGAAGAAAATATTGTACTTTGAGTAAATTCTCTCGAGTCAAGAAAATTCTGAATATATATTCTACTCTGAGTAAATATAGACAACTCTGGGATAATAAAATCAGTGCTGGGAAAATAAACTCAACTCTAATTAAATAAATTGTACTTTGAGTAAATATATATTTTTTCCTCATCTCAGTAACTATTTCTTCTTCCTCGTCTTAGTAAATATGAATATTTTTCCATATCTTGGTAAATATTTTTTTCTTCCACTCGAGCAAATTAATTTCACTCTAAATTTATTCATTTTTTCCTCATCTCAGTAACTATTTTTTTCTTCCTCATCTCAGTAAATATATACTTTACCCATACCTCAGTAAATAATTTTTCTTCCACTCTTGAACAAATTAATTTCACTCTAGAGCAACAAGAAATAAACAAACAAACAAACAAATTGCTTGCCAGTAGCGACGACTCGTCCTTAGAAAATATTTAAACAAAAAGCGACCTTAGATTCGGCCAAGGGAGGCAGGGGGAGCCACGGGCCTCATGGGGGTGGGGGGTGGGGGAGGGACTCATGAATATTTCCCCCCCACTGAAGTAAGGTGAGTCTTGAGAATTCATTGTTTGTTTGTTTGGGTGTGTTTGTGTCTCTTTGTTTGTATGGGGTTGTCTGTTCGTGGCTGGTTGTATGTTTGTGAGTAGTTTGTTTTTTTTGGTTTTGGTTGTGTGTTTGTTTGTCTGCGTGTATTTGTTTGTTGGTGTGTGATTGTTTGTATGCGTGTAGTTGTTTGTTTATGTGTGGTTTGTTTTTCTGTATTTTTGTGTATGTGAGTATTTATTTTCGTGTGTATGGTTGCGTATTATTTGTGTTCATTTAGTTATGTATTTTATGTTTGTTTGTGTTCTGTTTCTCGCGTGTGTTTTGTGTTTTATTTATGGGTTTCCTTGTGTAGGTGTGTGGGTGTTGATGTCTCTTGTCCGTACTTCACAATAAAACACTGAAAAATACACTCCAACATACACCCACCTCACTAAAACAGGCACCAACGCACGCAAACAATAACGCATACATAAACAAACAAACAAACAGACTCTAAAAAAACTATGATACACCCATATCACTAAACCAGCCATCCACACACGCAAACAATATACCACACAGAGACAAACAAACAAACAATGTTACACACCCATATCACTAGCCTCCCCCTCCCCCTCCCCCCACAGATCCACACACACACGCAAACCACTAACCACACATCCACTCTCCCCCTCGAAGGCAGCTCCACCAGCTCCACCACAAAGCAAATTCGCGAACTAAGAAAAACGGTGAAAATTAGACACCGTAAATAGCACTCTAGAACAGGAAAAATTAATTAGTTGGAGAGACGTGGCAACTCCCGTGAAAACGCCTAGGAGGGAGGGGGGTGGAGGTACGGGGGGGGGGAATGGAGGAGGAGGAGGAGGAGGAGGGAGAGGGGTTTGTAGGGGGAGGGGAAAGGGAGGAGGGAGGAGGACGTGTCGGGAGAGGGGGAAGGAAGGAGGAAGGAGGAGGGAGGAGGAGGAAAAGGTGTACGGGGAGGGGGAAGGGAGGAGGGAGGAGGGAGAAGTTGTACGGGTGGGGGAAGGGAGAAGAAAAGAGGAAAAGGTGTAGGAGGGAAGAGAAGAGGAAGGAGGATGAGGATGAGTGGGATGGGGGTAGGGTAATGGAGAAGGGTATGCAGGGAGATAGGGTAGGGTGAAGAGAGGAATGGAAGGACAAGGGAGAGGTGAAGGGAGAAGGATATGGAGGAGAAAGAGGGAGAAGAGATCATGTGTGGAGGAGAAGGTATCACGTTATGAGATGAAGAGGAAGGGAGAAAAAAAGCTGTCAGAGTAATAGGGGGGAGAGAAAGAGGGAAAATAGAGAAGAGTTGAAGGTACTAGGGTGTATGTATGTAGAGGAGAGAGAAGGAAAAGAAGGAGAGAAGAGAGAGAAGGAAAAGAAGGAGAGAAGAGAGAGAAGGAAAAGAAGGAGAGAAGAGAGAGAAGGAAAAGAAGGAGAGGAGATAGAAGGAAAAGAAGGAGAGAAGAGAAAGTACCTGCGGCATTTGGTACCAGCGTGTGTGAAAAGGTAGAAGAAGAGTGAGAGAAAAAAAAATGAACCAGGGAATTTAGTTAGAAAGAAGGGAGAGAAACGTGAGTTTAGAAAGGAAGAAGGGGGAGAGAAACGATAACACCAAGATACCAGGAGGAAAAGGGGAGAAGGAGGGGAAGGAGACGAAACCAGAGGAAGAAATTAAGCAAAGTACCATAACTTTGCGAGAAGAAGCGCGTTTGTGGTATCATCTTGTCCTCCTTTTTTTGTCTCTCTCTCTCACGCGAAGAAGTTTTGAGAATTAAACTGTGGAGGCAGAAGGGTAAGAAGTTAATAACCTTAAGTGAGGGAAATTTTCCTTTGTCTGTATGTACGGTTAATTTAACTCTCCCTTGAGAGATGGAGAAACAGAGGGGGAAGGGGAGAGGGAAAGGGATACAGGGGAGAGAGAGAGGGAGAGGGAGAGAGAGAGAGAGATAGAGATAGAGATAGATAGATAGATAGATAGATAGATAGATAGATAGAGAGAGAGAGAGAGAGAGAGAGAGAGAGAGAGAGAGAGAGAGAGAGAGAGAGAGAGAGAGAGAGAGAAAGAGAAAGAGAGAGAAGTGAACAGACAAAGATAGATATAGAGATGAAGATAAGAAAAGAGACACAGACAGATTCATATAGATGCAAAGAAAGAAAGAAAAATGTAGGCAAACAAGCAGACACAATGTCTTCACAGAGAGAGAGAGAGAGAGAGAGAGAGAGAGAGAGAGAGAGAGAGAGAGAGAGAGAGAGAGAGAGAGAGAGAGAGAGAGAGAGAGAGAGAGAGAGAGAGAGAGAGAGACAGACAGAGACAAAGAGTTTGAAAGAGAGAGAGAAAATGAAAAACATACATCGAGAGTAGGTCTTATATATGGAAAAAAAATAAAACTAGAAAGTTTGCTCTGAATTTCCCTCGCTTCCTACAGCCCCCCCCCCCCCCCCCGCCTTCAACCCCACCCCCCGCCACCTCAGGAGTCAACGCCCTGTAAAGATGCTCTCCCCCTTCTCTCTCTCTCTCTCTCTCAGCATCCTTGATCTTCAGCCACTTCTCTCTCGCTTCTGTCACGTGGTCTTTTTAGGAGAGGGGGGAGGGGTGGGGGAGGGTCTTTGGTTGATTTTGAATTGTCTATTTATTCTTTTTATTTGACTATTCATTTATCCGTTTGTTTGCTTATTCATCCATATATAATTTTCTCTTTCTTTATTCATTTATGTATCGATCAGCTTATTCATTTACATATTTTCTATTAATTTATTCATATATTTTTTCATCTAATTTATGTAAATGTATTTTTTCTATTATATGTTTATTTTTTCATTCATTTAGGGGGTACTTTTCTGGTGATATTTTTGTTTTTATTTGCCTATCTATTTTTTTTTTTATCTATCTATCGACCGATCGACCTATATATTTCTCATTGCTTCGTTGCGCTATCATGTCCATCTTTTTTATTTTTACAACTTTGCTGATGTACGTATGTATGAATGTATATATGTGTATTTATATGAATTTACGTATGTATGTGTGTATGTATATGGATATGCATGTATGTATGTATACATGTGCATTTGTATGTATTCATCAAGGTATATTTACACAGGTAGACCCACTTCATCTTAGTTGCTTGGATATTTTTTCAATATATAGATATTTTTTTTATCATTGCAATTACTAAAACATTTTCAAAGAAAATGCACGGAACTAACACAAATTATCGCACCAACTTTAAAGGAGAGGCATAGAGGTCATTTATCTGATATAGTTACTCGATATTGTTATATTTACGAGATGTAAAACTAAACTTCCTCTCTTTTATTTATGATAACCAAGATTTCCTAACCACTAACAGGTGACATAAAAAAGTCATATTCATTTTTGGTTCAGTAGGCTAATTGAAGTGGAGCTACCTGTTTATATGTACCTTATATTTATGTATTATATGTATGCATACATGCATTGATGTACTGTTTTTACATATGTAGGTATATATATATGTATGCATTGATGATAAGTATTTACGTACGTTTGTATATGTATGTATGCATGCATTGATATACAGTATTTATGCATGTATGTATGTGTATGTATGTATGCATTGATATACTGTATTTACGTACGTATGTATATATATGAATGTATGCATTGATGTGCTGTATTTACGTACATATATATATGTATGTATATATGCAATGATGTACTGTATTTACGTACATATGTATACGTATGTATATATGCATTGATGTACTGTATTTACGTACGTATGTATATGTATGTATGTATGCATTGATATACTATATTTACGTACATATGTATATGCATGTATATATGCACTGATGTACTGTATTTACGTACATATGTATATGTATGTATATATGCATTGATATACTGTATTTACGTACATATGCATATGTTTATATATATGCATTGATGTACTGTATGTACGTACATATGTATATGTATGTATATATGCACTAATGTACTGTATGCACGTACGTATGTATATGTATGTAACTAATGCTCATCTATCTAATTGCTTCCGCGTTTTGAATGTGAACGTGTGCGTATATAATATGTGAGCAAACAAATATTCAAGAAAGGGAATAATAGTGTTTAGACAGGATGAAGTTACAACAAAACACGTCACTGGAAATACAATCTGCCGTCTCAGACTCAAGTTCATTCAGCAGAAAAAACAATAGGTGTTTCTTGTCATATTAAGAGACACAATTCCTTCATTTTATGTTTTCTCCTTAATGCATTCGTGAATATCCGGATAATGGGGAATAATGGTCGATAATGGGTAATGGAAACTTGAAGACAATGTACACGTGCGTTCGGAGTTTCCAGATTCTAAAGGGGATTCAGAATTAAAAATACAAACAGTATCTAAAACAGAAATTCATAAAGCCACAGAAAGATTAATCAAAAAGAAATTAATCCACCCCGAAAAATACAAAATATAAGCATTCACTTTTTTCTTCTTCTTTTTTAAATCCACGTAGTTGTACAAAATTAATTTAATGATATATAAGCTTATCTAAAGTTACCCGGAGACATGCCTTAGAGCTTCACCTTGCTTCGTTGTTGTCGTTTTTACAAATGTTATTATCAAAATTATCATTATTATTACCATTACAATTATTATTATTATTATTATTATTATTATCAAAACTGTTATTATCATTATTATTATCAAAACTGTTATTATTATTATTATTATTATTGCAGTTTTAATTATTATTTTCCAAATTATCATTATCATTTTCTAAATTATCATTATTATCATTGCAATTGTCATTATTATTACTATTATTATTGTTATTATCATTAATATTGCTATCATTACAATTGTCATTATTATTATCATTGCTATTATCAGCATCATTATTAGTAGTAGCATTACTATCACTACAATTGTCCTTACTATCGTTATCATCATTTATTATTGTTGTTGTTGCCGTTATTATTGCAATTGTCCTTATTGTTATTATCATTTTCATTATCATTATTGATATAATTATTATTATTATTATCAGAATCAGAATCAATATTATTATTATCATCATCATCATTGTTATTATTATTATTGTTGTCATCATTATCATTATCACCATTATTATTACTATTATTATTACGATTATATGCTTTAATTTTCTATTTTCTTCGAAACACTCAAAACTATATTATGCCTCTTTATTATTCCCGTTCAATAAACCTTTATTGATCATTCATTTTCTAAACACGTTTGAGATGAACTTCCCAATTCCACTAACACATTTCTAGCTCTCCTTTAACACCCACTACTATAAAAAATACTTTGAATATGTGAAAAAAATATTGCCAAATGACTATATTTTTTACTCATAAAACTGAATTGTACCAAACAATTAATATCATTTCTTGACATCAAACAGAGCTTCGGCAACAGCAATTCATAAAAGGGTGTGTTCCTGTCTCCCCAAATTACTTGCTAGGATATACTGTACGGAATCCTCTTCTGCTCAAACGTAGAGGTTTCTTCAAGATATTGATACTGAGTTCGGTAATGACACGCTTATAAGCCCAGGAGAGGAAGAAAGAATAATTCACATAACAATACATAACATAAGACTGAAAAGAACGGTGATAAAGTGATGATCCTAAAAAAAAAAAAAAAAAAAAAAAGAAAAAAAAAGAAAGAAAAAAGTAGACCAGTGTTTACATCTGTCATATACTTTTACTGATAAACTTATATGACATACTTTGCAATTACGTTTGCATTTTACATAGTGTTGTTGAGGATAATATAACTCATTGGATAAGAACATAGTATGACATAAATTATACAAATATATATATATATATATATATATATATATATATATATATATATATATATATATATATAAGAATATAGTATGAAATAAATTATACAAAGATAAATTAATAAACAAATAATCTCTCTCAAACAGCATTATAACGTGCTGTTCTTGCCGCATCTTCTCAATCATTTCTGCCTCTCTGTTCACAGCAGGAAGGCAGGACTCGTCGCAGTTATCAAAAATCATTACAAAGGGATTTAACATTTACGTTAATACACTTATCAAGAATTACAATCTATGACATCGGAGTAAAACATGACTTAAAATACCAGAACTAAGCTTACTTGTGTTCAGAAGGAAGGCAGGAATTGTCTGACGAGAAATTGTTAAATTGACGAACTCCCAAATGAATTGTTAACACTTAAACAAACAGATCATTTATAAATTAGTATTATAATTTACTCTGTTTGTTAGAACACTAAATTTTGCTATGTTGATATGCCTTTAGAAATATGAAACATTTATTCAGTGTTGTATATACATCTTTGAAAGCAGAACCAATGCATCTTTTTAAATGTCGAATAAATAATGATCTCGACATATATGTATGTATGTATGTATATACATACATACACACACACACACACACACATATATATATGTGTGTGTGTGTGTGTGTATACATACATATATACATATATTGTGTGTGTGTATGTGCATGTGTTTGCGAGTATGTGCGTGTGTATGTGTGTGTGTGTGCGCGTGCGTGTGTATGTGTGTATGTATGCGCGCGCGTGTCTGTGTGTGTGTGTGTGTGTGTTTGTGGCGATAACCTGCATAAAAAAGTCCCATCCGCTTTGGGCATTTTAGTCCATATCTGTTCTGAGTAATATATAATTATTC
>NC_091549.1:6206251-6208751 GCF_042767895.1 Penaeus vannamei
AAGAAAACACACGAATATGCTGAAGAAAGAAAGCTTGCAACAGGAGCAACGAAGGGAAGGACAAGAGAACACACGAATATGCTGAAGAAAGAAAACTTGCAACAGGAACAACGAAGGGAAGGACAAGAAAACACACGAATATGCTGAAGAAAGAAAGCTTGCAACAGGAGCAACGAAGGGAAGGACAAGAAAACACACGAATATGCTGAAGAAAGAAAGCTTGCAACAGGAACAACGAAGGGAAGGACAAGAAAACACACGAATATGCTGAAGAAAGAAAGCTTGCAACAGGAACAACGAAGGGAAGGACAAGAAAACACACGAATATGCTGAAGAAAGAAAGCTTGCAACAGGAACAACGAAGGGAAGGACAAGAAAACACACGAATATGCTGAAGAAAGAAAACTTGCAACAGGAACAACGAAGGGAAGGACAAGAAAACACACGAATATGCTGAAGAAAGAAAACTTGCAACAGGATCAACGAAGGGAAGGACAAGAAAACACACGAATATGCTGAAGAAAGAAAACTTGCAACAGGATCAACGAAGGGAAGGACAAGAAAACACACGAATATGCTGAAGAAAGAAAGCTTGCAACAGGAACAACGAAGGGAAGGACAAGAAAACACACGAATATGCTGAAGAAAGAAAGCTTGCAACAGGAACAACGAAGGGAAGGACAAGAAAACACACGAATATGCTGAAGAAAGAAAGCTTGCAACAGGATCAACGAAGGGAAGGACGAGAAAACACACGAATATGCTGAAGAAAGAAAGCTTGCAACAGGAACAACGAAGGGAAGGACAAGAAAACACACGAATATGCTGAAGAAAGAAAGTTTGCAACAGGAACAACGAAGGGAAGGACAAGAAAACACACGAATATGCTGAAGAAAGAAAGCTTGCAACAGGAACAACGAAGGGAAGGACAAGAAAACACACGAATATGCTGAAGAAAGAAAACTTGCAACAGGAACAGCGAAGGGAAGGACAAGAAAACACACGAATATGCGTATTCGTGTGTTTTCTTGTCCTTCCCTTCGTTGTTCCTGTTGCAACACGTTGAAGAGGTGTGTTGCTTGTCTGTTGCTTGCACTCTTAGTGGGCGTGTGTGGGTGTGTGCTTTCGCTGAATTTGGGTTTTCCTGAAGGCTGTGTGTTTTTGATTTTAAAAAACGGTTTTTGTTTTTGAGAGGATTTCAAAAAACGCTTTATTTTTGTTTTGAAGTGGTGTAGGGGTTTTATTTCCACACTTCTTTGTAATCGGAAACGAAATAGACCTGAAAATACGATTGAATCTATTTATGGTAAATATCATTGCTCAATTTCAAACTCTATAATCCGAGTATAAGTTCTTGCCTAATACCATAATCTGAATTAGGAGGATGTAAAAAAAAAATCCTCACACGGTACCCGAGTATAATCTGACTATGGTATTATGAAAACAAAATGTATTCTGTATATTTTGAATTCTCAGTAATTTCAAAGCTTCCCAGCATCCACCCAAACCATTCCAGAAACATACAACATAATCACCGAAATATAAAACTCTTCCACAACCAAACAATCCACAACAACAGCATTAACAACCAACAACAACAACAACAAAATGCTTAATTGCACAGATTCGCAATTCACAATAAGACATCCCAATCAGCATCGAAAAACAATAGAGATGCAACGATTCTACTTGTTTGCGATGTTGCATAGAAGTTAGTGAGGTAAACATATTGCTTTTTATGTGCTTACATGTCTGTGTATGTTACATACGTCTATGTCTATACGCCAAATGTCTGTGTACGTGTATGTCAGAATATATGTAAAATTGAGATATAACATAACTGAAACTTTATCAGGCATATCATACTCCCCATACTCACCATCACCCTCATCCTTCAACTCCTCTTTAACCCTCCTGCACCTCCTGCACCTCCTCACCTCCTCCCAACCTCCTCCCTCATCCTTCATCTCCCCTCCTGCCCTGCAACTCAACCCTCAGCATCCTTATCCCGATTCCCACAGCATCCACATCCCCGGCCCAGTCACACAGCATCCCTGACACTCTTTTCTCACTCTCGGCTCAATGAGATTTCCGAATATTCGTATATACATGCCTATACACCCTTATCTCTCTGTCTATACGGTAGATGTGCATGACTATAGACTGATAGACTATAGACTGATAGATAAATATGCATGACTATAGACTGATAGACTATAGACTGATAGATAGATATGCATGACTATAGACTGATAGATAGATATGCATGACTATAGACTGATAGATAGATATGCATGACTGTAGACTGATAGATAGATATGCATGACTATTGACTGATAGACTATAGACTGATAGATAGATATGCATGACTATAGACTGATAGACTATAGACTGATAGATAGATATGCATGACTATAGACTGATAGACTATAGACTGATAGATAGATATGCATGACTATAGACTGATAGACTATAGACTGATAGATAGATATGCATGACT
>NC_091549.1:6226251-6236251 GCF_042767895.1 Penaeus vannamei
CATGAACAAGAACTAGAATTATGATAATAATGGAATGCTAATAGAATAGGAATGGTAATGATAACAATAACAACAATAACTTATAATAATAACAATAATAACAATGATAGTAAAAAATAAGAAAGATAATGATAACAACAATGACAATAATAATATAATAACAATAACGAAAATGATATTGATAATAAGAAAAAAATTGTCAGGGAAAAAAGAATTAGAGAAAAGATCAATATGATTTTGATGTTAATCTTAATGCATGTAAGTAAGATATGATAAAATATTCAATTACAACAAATTAACAATATTAATACTATCATTATCAGTATTGTTAACATCATCATTATGATTATTATCATTATTGTTACTGAGTTCATATTTTTTTTATCCTTAATACTTTTATCATCATTAGCGTCTTCACTATTATCAATATCATTATTATTTTCATCGCTATCATTATCACTGATGTCATGATTATCATTGTCATTATTTCAGTTATCATCATTTTTTTCATTTGATTACCATTATTATTACTATCATTCTTACTGTTGTTGTCATTATCATTATCATCACATCACCATGATTACTGTAATTATCATCATTATCATTATCATTATTATTCTTAATTTGCAATCTTACATGCCTCTAAGGTTCTCAAGCATCATGAATCCGTTCAATTTCAACAATATTGCAGGCAGTGGCAATGATCATGTGATATATCGGAAGTCATAGCAGAAGCAAAGACTTTTTCTCATTATCTGAATCAGTACTACCCCCCCCCCCTCCGCAAAAAAAAAAAAAAAAAACTGCAAAATTAATACGGCATTTCCAATCATAAATGCAGAAAAATAGAAAAAAAATAGAATGCAAAAACATTCATTTTTGTGTACGCGTTTACTGTGTTTGTGCTTGTGCTCAAAAAAAAAAAAAAAAAAAAAAAAATGACACGAAAGGTGATTAGGTACAACATGAGTAGTACAATGACAATCTCACTAAGAGTAATATTCCACACGACAGGACACTGATATTCACCCTTAGGAGCCATTCACAGTCCAGGGATGGCATTCGTTTCAGGCCACGCACTTTGCAACTTGAGATTGCCATAATGTTGCATGGATACGACGAGTGATTGCTTGAATTCTCGCGTTCTTCAGATGGTAGGAGAGCTTAGAAATGTAATATATATTATATATATATATGTATATATATATATATATATATACATATATATATATAATATATATATATATATATATATATATATATATATTATATATATATATGTATATATATATATATATATATATATATATATATATATATATATATATATATATATATATATATATATGTGTGATTCATTATTTGATATAGGTTTAGTATCACATATTTTTTCCTCGAATGCCTGGTATCTTTTATAGTTTTGAAGAAAGGTTTATGCGACTTTCATTATTGGCAACATTTTAACAACAGAACCTAAATAATGAACATAATGATTAACACGAAACACAGTTCTGTACTAATTTTTATTGTTATTATTATGCTGTTTTTTCACATTTCGCCATTTCTGGAGAAAATTCCAGCATTATCATTATAATAATTATCATCATTACTACCATGATTGTAGCTGCTGTTGTTGAAAAGGTTGCAGTTGTTGATGTTGCATCACAACACCCTGGGACAGACGCTAAGATTTATCCTTCTCCTTAAGATCGAAGTTTCTGTTGTTAGTATCCTAACACCCTGTAGTAAATAAATAAAAATAAATAAATAAAAATAAACAAATAAAACAGAATAAAAGATAATAAAGAAAAAAAAAATAAAAAAGGCACTTAACACAGCAAAACGAACTGTTTACACATCCAAGCATAAGATTTTATTTTACGAAAGAATTAAGAAAGCAGGAACGTCTTGCAGCGGCCGAAGGGTATATACCGCATACCCGAAGACCACCAATAGCATCTCTGTCATCGCCTGGTCACGACTGGTCGAAAAATTTTCATGTTCACCCACCGAGACTCTGGGATGAGGTGGCATGTCATAAGAGCCAAAATCGTCCGTTGTCAAGTGAACGGCGATTGTACTAGGATGGTGAGTATTGTTTTTGAGTTATTGTTTTTTTTTCCGAATCGAAGAGATATTTGTCCAATACGGATGATATTTTCTTTTCAGTCAATGGTTGTAGATTGTCAAGGATATCAACAGAAGCAAAATACTGGATTTAGATGTCACGCACACAGCAATGGCAGAAAGAAGAATAACTGCAACTGCAACTACAATTACAACTACAACTACAATTGCAACTACAACTACAACTACAACAACAACTGCAACTACAACTACAACTACTTCTACAACTACAACTGCAACTGCAACTACAACTGCAACTACAACTACAACTACAACTACAACTACAACTACAACAAACACTCAAGCAAAACAGAAGAACATTCATTAATGGCCAAAGACCTGTCAGAATCTACTTACAACATAATCCATCCAGTACTGTTGCACAGAGCAAGCGCTGCAATGCCATGCAACTGAACTATCATCGAAGAATTAATAGAGACAGGCCTTGGGGAGAATTTCCTTTGATTCTAAGTCAAGAATAATTCACAACTTTTGCTCTTCGTAATGTCAAGCGTTGTTTCCGAGGTTCCGGTTCCAATGGTAGAATAAATAATACCCAAAATGTCATAGAGAAGAATATAACGAAAAAGACAACAACATTCATACAGTTTTGCCAAAAATCCGTTGTAATGAAAAGCGGGAAAAGTAACAAAAAATATTGCCAATAACTCGTCTCGTTAATTAAGTTCATGTAAGAGGATCAAATTGTGACATTGGTCAAATTTTTGTTTTTCAAAATATCAACTAATTGCTAAAAAAAAGGGAGAAAAATGCCGAGAGGGGAATGTCAAATGCGCAAAAGTTTTGTTTTGCGAAAAAAGCGTATTTGATAAAAATACTACTTTGGCTTTTACAATTACAGAGAGACATCAGACGGACAAAAACGCCATGAAAAAGACTCTTTTCAAAAGGCTCAAAAACAAAAAACAAAACAAAAACAAAGAGAGAGGGAGAGTGAGAGGGAAAGAGAGAGTGAGAGGGAAAGGGAGAGTGAGAGGGAAAGGGAGAGTGAGAGGGAAAGAGAGAGTGAGAGGGAAAGGGAGAGTGAGAGGGAAAGGGAGAGTGAGAGGGAAAGAGAGGGAAAGGGAGAGTCAGAGGGAAAGAAAAAGTGAGAGGGAAGGAGAGGGAAAGGGAGAGTGAGAGGGAAAGGGAGAGTGAGAGTGAGAGGGAAAGAGAGAGTGAGAGGGAAAGGGAGAGTAAGAGGGAAAGAGAGTAAGAGGGAAAGAGAGTGAGAGGGAAAGAAAAAGTGAGAGGGAAAGAGAGGGAAAGGGAGAGTAAGAGGGAAAGACAGAGTGAGAGGGAAAGGGAGAGTGAGAGGGAAAGAGAGTGAGAGGGAAAGAGAGAGTGAGAGGGAAAGGGAGAGTGAGAGGGAAAGGGAGAGTGAGAGGGAAAGAGAGAGTGAGAGGGAAAGGGAGAGTCAGAGGGAAAGAAAAAGTGAGAGGGAAGGAGAGGGAAAGGGAGAGTGAGAGGGAAAGAGAGAGTGAGAGGGAAAGGGAGAGTGAGAGGGAAAGGGAGAGTGAGAGGGAAAGAGAGGGAAAGGGAGAGTCAGAGGGAAAGAGAGTGAGAGGGAAAGAGAGGGAAAGGGAGAGTAAGAGGGAAAGGGAGAGTGAGAGGGAAAGGGAGAGTAAGAGGGAAAGGGAGAGTGAGAGGGAAAGGGAGAGTGAGAGGGAAAGGGAGAGTGAGAGGGAAAGGGAGAGGGAGAGGGTGAGGGCGAGGGAGAGGGAGGGAGGGGGAGGGAGAGGGAGAGGGAGGGAGGGGGAGGGAGAGGGAGATTAAGAAGGTGCGGGAGAGGGAGAGGGAATGAGGGAGGAAGGGAGGGAGGTACAGGCAAAGGGAGGGATAGACTGAGAGAGAGTTAAAAAGGGAGAAAAGTATGGAGGGAGAGAAACAAAAAATAAAGATAAAATAAAAATAAAGCTATTATGAAGAAATACCTATATATACATACAGGAAATTAGAAAAAAACACGAGAAAACGAAAAAAAAAATGTGAAGAATAAAAACGAAAAACAAAAAAATAATGAAAGGGAAAGAAACAAGAAAAAAAAAATTAAATGCTAATATGGATAAATAAATTAATACACAAAGCTATGATAAAATATATATATATATATATATTACGAAGAGTGGAAAAGCTCAAACAGTCGCTCCAAGTTACTCTCTTTATGAATGAGATCTTTTTAAAAGTGAAAGGGAAACCGGAGTAAGAAAAATTACTTTGACAAATGACTAGAGGAAATTATGTCCTTAGTGGGAATGTTAGTGTCTGTCAGCGAGTGTGGAGATAAGGATGGTTTATGGTGAGGGAGGATGGTGAGATGGGGGGGGGGGGGGAAGGCGAGGAGGATGGTGGTGATGTGGGTGAGCGTAGGAGGGGATGGGGTGTGTGAGGGGGGGGGAATGCTTGCCGTATGTAAATCTGATTGAGACGCACATTCACGCACGCATGCACGCACGCACACGCACATGTATATGTTGAAGCGACTACTAACGGCTTCTGTACTAACAGCGTTAAAGACAAAACTTGTTTACATATATATATATATATATATATATATATATATATATATATATATATATATATATATATATATATATATATATGCGCGCGAGCGTGTGTGTGTGTGTATGTGTTTGTGTGTGTGTTTGTGTGTGTGTGTGTGTGTGTGTGTGTGTGTGTGTGTGTGTGTGTGTGTGTGTGTGTGTGTGTGTGTGTGCAGACAGACAGCTTATCTCAAACACACACATACACAAAAACACGTATACACGCACATACAGAGACACACCTATACACACACATACACAAAAACACCTATACACGCACATACAGAGACACACACGTACTCCATACACACTCCCTACATACATTCACACGCACACAAACATCAACTTCACCAGGCTATCGAGACCCGACGAGCCCGAGCAAACTACAGCCATTACAAGAAATATGTGAAGCTTCATTCCTGTTGGTCAAGTGTTTCGAAGCGCTTCAAATGCTTCGAAAAAAGCTTCACGTGCTCCGAAGCATTTCAAATACATCGAAGCGTTGGCATGTGATGGCGTTGTTTTGAGCGGCCATATTGGTCCATTGTTCTCTCTCTTTTTTTAAAGTTTTCCAGTTTCGTTTGCGTTGAATATCTTTTTTTTGTATTTGTTTAATTGTTTATCTATGCAGGTAGGTATGCGTGGATGTATTTGTTAATCTACCTGTATGTGTATTTATATTAGTCTATATTTCTCTATCTCTATCATATATTTATTTATTTATTTATTCATCTACTTTTATATGTATCCGTAGGGCTTAATATTCCCTCCTATTTTATCTCTACTCTTTCATCATCACAGAAATATCAAATAATGAGTTTTGGAATATTGTTGAATAACAGTACCTGGAAAATGTTGATTGATGTAATGCTTTCAATCACAGTTAGAGTTATAATGACAGTGATAGTGATAATGATGATGATAATGATAATGATGATGATGATGATAATGATGATAATAATGATAATGATGGTGGTAATGATGATGATAATGATGATGATGATGATGATGATGATGATAATGATGATAATAATGATAGTAATGATGGTGATAATGATGATGATGATAATGATAATGGTGATAATGATAATAATGATAATGATAATGATGATAATGATGATAATGAGGATAATACAAAGAATAAGATATGATACTAAAGATAATGATAATGAGAATAGCCATTGCATGATAATGCTGATAATAAGAAACTTCAAGGTAATATCAGTGATAATGATAAAAAAAATATGTAAAAACGGTAATAAAATTATGGAGAGAGAGAGAGAGAGAGAGAGAGAGAGAGAGAGAGAGAGAGAGAGAGAGAGAGAGAGAGAGAGAGAGAGAGAGAGAGAGAGAGAGATCGAAGAGAGAGAAAGAGAGAGAGAGAGCTCGAAGAGAGAGAAACAGAAAGAACGAATAGAGATAAAGAGAGAGAGAAAGAAAAAAAAAAAAAAGAAAGAGAAAAATGTATACCAGGAAGATCAACCTTGCAATCAAGAAGAGATCGCCACTGTGACTCCGGTAATGGCCAGAGGTGGGGGGGGGGGGTAGGGGGGGGGAGAATGGGGAGAGGAGGGGAATCCGCGGGGAGGGAGGATAGGGGGTAGAGGTGGGGGGAGGGGAGGGGAGGGGAATCCGCACATAGCTTGGCCAAATGACTGGAGATAGACAGAGTGCGAAATGGGGGGGGGGAGGGGGTAGTATCAGAGTGGATGGCGTGGAGGGAGGGAGGGGGAGAGAGGGGGGGAGAGGGGAGAGGGGGGGGTTCCTGTCAGCTAAGGCTTGGTCAGAATGTGGATGGATATGCACTATAGGGGCCGGAGTGGGGCGTACGAGTGGATATGCTGGTTGGATGGTTGTGGTTCGGTGGTGTTGCGGTTGGGTGGTGTTGAGGTTGGGTGGTGTGGTGCTTGGGGGGTGTTGTGGCTGGGTGGTGTTGTGGTTGGGTGGTGTTGTGTTTGGGTGGTGTTGTGGTTGGGTGGTGTTGTGGTTAGGTGGTGTTGTGGGTGGGTGGTGTTGCGGTTGGGTGGTGTTGTGGTTGGGTGGTGTTGTGTTGGGTGGTGGTGTGGTTGGGTGGTGTGGTGGTTGGGTGGTGTTGTGTTTGGGTGGTGTTGTGGTTGGGTGGTGTTGTGGTTAGGTGGTGTTGTGGGTGGGTGGTGTTGGGGTTGGGTGGTGTTGTGGTTGGGTGGTGTTGTGGTTGGATGGTGTTGCGGTTGGGTGGTGCTGTCTTTGGGTGGTGTTGTGGTTGGGTGGTGCTGTCTTTGGGTGGTGTTGTGGCTGGGTGGTGCTGTCTTTGGGTGTTGTTGTGGTTGTGTGGTGTTGGTTGTGTGGTTTTGGTTGTGTGGTGTTGGTTGTGTGGTGTTGTGGTTGGGTGGTGTTGCGGTTGTGTTGTGTTGCGGTTGTGTGGTGTTGTGGTTGTGTGTTGTGATTGGGGTGTTCGGTGTGGGAATTACTGCAGCATAAGGTATTGCAGTTGCAGATACGGGTGGTTTGGTAGTGTGGTAGTGTATAGTAGATAATGTGGTAGAAGTACTTTAGGTGGTGTGGTAGTGTGGTGTTGTAAATGCTGTGGTGTGGTACGTATTAAGTTCTGTATTGTGGTGTATGGTGTTGGACAGGTATTGTGGTATTGTCTGGTTGGTGTTGCGACTGGTATAGTGATACTGTATGGCTGGTATTGTGGCAGGTGGTGTGGTAAGTGGTAAGTACTATGGCGAGGTAGGTATTATGTCCTGTAGTGTGGTAGACAGTGAGATAGATAATGTAGTATTGAATCGTTGGTGTGGTAGGTATTATAGTACTGAATATGTGGTAGATAGTGAGATAGTATGGTATGGTATCGTTGGTGTGGTAGAGACTATAGTGCTGTGTGGTAGATAGATAATATAGTATTGTATCGTCGGTGTGGTAGAGACTATAGTGTTGTGTGGTAGATAGATAATATGGTATGGTATCGGTTGTGTGGTAGGTACTATAGTGCTGAATGTGTGGTAGATAGTGAGATAATGTGGTATGGTATAGTTGGTATGATAGGTACTAGAGTGATGAATGTGTCGTAGATAGTTAGATAACAGTAAGATATATATTATGGTATGGTATCGCTGGTGTGGTTGGTATTATAAAGCTGTAAAGACTATGGTATGTTAGAAGATTTAGATAATGGGCGATGACGTGGTAGCTATAGTATCGCGCAGTATGGTACCCGAGCCACTCTCTCTCTCTCTTTTTCTCATTTCTCTCTCTCTCTCTCTCTCCCTCTCTCTCTCTCTCTCTCTCTCTCTCTCTCTCTCTCTCTCTCTCTCTCTCTCTCTCTCTCTCTCTCTCTCTCTCTCTAGTGAAGTTCTCTGCCGGAGAAATACACTCGCTATCTCTAGGTGGGAAATAACAGCGCTATCTCTGTCCTCTGTGGCTCTGTGGCTCTGACCGAGGGCGATACTCCGTGAGATTGCTTTTGTGCGCCTTTGCTTTTAATATTTGACTGGATTGGTTGATATTTTGTCTTTTTCTTCTTCTTTTTTTTTTCCTTTTTCACTTTCTTTTGATGCTGTCAGGATCGGGAGAGGCAATCTGGAGATTTTCACTCACGGCGCCAATCCCCGAAGGAGGAGAAGAAGGAGAAAGAGAAGAGGAAAATGAATATATGTATAAGTAATATAATGTAGAGGAAGAAATGGTACAGTGACATAGGTCGATAGGTTAAAAAAAATAGATTAAGAAATAAATGAACAAAATTCTAATGAGGAAGTGGAAGATAAGAAATGAAAAAAGGAAGAGAAACGAGAAATAGATCAAACAAACAAATTCACACACAAATGAACCAATAAACAGATGAATAAATGAACAAAAAATAAACATTTGATTAGTTAAAAGAAAGTAATTGAAAACAAACAAACAAATAAATATGGCCAAATCAGACATCAACGAACAAAATAAAACATAAACAATGAAACAGCGACGTAAACAGATAAACGAATAAACATACAAAGAATACTTTCATCGCAGTAACAGCATTCGGAGACAGGATATGCCCTTCACTTCCCTTCCTCTCTAAAGGGGAGTAATAGACAGCTATTAGCCATCCCTACGTGGTGCGTCCCAATTGCAGAAAAAAAGGGAAAAACTGGCAACTCAACCGAGGCTTTGGGAGTGTTCCGATTCGCCACATTTACTTTTTCTTGTGAACAAATGATATTTGATATTGATCTTTGTAAGTTTTGTATGTGAATGATTTTTTTTTGTAAAGTGAAATATTTTGTATTCAATACCTCTTTATTAATATTATCATTATGATATTGTTGTTCTTCTTATTATTATCATTTTCAGAAGAGACACAACGAATCGGACACCAGAGTTTCGTGTGAGTTGCCAGTTTTTCCTTCTTTCTGAAGTTAGAAGGAAGAAGCGCCCTCAGTCACTGTTAAATGATCATGACATACACTACGCATTTTTCTGTATTTGCGTCTTAATTCTTCAGACAGAAATTTATGTCCAGTAGGATTTGTAATTCCTAATTGTAATACATAATCCTCTAATTAAGGAATAATAGGTGACGGATATCTGGTAATAAGTGTAGATGAGGGTTTCCAATAAGGGATTTCAAATTCGAGACTTTAACTAGATTTAAAACAAAGGATTTCAATAAAAAATATAAGTATGGGATTTCAGACAAAAGATTTTAAAAATGAGAAGGGCTTAAAAATTTTGGTTTCAGATAAGAGATTTCAAACCAGTGATTTTAATTAGATAACTTACAAATGAGCTGAAAAAAAATTCGAATTGTATTTTGTGTGTATGTGTGTGTGTGTCAGGGGGGGGGGTGTTGTGTCTTTATGAGTGGAGAGTTACTTGTATTTGCTTTTGTTGGGTTGTGTGTGTGTGTATTTGTAGAAAGGGGGGGGGGGTACGTGCATGTGTGCGTGTGTTGGGGGGGAGGGGGGGGGTGACTGAGGGGTATGTTTGTGCAGGTGGAAGCGTGAGTGAGGAATTGCGTGTGTTTTTGTGTTTTTTTGGGTGTGAAGGTGTGGGGTGGGAGGAGAGTTAGGGTTGTGTGTTTGTTTGTAGGGTTGGAAGTGTGTTTGTGTGTATGTGTTGGAGGGGGGGTTGTAAGGGGTTGAATGTATGTATGATTGTGGGGGTGGGGGGTTGTTACATGTGCGTGTGCATGTGTGTGTGTGCATGTATGTGTGTGTGTGTGTGTGTGTGTGTGTGTGTGTGTGTGTGTGTGTGTGTGTGTGTGTGTGTGTGTGTGTGTGTGTGTGTGGGTGTGTGTGTAAGTGTGTGGTATGCGTGTGTGTGTGTCTGTGTGCTGTATATTCGTGTGTATGAACCTGTAT
>NC_091549.1:6297040-6309540 GCF_042767895.1 Penaeus vannamei
TGATAAGTTGATAATGATAATTGTAATAATGAGAGTAACAAAATTATATTGAAAAGTAAAATGATAATGATAATATAGATAATAATACACACTCATCAGTTGACACGCACATAAACACACTGATCAGCTGACACACGCAAACACACTTAACAGCTGAAACACACGTAAACACACTGATCAGCTGACACACACGTAAACACACTGATCAGCTGACACACACGTAAACACACTGATCAGCTGACACACACGTAAACACACTGATCAGCTGACACACGCGTAAACACACCGATCAGCTGACACACACGTAAATACACTGATCAGCTATCACACGCAAACACACTGATCAGCTGACACACGTAAACACACTGATCAGCTGACACACATGTAAACACACTGATCAGCAGACACACACGTAAACACACTCATCAGCTGACACACACGTAAACACACCGATCAGCTGACACACATGTAAACACACTCATCAACTGACACACACGTAAACACACTGATCAGCTGACACACACGTAAACACACTGATCAGCTGACACACACGTAAACACACTGATCAGCTGACACACACGTAAACACACTGATCAGCTGACACACACGTAAACACACTGATCAGCTGACACACACGTAAACACACTGATCAGCTGACACACACGTAAACACACCGATCAGCTGACACACACATTAACACACTTAATAGCTGACACACACGCAAACACACTGAACAGCTGACACACACACAAACACACTGATCAGCTGACACACACGTAAACACACTGATCAGCTGACACACACGTAAACACACCGATCAGTTGACACACACATTAACACACTTAACAGCTGACACACACGCAAACACACTGAACAGCTGACACACACACAAACACACTGATCAGCTGACTCACACGTAAACACACTGATCAGCTGACTCACACGTAAACACACTGATCAGCTGACACACATGTAAACACACTGATCAGCTGACACACACGTAAACACACTGATCAGCTGACACACACGTAAACACACCGATCAGCTGACACACACGTAAACACACTGATCAGCTGACACACACATTAACACACTTACCAGCTGACACACACGTAAACACACTGATCAGCTGACACACACATTAACACACTTACCAGCTGACACACACGTAAACACACTGATCAGCTGACACACACATTAACACACTTACCAGCTGACACACACGTAAACACACCGATCAGCTGATACACACATAAACACACTGATCAGCTGACTCACACGTAAACACACTGATCAGCTGACACACACGTAAACACATTGATCAGCTGACACACACGTAAACACACTGATCAGCTGACACACACGTAAACACACGTAACAGCTGACGCAAACTTAAACCCCGGCAGTATTAAGTATACGATCTCTCTTCAGTCCCTTTGGAATGTGTTTCATTGATCGGAATCACAAAATACAAAATGCTTTTAACGTTGGCATAGCATCGCGATGGCGAGTGATCTATCTATTTCTATGAGGCTCTTGGTCTATCTATTTCTATGAGGCTCTTGTTCTATCTATTTATATGAGGCTCTTGGTCAATTTCTATGAGGCTCATGATCTATCTATTTATATGAGGCTCGTGATCTATTTCTGTAAGCCTCTTGATCTATCTCTTTATATGAGGCTCATAATCTATCTATTTCTATGAGGCTTGTGATCTATCTGTTTATATGAGGCTCGTGATCTATCTATTTCTATGAGGCTCTTGGTCTATCTATTTCTAAGAGGCCCGTGATCCATCTATTTTTATATCTATTTCTATGAGACTCGTGAACTATCTATTTCTATAAGGCTCTCGATCTATCTATTTCTATGAGGCTGTCGATCTATCTGGATGGAAGTTGTGTATAATTTTTTTGTTTTTCTTCCAGAGATGGGCGGAGCTACGAAGGAAAGGGAACGAAGTTGTGGAAGTTTATGTTATTTTTTCTTCTCTTTTTTTCTATCTATTCCTCTTCTTTGCTTCTTGTTCTTGCTGTTCTCTAGTATTCTTTTTTATTCTGTTATTCCTCTTTTCTTCCTTTATCTTCTTCGTCTGTTTCTTATGGTTTCTTCCGCTGCTCTTCTCATCTCTTTCATTTTCTTCTTCTTCTACTTTCTCCTTCACGTCTTTCCTTTTCTTCTACTTCCTTTTCTATTGCTTCCGCTCCTCCTCCTCCTGCTCCTCTCTTTTGATTATGCTTGTCCTTGTCATTTTTCGTATTCTTCGTCATTTCTCATTCTCATTTACTTCTTCATTTCCTTTTCCTCTATTTCCTCTCCTTCTTTTTCTCCGTCTCCTTTCCCTAATCCTCTACCTTTTCTACTCCTATTTCTTCTTTACTTCTATTTTTCATCTCCTCTTCTTTCTTCTTCTTCGTTCTTCTGTGTCCTTGGTTTAGAAATAATTATAATTTAAAGACTACAAAAAAAAAAAAAAAAAAAAAAAAATAATAAATAAATATTGGTCTTATTTTACCATGTATTGATTATCCTATAAATATATTTGGTAGAAGTTACAGTGACTATAGAAATAGAAAGAAAAACAAAAACAAAAAAAGGAATGAAAGAAAGTAAGAGAAAAATAAAGAAGATAAAATTCCTGGACATCATAAAGTATTTCCTCTCGACTTTCGTATAAATGTCAAGATGGTATTTATTTTTCTTTAGAAGGTATGGGATTCACTTAATTCTGTCGAGATATACAGATGTAAGCGAGAATGAAAAGGTAAGAGAAAACGGGCTATTAAAGTAAAATAACACAACGAAAGAGAAAGTTAATGTAAAATGAAACCGCGGGATTAAGAAGGAAAACCGTTCTTGATATATTGATGAGTAACCAAAATACAAAGGAATAAGAACACCCACACATCGGTTTATTATTTCTGAAGATATATTATGTATGTATATATACGTATATACCTGTATACGTATATATATATATATATATATATATATATATATATATATATATATATATATATGCATATATATATATATATATATATATATATATATATATATATATATATATATTCACATATATATATATATATATATATATATATATATGTATATATATATATATATAAATATATATATATATATATATATATATATATATATATATATATATATATATATATATATATATATATATATATATATATATATATATATATATATATATATACATGCGCACACACACACACACACACACACACACACACACACACACACACACACACACACACACACACACACACACACACACACATATATATATATATATATATATATATATATATATATATATATATATATATGAATAAAGACAAACTTACGAAGGACAGGAACAACCGACCGACTTAAACGCTTCGATGCAAAGAGACGTCAACTAAACCCTTCTATTATGAAAATCATCTGCCAATTTCCGGTTGCCACGTCACTATGGCATGGCCGTGCGACGCGCCTGTGCCACTCGCAGTGTTATTGCGACCTTCATCAGACAATCATTAATTAAACCAGAACAATTGACGCGTTTGTCTGCCTACGTGTTTACAATTTTATGTGGAAGCCAATTTCAATGCGGGGTAAATTGTATATATATTTTTTTTCGGATACGTTAGTCTGTCCTTCCGCTCCCCCCCTCCCTCCCCCATCCCGCCCCCTCTGAACAAAAATGTAAAGGGAAGTTGACAAAGTGGATGATTCAGTTTGGAAGTTTATCTGTAGAGGAAGTATGTGCTCGCTGTTTGTTAGGAAATAGGGACTCTGGTGATGGCAATACCGACAGGCGTTTGGATCTCCCATTATGTCAGCCTTTGTTATCGGCGCCGCGTTGGTGCGGACATACGCGCGTTTATGTAGGGAATGGAGAACGCATAAGCTCGCGCACACACACACACACATGGAAACATATACACCTACAGACACATATCATGTGCATATGTGATATCAAAATAGATGAAAGAGAAAGATCAATGTACTTAGCTTTCTCTTTCAGGAAGATCAATATATATAGCTTTCTCTTTCTCTCTCTCTCCCTCTCCCGCACAGGCACGCTTACACACACACACACACACACACACACACACACACACACACACACACACACACACACACACACACACACACACATATATATATATATATATATATACATATATACATATATATATATATATATATATATATACATATATATATGTATATATATATATATATATATATATATATATATATATATATATATATATATATATATATATATATGTATGCACACACACACACACACACACATATATATATATATATATATATATATATATATATATATACATACACATATATGTATATATATATGTATATAGATAGATAGATATATGTATATATATGTGTGTATATATATATGTATATATATATATATATATATGTAAATATTTATATATATCATATATGTCTATTCATATGTATATATCTATCTATCTATCTATCTATCTATCTATCTATCTATCTATCTATCTATCTATATATATATATATATATATATATATATATATATATATATATATATGTATATATATTCATATATATTCATACATATAACATATGTGTTTATTTATATGTATATATATATATATATATATATATATATATATATATATATATATATATATATATATATATATATATATATATATAGCATATGCATAAACGCATAAACTAGACAAACTAGACATACATGCACACACACACACACACACACACACACACACACACACACACACTCACACACACACACACACTCACACACTCACACTCACACACACACACACACACACACATACAAACATATATATTCATCATACCCACGTGTGCGCATCCTAATTTGCAATTAGACATATATATCCACCCACCTGAACACAAATTCTTTCACGGTCCAGTTTTGGTCGCTGTTTTTCCGTTCAATGTCAAAAGTCATCAGTCAATACGTTGTTGTTTTTCGCTCGTGTATTTCATTCACTCCATGTCCGCGAGCTAAAATGGCTGTTTCATATTTTGTAACTGACAGCCTCTCTTTTTTTTTGCAGTCGGTGCCTTTGCCATGCGGTTGCTCTCGTGCATATAGTCATATTTGCATTTTTTTCTCTCTCTTTTCTATCTGTCTCTCTTTTTTTTCTATATTGCTTTGTTTCTGTATTTCATTTTCATTTCATACGCATTTTGTGCATTTTGCTTGTTATGGATTTTTTCTTAGTTATTTCTCGTTTTCCTAAAAGAATCGTATAAATATTCTTGTTATTTATTTATTTATTTATTTATTTATCATTTCTTTTCTTTACTTTTTTCAACTTTTTCCTATGTTAATCAGTCCATTTCTTACAAGAGAGAATTACAGCTAACAGTTATTTTTATAAGAGCTTTTAAAACCGATTCCATGTGTTGATTGAATCCAAATATTTCCCGATTTTGTTTTACCTTATTTTCGCGTTCGAGGCTCCCAGTTTTCGAAACAAAATATTGACCAACTATTCTTCATATATGCATAAGCTCTGAAGCCAGGTCAGACCGTGCATCGGAAATTTCCATTTGTTTTGCAGTAATAAAAAAAAGGTTAATTTTACCCTTGGCGAGCACACCCGATCCTGTATTCCACAAAGCAAACTATTACTATCTACGTGATATTCTTTCTAAGTTTCCTTTTCAGCTTTTGTTCTGCAAACACACACATACACACACGCATAGATACACACACACATACATATACACCCACACACACACACACTGTACAACACACACGCATAGATGCATACACACATACACATACACACACACTGTACATATTTTCGTCATAGATGCATACACACATACACATACACCCCCACACACACACACTGTACATATTTTCGTCATAGAAGCATACACACATACACATACACCCACACACACACACTGTACATATTTTCGTCATAGATGCATACACACATACACATACACACACACACACACACTGTACAGATTTTCGTGCGTGTGTGTTTATCTCGTGGTGCCTAACATATACAGACACATACATACGTTACATATATAAAATGTACGTACAGATTATACCTCCTTAACGTATTGTCAACGAATATTCAGAAAACCTGCGACCTAAAAGAAGAAGAAGAAGAAGAAGAAGAAGAAGAAGAGGAAGTAGAAGAGGAAGTAGAAGAGGAAGTAGAAGAGAAAGTAGAAGAGGAAGTAGAAGAGGTAGTAGAAGAGGAAGTAGAAGAGGAAGAGGAAGAAGAAAAAGAAGAAGAAGAAAAAAAATAGGAAAAAGAAAAAGACAAAGACAAAGACAAAGAAGAAGAAAAAGAAGAAGAAGAAGAAAAAAACTAAAACCGAAAGGAATGTCAACCCCTTACCATTCCACCCTCGCCCTCGCCCATACCAACCTCCCTCCCTCCGCCTTCCCTTCACTTCCACAAGACATTTTCCAAAACCTCGTCTTCCTCAGATAGCTCGTCTTCCTCAGATAGCTTGTTAACAGCGGTCATTCCTCGTGCTTCTCGCATGATTTATACCCTGGCACAAGTTCCGTCCGTCGGGATCCAGCTCTTCGGCGCAAAAGTAGTCAATTAGTACTTGCGTGGAGGCTCGGGTGTGGTTGAATAGATGGGGGGGCGGATCCGCAGGTGTGGGTGTAGGACATGCAGGTACGAAGAAGAGGTTCGGTGGTTTTTATTCGTTTCGGGCGGATGTGCTGCCTTGTGGTTGGCTTTCCTGGTTTTAGTTCTTCGCATTTGGATTCTCTTGTTTTTTTTCCATCTTTACAGATACACACACGCACACACATACACACACACGCACACACACGCACACACACACACACACACACGCACACGCAAACACACACACACACACACACACACGCACGCACACACACACACACACACACACATGGAAAAATATATTTTACATTAAAATAGACCCCCCCCCCAACTCTAAATAAGAAGGAAAGATATATAAATAAACGTTAATATATTAGATTATGAGTTATGCAACTTGAAGAAAGAAAAGAGGAATTTATTTTCTTATACGAATACCTTAATTTTATGAAATGATAAAGATGAAATGAGAAAATCATGTTATGCAACTTTATTAGGAAATTCGACGAAATTAGAAAAAATAAGGAAAATCAGTATGAATAAATAACATATAAGAAATATAATCAGATCTAATAAAGAGATAAATGTTTATATACCTTTATCTCCAGGAGGAAAGGACGATGATATGTTATTAGCAGCAATAACACATTATCTTTTTTTTTTTTAATCTTTACGAAAGACATCCGTATATTGTGAGATATCTTTTTAATTCATTTGCTTCTGTTTATTTTTAGTCATGATTTTTATTTTCATGATGGAAAAGAAGTGCAGGGTTATGCAAACACACACACACACATATAGATATATATACTTGTGCGTCTGTGTGCGTGCGTGTATGTGTGTGTGTGTATATGTGTGTATTTGTGTGTGCGTGTGTGTGTGTGTGTGTGTGCGTGCGTGTGTGTGTGTGTGTGTTGGCGTACGTTTATGTGCGTATACGTGTGCCAGTGAAATCAGCCCCACACGTCCCTCCGTACGTCTAGCATCCCCAGCCACCCCTCCCCCCCCAGCCCCCTAGTAACACTTCCGACCACAGCTACATGCGTACGCCACATAGCGCCTGAGGGCGTGGTCGTGTACATGTGTGTTCCACATAATTAGTTTAGACACAAGATGCTGGTCGCAGCGAAGCCCCATTAGGCGTAACCTGGCTCGCCTCCTTGGTAATTATATCCTCACTATCTCCTCAACCCCAATTTGGGTCCACGGCTAAGAATCCTCGCCGGTCGCATGTTCAGCGTCCCCGCTATACGAAGCTGCCTCGAAACAGCTGCCTGAACCTGTCTCGGAGCATTTGCCTGCGATGCTTCTGTGTTTATCTTGGCTTCTTCTTTCTTCTTTCTTCTTTTTTTCTTTCTTGGAGTCTTACGGTCTTGGAATGGGAGTGGATTTTTTTTTTTATCAAGGTCTTAGTTGGGGGTTGGGGGGGGGGTTGGGTGGGGTGGGGGTGAGGGGGTTGGGTGGGGTGGGGGTGAGGGGGTTGGGTGGGGTGGGGGCGAGGGGGTTGGGTGGGGTGGGGGCGAGGGGGTTGGGTGGGGTGGGGGCGAGGGGGTTGGGTGGGGTGGGGGTGAGGGGGTTGGGTTGGGTGGGGTGGGGGCGAGGGGGTTGTGTTGGGGGTGGGGTGGTGATGGGGGGGGTTGTTGATTCCCCTAGCGGCTGGCTCATTATTGGCTTTCTGGCTCTTATACAAGGGCGGGTTCAAGGATCATTGAATTCATAATCACCGATGCTTTATTTAGAAGCTGTGAACCGAAGATTGATTAACTTGTGTATCAATAAACTTTTTTTCTTTTTTTTAATTCGCTAACTTTTATCTTTAGAATATTTGCTATTTATCCATATATATTAATTAGCTTCCTGGAATGCGACAATCTTGCTAAAATCCAACTAAATCTGCCCTTTCGTGACAAGGTCTAACATTACAATACCAAATTACAATCTCTAAGCGCCCTGGTGTTTCGTCCCCGTACACGACAGAGACAAGAAGGCAAACGAAACCCACAGCACAGCATTAACGCCCTTCTCCTGTATTCACGCCACAGCATTAACGCCCTTATGTATCCACGTCACAGCATCATCCAACCACGACACGCACGACGCCCCCCCCTTCCCTCCCTCCCTTACCTCAACTATCACCCTGGGATAAAGGAAAAGGAAGGAAAACTATAAACATCTCCAACCTGGATTCATGCCACATCAGGGAGCGGCTGTTTTGCAATTGCCCGACTGCAACGCTCCGTTCAGACATGCCATAAAGATTTCTCGACTTCGGCAGATCCACAGCGCACCCGGGTACCGCATCTGTATTCAGCGGTGCGGCCGGATAGAGAAAGATTCCCTTCTCCTTTTGGGTAGTTTGGTCATATTTTGGTCATATTTTGGTCATATTTTGGTCATATTTCGGGTGTCGTGCGTCTGTGGAGCAACGGTTCCGATACCCGAGTGAGACAATGATCCCTTAGGACCAGTGAACACGTTGAAGAGACTGGAAGCAAGGATTTCTTGAGGACGTGTATATGATTTTTTTTTTTATTTCGTGGATTTCTTCTTATTATATAACCTGTACATGACAATGATATATACAGATATATGTGCATACGTATGTATCTACATACATATATACACATTCTCTCTCTCTCTCTCTCTCTCTCTCTCTCTCTCTCTCTCTCTCTCTCTCTCTCTCTCTATATATATATATATATATATATATATATATATATATATATATATACATATATACATATATATATATATTTATATATATATATATATATATATATATATATATATATATATATATATATATATATAAATATATATATATATATATATATATATATATATATATATATATATATATACATATATATATAGGTATATATACACATGGACATCTATCTATTTTTCTATCTATCTATATGCACAAACACACATACACACACACATATGTGTGTGAGTGTGTGTGTAGAAAGAGAGAGAGAGAGAGAGAGAGAGAGAGAGAGAGAGAGAGAGAGAGAGAGAGAGAGAGAGAGAGAGAGAGAGAGAGAGAGAGAGAGAGCGAGAGAGAGAGAGAGAGAGAGAGAGAGAGAGAGAGAGAGAGAGAGAGAGAGAGAGAGAGAGAGAGAGAAATACATTTAAAAACTCATACATACACGAATACATATTCGTATTAATGCAATATGAATAAAAATTACTCTCATCCAGTGACCCTTCTTTTCCTAAACATGCTCCAAGGAAAAAAAAAGTAAAAGAAAAAATAAAGAATAAAAAATTAGCTCTTTTAAGATTTCCGAGGAGGAGCTATTAGGCATGGGGGAGGGGGAGGGGGAGGAGGAGGGGGAGGAAGAGGGGAGGAGGAGGGGGAAGGGGAGGAGGAAGGGGAGGGGGAGGGGGTATTTTTTCACCCTCCCATGTTGCTCGAAAAGGAGACGCGAGTCCCATTTCGTCATATGCTGACCGTGGGAAAAATATTAAGCAATTAGCGGTTATTTGATAAATTACATAATCTGATCTATCTTTCTATATAAAAATTATTGTTCCTCTGTCTGTTTCTGTAGAAGTGTGTGTGTGTGTGTGTGTGTGTGTGTGTGTGTGTGTGTGTGTGTGTGTGTGTGTGTGTGTGTGTGTGTGTGTGTGTGTGTGTGTGTGTGTGTGTGTGTGTGTGTGTGTGTGTGTGTGATACGCTTGTGGTTTGGTTTGTGTGTGTAAGTGTAAGCTTATGCACGTATATGTCCATATCTATGTGTAACCTTGTATTGCATATACACACACGATTCTAAATTATATTTTGCATATATTTGTGTTTGCTTGTGTCTAAATGTCATAACTTAATCAAGCTTGTCACATGCTTGCTTTTTCATTCTTTCCCTCTCTTTAAATATTCAATTCCTGCATGAATACATACGAAGGAGAATCTCCCTCCACACTTGGTTAGGCGAGTTACTATTGAACATCATAACAGGCGAAATCAAATGCAATTGAAAGAGGTCTGAAACTCTCTTTTGTGTACGAGTGATGTACCTTTGGCAAACCTTTTAAATGCAAAAGTTATATTTCTTAATATATCTAAATGCAAAAGATTATCATTCTTAATGTTTTCTTTTTTTTGAGTGTAAGAGTGTTATCAATCCTTGGTATCAGAGCCAAAGTTTTAATCATTTTAGAAAACTCCCCAAGTGTAAAAAAAAAAAAAAAAAAAAAAATCACTGATGCTTGAATCTTGCCTGCAGCCTTCATATTCCGATGATATCAAAAGAACCATTGCGAGGGAATTTCAAGAATAATTTCCAGGAAACCGCAATTTACATGGCTGAGTCTAGATTATCCTCTCTTTCTCCCGGTCTATGAAGCTCCGATTAATGGGAGGCTTCTTTCCAATCAATCTATCTAAAATACTTTCTTGATTATGATGGCGGTGATGGTTTTAATGACGATGATGATAACAATGTTGATAATGATATGATGATGAATTCAATATCTAGAATCTCTCGGAGAACATACATCTCTACCAAATTTTCCTATATAGATAAAAGAGATATAGTGAAGTATAGAAAGGAAAGGGAAACCTAGTTAGGAAATACATGTCTACCCATAACACTTAAAAAAAAAAATAAAAAAAATGCTAAAATGTTCTTGGATTTCGGTTTTCATCGGAGCTTTCGGTGGTGAAAAGTCCTTTAATTTCAGCCTGGGTCCGGATTACCACCAGGATCTAATTATTTGATCTCTGGCTCGTGTGCAACCTGCTTATAGAATTTAATCTTAATCTGTCTCTTATTTTTCGTCTTGCTTTCAAACAGGACAGTAACGCTGAAGATATCATTATATATATATATATATATATATATATATATATATATATATATATATATATATATATATATATAATGATAATCATCATCACCACCATCATCATCATCATCATCATCATCATCATCATCACCATTATCATCATCATCATCATCATCATCATTACTTCTTGGCAGAAGTAATGATGATGAGTATTATGTTGATGATGATTGATGATGATGATAATGATAATGATGGTTGTTGATGATAATGATCATAATGCTGAAGATTGATTAAGATGATGATGATGATTCTGACGGTGGTGATGATGATAAAGAGGATGATGATGATGATGATGATAATGATGAGGATGATAGCAATGACTGTGATAACCATAATAATCATGATGATAGGAATATGAATGTATTTGGTGTTATAAATCCTGAGATTTAAAAATATTGATACTACATTTCCAACAATTACATTAACAGTCATAAAGTAACAATGAACACACTGAACAAATAATCATTGTCACAGTGCTGGAAATATCTCATATCTAATATCTTATATCTAATTTAATAGCAACAGGAACAGCAAAACGTAGCCAATAGTGATAATAGCATATAAACATAACGATAAAAATGCTGACATTAAAAACTTATCAGTTAAAAACATGATAATGGAAATGAGAAAAATAAAAGTGGAATTGAAAAACAAATGTAGAAATGAGAAGAAAAAAAATTAAATATAGAAACAAATTATGAAAAGGAGAAACATCATGATAATGATAAAGCAAAAAGATTAAACATTATGAAATAATAATGAAACAAATTATAACAGTAGTGTGAAAAATTATGATAATATAAAAAAAACAATTAATAGAACTAAGTAGAATGATGATCAAAACAAGAAAAGTAATAATTAAAAAGAGAACAATGATAGTGAAAATACAAAGAAGAAGAAGAAAAATAGAAGAAAAAGAAGAAGAAAATAGAAGCAGAAGAAGAAGAAGAAAAAGAAGAAGAA
>NC_091549.1:6329540-6344540 GCF_042767895.1 Penaeus vannamei
ATGATGATGTGGATAATGATGATGTGGATAATGATGATGATTATGATGATGTGGATAATAATGGTGATTATGATGATAAGGATAATGATGATGTGAATAATGATGATGATTATGATGATAAGGATAATGATGATGTGGATAATGATGATGATTATGATGATAAGGATAATGATGATGTGGATAATGATGATTATGATGATAAGGATAATGATGATGTGGATAATGATGATGATTATGAGGATAAGGATAATGATGATGTGGATAATGATGATGATTATGATGATAAGGATAATGATGATGTGGATAATGATGATGATTATGATTATGTGGATAATGATGATGTGGATAATGATGATGTGGATAATGATGATGTGGATAATGATGATGATTATGAGGATAAGGATAATGATGATGTGGATAATGATGATGATTATGATGATAAGGATAATGATGATGTGGATAATGATGATGATTATGATTATGTGGATAATGATGATGTGGATAATGATGATGTGGATAATGATGATGTGGATAATGATGATGATTATGATGATGTGGATAATGATGGTGATTATGATGATAAGGATAATGATGATGCGGATAATGATGATGATTATGATGATAAGGATAATGATGATGCGGATAATGATGATGATTATGATGATAAGGATAATGATGATGTGGATAATGATGATGATCATGATGATAATGATAATGATGTGGATATTGATGATGATTATGATGATAAGGATAATGATGATGATTATGATGTTAAGGATAATGATGATGTGGATAATGATGAATATGATGATACGAATAATGGTGATGTGGATAATGATGATGATTATGATGATATAGATAATGATGATGTGGATAATGATGATGATTATGATGATAAGGATAATGATGATGTAGATAATGATGATGATTATGATGATAAGGATAATGATGATTTGGATAATGATGATGATTATGATGATTAGGATAATGATGATGATTATGATGATATGATAATGATGATGTGGATAATGATGATGATTATGATGATAAGGATAATGATGATTTGGATAATGATGATGATTATGATGATAAGGATAATGATGATTTGGATAATGATGATGATTATGATGATTAGGATAATGATGATGAGGATAATGATGATGATTATGATGATAAGGATAATGATGATGTGGATAATGATGATGATTATGATGATAAGGATAATGATGATGTGGATAATGATGATGATTATGATGATAAAGACAATGATGATGTGGATAATGATGATGATTATGATGATAAAGACAATGATGATGCTTATGATGATAAGGATAATGATGATGTGGATAATGATGATGATTTTTATGATAAAGACAATGATTATGATTATGATGATTAGGATAATGATGATCTGGATAATGATGATGATTATGATGATAAGGATAATGATGATGCGGATAATGATGATGATTATGATGATAAGGTTAATGATGTGGATAATGATGATGATTATGATGATAAGGATAATGATGATTTGGATAATGATGATGATTATGATGATTAGGATAATGATGATGAGGATAATGATGATGATTATGATGATAAGGATAATGATGATGTGGATAATGATGATGTGGATAATGATGATGATTATGATTATGTGGATAATGATGATGTGGATAATGATGATGTGGATAATGATGATGTGGATAATGATGATGATTATGATGATGTGGATAATAATGGTGATTATGATGATAAGGATAATGATGATGTGAATAATGATGATGATTATGATGATAAGGATAATGATGATGTGGATAATGATGATGATTATGATGATAAGGATAATGATGATGTGGATAATGATGATTATGATGATAAGGATAATGATGATGTGGATAATGATGATGATTATGAGGATAAGGATAATGATGATGTGGATAATGATGATGTGGATAATGATGATGATTATGATTATGTGGATAATGATGATGTGGATAATGATGATGTGGATAATGATGATGTGCATAATGATGATGATTATGATGATGTGGATAATGATGGTGATTATGATGATAAGGATAATGATGATGCGGATAATGATGATGATTATGATGATAAGGATAATGATGATGCGGATAATGATGATGATTATGATGATAAGGATAATGATGATGTGGATAATGATGATGATCATGATGATAATGATAATGATGTGGATATTGATGATGATTATGATGATAAGGATAATGATGATGATTATGATGTTAAGGATAATGATGATGTGGATAATGATGAATATGATGATACGAATAATGGTGATGTGGATAATGATGATGATTATGATGATATAGATAATGATGATGTGGATAATGATGATGATTATGATGATAAGGATAATGATGATGTAGATAATGATGATTATGATGATACGGATAATGATGATGTGGATAATGATGATGATTATGATGATAAGAATAATGATGATGTGGATAATGATGATGATTATGATGATAAGGATAATGATGTGGATAATGATGATGATTATGATGATAAGAATAATGATGATGTGGATAATGATGATGATTATGATGAGATAGATAATGATAATAAAGATAATAATAGACAATAAATTTACGTAATCTTGCTGTGTCGTTACTGTAATTGCAATATATCCTGTATTTCGTTGTAAAATAGATGTCATAAGCAGTAACTTTTTAAGGTATAGATAAAAATTACAGATAAGTAGATAAATGATGAGATACTTACCAGGCATTGAGACAAAAAGATAAGCAGACAGATTTAAAAAAAGAAAATAAATAAACGAAAAATAAACAAACAAACAAAAAATATATAAAAAAGGAAAAGATAAAAAAAAAGATAAATACAATTAATGTATTTGAATTTATATAACGAAGTTTCAGCCTAAAGCTACTACGAAGCTGGTTTTATTGTGCCTGCTCGATTCATATAATAAACACAAAATTAAATATATTATTTTTAGTCAACTATGAAAGAAGTGGAAAAAAGTATTGCATCAGCTTCCTTTTAGACTAATGCACAGTCACATCAGTTTATGAAGATTTTATTACAATAATAAGAATAATAATCAGACTTAGGATAGCATTAATATAATTCAAATTATTCGCACTACTATTATCATTATTATTTCTTGTTATTGTTATTATTATTATTATTATCAACCTGTATGTCATTGTTTCCGTAATTATCATTATTATTGTTGTTGTTAGTATTGATATTGCTATCATTATCAAAAATGTTTGAGTAGTAATGGTAATAATAGCATTGTTGTTGATTATATTTTCGTTATCATTATGTTTATCATTATTATTGTTATAATTGTCATTGTTATTACTATTATCATTAGTTTCATCCCCATTATGTAATCACTATTTTTACAATGTTGTTATATTAAGCAGTATGACTATCATTATTGCTATTGTTGTAACCATTTTCATTTTCATTGTTATCAGTATCATCATAACCTATCATTTCTATCAATCTTAATATCAGTCCTATCATCATCATCATAAATAATCATTCCCACCAACCTTAATATCAATCCTATCACCAATCATCACAAACCATCATCCCCACCAACCATCAAAATCACCCCTACCATCCCCATCCCCATAATCAACCCCCCCATCTCCACCCCCCACCCCCCCACCCCCCACCCCCCTACCCCCCCCCCCCCCTACCCCCACCCCCCACCCACCCCCCCACCATCCCTAACACACGTCACATCCATAACCCGAACCGCCGATGGAGGAGCAACATCCTCCACCGAGGTGCACAGGACACTCCAAACCCTCCTTGGAATCTCCCGAAACGTGCTCTTCCTCCTTCCCTCTGTTTATCTCGGTGTTGACAAAGGGAAGGGGTATAGTTCGCCATGTTAGATGCGTTCGTCGTCTCAGCCCTTTCAGTGTCACGGAGAATCTTTCAGTGTTTGATCAGCGTGAGTGTGTTAGTAGTGATAATAAGGGATGGGAATAAAGATAGTGGGAATGATAGATAATAATGATGATGATACTGATAAAAGTAAAAATTATTATTAGTATTATTGTTATTGTTATTGTTATTACTATTACTATTATTATTATTATTATTATTATTATTATTATTATTATTATTATTATTATCATTATTATTATTATTATTATTATTATTATCATTATCATTATCATTATCACTATTATTATTATTATTATTATTATTATTATTATTATCATCATCATCATTAGCATTATTATTATTATTATCATCATTATCATTATTGTTATTATGATAGATAATGATATGATTATTAGCTTTCTCTCGCCTTTGGTACTTTCAAGGGATTACTGGTTGTGGGGATGTAATGGCAAAAAAAAAAAAAAAAAAAGTACAAATAAATAAATAAATGAAGAAAGAAAGAATGAAAGAAAGAAAGGAAGAAAGAAAGAAAGAAAGGAAGAAGGAAAGAAAGAAAGACAAAGAAAGAAAGAAAGAAAGAAAGAAAGAAAGAAAGAAAGAAAGAAAGAAAGAAAGAAAGAAAGAAAGAAAGAAAGAAAGAAAGAAAGGGAGGAAGAAAGAAAGAAAGCAAGAAAAAGTAAGTAAGAAAGAAAGAAAGAATGACAAAGAAAGAAAGAAAGGGAGGGAGGAAGAAAGAAAGAAAGCAAGAAAAAGTAAGTACGAAAGAAAGAAAGAATGAATGAAAGAAAAAAGAGGGAGGAGTGTTTCCTTATGGAGGTTAATGGTAACTGGCAATGATGGTTACTATTATCATTGTTATTATCATTTTTATTATTATCATCATCATTATTATTCTTATTCTTATATCTATTATAAACTGTAATTTTTATTATCATTATCATTGCTATTTTTATCATTCTCATGATTAATATTAATATTAATATTAATATCAATATGATGATGATGATGATGATGATGATGATGATGATGATGATGATGATGATATATTATCTATGATAATAATAATAATGATAATAATTTATACTATTATCATTATTATCATTATCATAATCATTACTATTTATAATTACCATTATCTTTATTAACAATAGTATCAATGTTTCTATTGTAATTTTTATTATTGTTATTATCATTTTTATTATTGTTATCATCAGTATATCTTATCCTTATTATTACTATTATCATCATTGATTTTATTATAGTTATTGCTATTATCATCATAGTATCATCATTATTGTCCTTATCATTATACGGAGGAACTTTAATGTATCTATATTACAAGTATTTCATATATAGCAAAGGGAATGGCTAGACGTGATGGCATCCCAGTCCCACCCATAACCAAATTATTTTTACATTAGAATTCAGAGGCAAAACTGAAATTATTTACATGCCCCAAATGGTATTTAAGATGACACCCTTTACTGATAAAATATAAGGTAATGTCAAACACAGTAATTGGTTACCGAGAAAGCAAAGAATTTCACACAAGGAATCATGTTTATATAAGACTACATAAATTCATGTATATCAAGAGTGATTATTAATCAATTCAATAAAAAAAAGTCTCAGCCACGATATATCTTAGCATTATTAAACATTATTAAATGTCTAATAATGATTAGGAAAAATGTTAAGACCCAGACTGATGTTAATAATTCCTCTGTAATTCTTATTCAACGCAAATTTCTTAAATTTAGAATACTATTATCTCGAGAATATACATAGTTGGAGCTCTAAGCAATAAATTCCCACCTGAGGCCAAAACAAACAAACAAACAAACAGTTTTTGGTACAGGTAATAGTCTCCCTCTGGTGGTGAATCGGTAGGTCGGGAGTTTTAAATTGTTATTATTTTTCTTTTTTCTCTTTGTCTTATTTTGAGAAGTGATGTAATAAATCTGTTCGTGGACACCCCCTCAAGCTATATCCTGCCTCCCCGAGCCAAATATTGCATTGGAAAAAATAAAACTGAGGTTTAATTCTCAATCTGAACCTTTGCCTCCCAGACCTATTTGTAACACTGAAAAATTAAAACTGAGGTTTAATTCTCAATCTAAACCTTTGCCTCCCAGACCTATTTGTAACACTGAAAAAATAAAACTGAGGTTTAATTTCAAAATACAAATCTTGTTTATTTTCTAAAGCCTCAGTCAGAGAGTTTAATTTTGAAATACAAATCTTGTTTTTTTTTTATTTAATCTCAAAATTCAAATCTTGTTTAGTTTCTAAAGCCTCAGTCAGAGGGTTTAATTTCAAAATACAAATCTTGTTTATTTTCTAAAGCCTCAGTCAAGAGGGTTTAATTTCAAAATACAAATCTTGTTTATTTTCTAAAGCCTCAGTCAGAGGGTTTAATTTCAAAATACAAATCTTGTTTATTTTCTAAAGCCTCAGTCAGAGGGTTTAATTTCAAAATACAAATCTTGTTTATTTTCTAAAGCCTCAGTCAGAGGGTTTAATTTCAAAATACAAATCTTGTTTATTTTCCAAAGCCTCAGTCAAGAGGGTTTAATTTCAAAATACAAATCTTGTTTATTTTCCAAAGCCTCAGTCAGATGGTTCAATTTCAAAATACAAATCTTGTAAATTTTTTAAAGCCTCAGTCAGGGGGCTTAACTTCAAAATACAAAACTTGTTTATTTTCCAAAGCCTCAGTCAGAGGGTTTAATTTCAAAATACAAATCTTGTTTATTTCCCAAAGCCTCAGTCAGAGGGATGCCATACTGATACCGAGATGATGCTCGCTCGCCCTGTTCAGTATCACCGGTCATCAGCTGGTGCCAATTGGCGTGTTGCAGTTTCCGCGGCACGAGGTTTGCTCAGTCAGAAATCTAGCTGTTGTGGCGCCAGGGATTGTGTTTTTTTCGGGCGGACGACAAAAAAAAAAAAAAAAAAAAAAAAAAAAAAAAAAAAAAATTGAGTCGGCATTTTTTTTCGGTAAAAACTACGGTCGGTTGGGTTACCTGAACTTGAGTTTCTTTCTTTCTTTCTTTCTTTCTTTCTCTCTCTCTCTCTCTCTCTCTCTCTCTCTCTCTCTGTCTCTCTCTCTCTCTCTCTCTCTCTCTCTCTTTCTCTCTCTCGGTAACTCGGGAAAAAAATCGCCTAGAAAAAATTTGGTCTTTCCCTCTCACACATAAGAGAAAGATATCCATTCCTGTTAATATGGAAAAAAACAACATGAATCTATTCTTCCTAAAGAGTAAGTCCTCGAAACACTCAAGTCAACCGTGTTCGAATGAGTCAAGAACATTAAATACTAACTAAAATGACAATTATTGATGGGCATTACAAACCATGGAAAAAAACCTTTGATTACAATGTTAATTTGCATCATACGTAAAATAAAGAAATTAACAAATTCATTACAGGATGTGTAATTAGAACAAAATGTAAGTCAAAGCCAAAGGCATTTTAAATAAGTATTGTAATTCAACCTGTGGATTCTCTTTAGTCTTAACAATTAGTATAAATTAAATTCATTTGAAGATTAAGGAAATTAAGTGAATTGCTTCATTTGTATTTCCGTCGGTGGTTATTTTGTTATTATTATTATTATTAATACTGTAATTATTATTACTATAATTACCATCATCATCATAATCATAATCATTATCATCATCATTATAATCATCATCAAAATGAAAATAATACTATTATCATGATTACCATTATTATTATCATTATCATAAATATTACCATTATTATCTTTACAGACAGGATAAGTAGAAAAAAACAAGAATGTGAAGAAAAGAAGAAGAAAGAAAATAAAGAAAGAAAGATGAAAAAGAGAAGACGTGACCTCAATATACTTTTAATCTCAAAATCCATTTTTTCGTGTCACTGACTAGGCTTCACTGGCTGGCCGATCTCACCGTGTCTTTCTCTCCGTGTATAGGTCAGAGTTTATCTATCTGTCTGTCTGTCTGTCTGTCTGTCTGTCTGTCTGTCTCTCTGTCTCTCTGTCTCTCTCTCTCTCCCTCCCTCCCTCCCCCTCTCTCTCTCTCTCTCTCTCTCTCTCTCTCTCTCTCTCTCTCTCTCTCTCTCTCTCTCTCTCTCTCTCTCTCTCTCCCCCACTTTCTCTCACCCTTTCTCTCTCTCTCTGTCTGTCTGTCTGTCTGTCTGTCTCTCTCTCCCTCTCTCCCTTCCTCGCCCACTTTCTCTCACTCTCTTTCTCCCTCCCCCACTCTCTCTCTCTCTCTCTCTCTCTCTCTCTCTCTCTCTCTCTCTCTCTCTCTCTCTCTCTCTCTCTCTCTCTCTCTCTCTCTCACTCTCTCTCTCCCTCTCCCTCTCCCTCTCCCTCTCCCTCTCCCTCTCCCTCTCCCTCTCCCACTCTCCCTCTCCCTCTCCCTCTCCCTCTCCCTCCCTCCCTCCCAACTCCCCCTCTCTCTCTCCAACAAGATTACATCAACACACGCGTTCTGTTCAGGTGAGGTGTAAGAGCACACGCACGAGGCAAGTGTAGGTGGTGGTGTTCGAGGCTAGCATCTACTCCTGCAACATTAGGCTAGATTGCACGCTCGTTGAATAAGTTGTGGTGTTGTACTTGCAGTGGGTGAGGTGGGGTTGGCGTGGTTGAGTCTACAGGAGGGTGATGAAATGGGGCGTTTTGTGATGGAGGAGGCAGCGGGTGTGATTGCTCGGCTGTGTTTGTGTTTGTCTGTGTACTTTTTGATTTGCAGTTTGTATTGGGTTCAGCGGTATGGAGTATTCTCTGCTTAAATGAATAAAGGAATATATGAGCGAATGAACAAAGGAATAGATAAATTTGTAAATGTATATATATATATATATATATATATATATATATATATATATATATATATATATATATATATATATATATACAAATAAATAGATAGAAAGACACAGATAGATACATAAACAGACATACAGACAGATAGATAGAGAGAAAGAGAGATACATATATAGACAGACATACAGACAGATAGATAGGGAAACAGATAGATAGATAAACAGACATGCAGACAGATAGACAGAGAGATAGACATACAGACAGATAGAGAGACAGAGATAGATAGATAAAAAGATAAATAAACTAAATTGATTATTTCACTTTGCAAGAATCGAAGTTGTGGATTCGACAGTTTACGTAAATGGAGTTATGCGATTCTCAGCACATTACCATTGCTTAGCTAGTTCCGTATCATGTTCCTTTCTCATATATATTTCACAATCTATTTACTGCTTTTTTTACCGCATGTATTAGTTTTTATTATAAACAATTCGACTACTTAGTCATCTGAAAAAGGTATTCTGTACCGTAAAATTGTTTGTTTGTTCAGTTGAATACTTTGTTATAAACAACAACAACAACAACCACAACAGCAACAACAACAAAAACTCTGCTGTAATGAAGTGATATGGAAAATTAGAAACCATGGGTGGAAAATGTCTTCCAATAGATAATATGAGGTGTGTAACTGCTTAATGACGTATGACAGCAATCACTACATGACCTTTATGACATGAATTGTATTTTTTTTATAAGCAATGCCGTGCACAATTTGTAGGTATAGCCTTATTACATTAAATAAAACATATTTAAATAAATTTGCGAAATACACAAGTCTTATATTTCGGTTCTTTTTTAAATACAGATACGGGTAGCCTAATCAACCGAGTTTATTAATGAATATATATTTCTGAAGGAAAATCCATTAAGATCTAATGCCATTATTAATCAGATTAAGCACTAGTTCTCCCACACTCAACCTGTCTCGAATTCCTCTGAAACCTGTGGATATTCTTCTTTTGTCATAATGCTTTCAATTATTAGGAATTGCCTCGTATAGATTCAGATTCTCATCAAATAAGGTCCAAGAGCAATGGAAGGATTCGTAATGTTGCAGAGATTAGGGCGCAAGATGATCAGATCGACAGATATGGTCCAAAAAAAATTGATTAAAAATGTTATATTGCGGAGATAAGTGAACAAGAAAATTAGATGGTAAATAGGTGTGAAAGAAATTGCCTGTTTTATAGAGTATTGCATAATATTTTACCTTCAGGATTGTTTTCGACTTGAGAGAGAGAGAGAGAGAGAGAGAGAGAGAGAGAGAGAGAGAGAGAGAGAGAGAGAGAGAGAGAGAGAGAGAGAGAGAGAGAGAGAGAGAGAGAGAAAGAATGAGAATGAGACATGGCTTGGCTGATTTTGCCAGTTGGGACTCACTTGACCTCTTCCGAGCCAATCGTCTTTGGAAACAGAGGCAGGGTCTGAAGTAGAGAGGTCAAGGAGAGCTTTACAGAAATACACTTCAGAATACAAAGGCAAACCTGCAGTTGTCACACACAATAATGTTGCAGCTTTCATCATAAAGCCTCCTGCAACCTGTCCTCCTGTCTCTGTTTTATTCATTCTATCTGATCTTTTCACTTCTAACCAGGTTACGTCTCCATATCCCGAGGATCATTTCATATTGCAAACATGATACATCGTCGAGAGGCTAAAGAGATCACAGGAAGACTATATTGCTCTCATCTCGCGCACAAAATAAATAGCATATGTTAAAGGGGAGAATGTTAGTTTGCTTGGGAGAAATAAACCGAAAATAGCCATATGATATTTGTTTTCCTATTTCGCTTAAAGAAACTCCAGCTTTTCAAGATATTACTACAGAGGGGAACTTTTGTAGATCTTCCAAGAAAGCTTTAAAAAAAAGAAGAAAAAAAAGTAAGGTTTTCTAATCCGATTCAGATTTTATTCAGAAGAATGATTGCAAACGAATAGCTTCGGATAACAGGGTATATAACTATGTTTTTTTGATGTTATATTTTCATCAGCGAAATTACAAGTTAGCTCTACACGAACCCAAAGCCAAGGAGTTCCTGCCGTCTGTTGAGGAAGGCAGATATCCAGAAAGAAGTTGTTGATCTTAAAGAGGAAGTAATATTTAAAAATACGAAATGGCTTATTGCTACGAAACATGTATTCAAAATGGAGAACAGAAACTTGAAAAGCTAAGGACATACCGTCGCATATGGTTTCCTTAAAAAAGAGAAAAAAGAGAAAGAAAAGAAAGGTATTTATGAAAAATGTTTTTAGTATTATGGAAGCATCAACACTCGCTACCAATGATTGTACAATGTTAAGTAGTCAGTCAATCAGATACTTTACACTTTTACTCTGTCACACGCCATGCCTCGAAGTAAACCAGTAGAACAAACCGATAACAAACAACTAAATTAATAGCTTCTCCGAGAAATTGTAATTCCAACGAGCAGAGAATGCCTTTGACGACAACATTTTTAAGCGAATATTACTGATACTTTAAGTCTTCCTGTAGTAGTATCATTATTTTTCTCTTCTTCCTTTAGTATCAGTTTAATATAATTTTCCCGATAGTATTCCAAGCGGAAAACGTGGTAGAGAGTTCACACATCAGGAGTTACACATATTAACTTTATTTAGAATATATGAAAGCAATCGCACTCAAAATACGATTGCTTTCGAACAAATGCTTCACAGTGTGTTATTGAAGCTTTTGCTGTGTTTTGCTGTGATCTGTGATGTCAGAGGCTTTGGTGAGGTTAGTGATTACATAGTTGTAACCCCCAGTCCATTATCAGGAGATTATTTTTGCACATACAACGTAGAACAGAAAATCCTATTTATATATCATATGGTACAAAATCTGTATTTACATATATCCACCACCACATGTCACTGATTTGACCAGATTTTCGTTCTGAATTAGCCCATAGCTGGTCGAATCTGCGCAGAGATTATTCCAGTTTTGCAATGTTAATTGGTGTTGCAAACAAAAAGGGATTTTTATTTCGGTTATTTGTTGGTAAGAATAATATCATTACACTCATTTTCTAAAAATCTTATAAGACTTTAAAAAATTCTTTCAGTGAAAAGGTCATTGTTTCTTCCCACTTATTTTTCTCTTTTCTCTTTTCTTCACTAATTCAAGAAGATATTTGTCATACAAGATCAATGTAGTATTAAACATTTTGTACATTTCTTTATATATTTTTTTACTGGCTTATCATTTATTCATGTGTATTGTCTATTTACCAACTCATTTAATGTATTACAGTTTGCAGCAACAGAGACAGAAAATGAGCAAAACGAAAAAAAAAAACAATTATGATACACTGACAATTATTACTATCATCTTTACTTCAACAATATCAAATGCAATAATTGATATATCATGAGAGAGGAAGCGAGCGAGCGAGCGAGGGAGAGACTTAGAGACAAATATATTCAAATCATGGAAATAATGTACTTTTTACCTTATAGATATCAAACCTTACTCTCCTAGGCACAAACATATTTAAATCAAGGAACGAATGTACTTTTTACCTTATAGATATCAAACCTTACTCTCCTAGGCACAAACATATTTAAATCATGAAACGAATGTACTTCTTACCTTATAGATATCAAACCTTACTCACCCGATCGAGATTTTTTTCATTCTGATAAAGCGAGGAGAGAAATAATAGATCAATCATTCTTTATCCCATATACATAGGGTTTAATCATCTTCTGCAACATTGAATTTTCTTTGTTAAACTTGCATTCCATTAATTAAGTCAACTTTTCTGTAAAAGACTGAGGGAACATCCAGTCTCATTGTGTAAGGTGAATAATATATTTGGCGTATTATATATAGAATTGGGATTTATTATGCATAGGACAGTGGTGCTTCTCTTGTCGTTAAATCGTTTGGACTAAATCTGTGACGATTGGATTGAATTCTGGTTCTCTTTCTCTCGTTCGTTTGTTTCTATATTTATCCTTTTTGTCTGTCTGTCTGATTGTCTGATTGTGCCGACTGTGTGTATATCTGTCTGTCTGTCTGTGTGTGTGTGTGTGTGTCTCTGTCTATCTGTGTATGTCTGTCTGTGTATCTGTCTGTCTATCTGTCTGCCTATATATCTGTCTGTCTCTCTATCTATCTATCTATCTGTCTGTCTGTTTGTCTTTCTATCTATCTATCTGTCTGTCCGTCCGTACGTACGTTCATCTGTCTATCCGTCTTTCTGTCTCCCTCTTTCTCTTCTCCCTCCATCCTCATCTCTTCGTTTCTCTCTCAATACACACACGACCCTCCTCAAAAAAAAAAAAAAAAAAAAAAAAGAGAGAGAGAGAGAGAGAGAGAGAGAGAGAGAGAGAGAGAGAGAGAGAGAGAGAGAGAGAGAGAGAGAGAGAGAGGAGAGAGAGAGAGAGAGAGAGAGAGAGAGAGAGAGAGAGAGAGAGAGAGAGAGAGAGAGAGAGAGAGAGAGAGAGAGAGAGAGATAAACAAAAGACCAGACCTCGTTTTAAACCCCCTAAATCTCAACTATTTAGCCGAGACTGAACAGAGAGCACCCGCCGTGTATAGCCTATCAGAAGCCAAATTGCACCAGCATCTTTCCGCATATCTTTCTGATGTACAAGAAAAGCAGACGACATCAAAGGCCACAGCGCCAAGCCAAGCATTTGCAGTTGCATTTGCTTTGGCTTAGACTATCTCTAAGAAAAGCAAGGCCAACTCCCTCTTTGATTTCGCCTTTGACTGCACTCGGCAAACCAGCTTCTTGCCCCGACGAGGTTGAGGTAAGCGTGTTCAGTGGGTCACGACTGCAGCCTCTTTATCCGCTGAGGTTTATCTTGATATGGCTCTTAAGGTCTGAGATTGGAGAGGGTTGTGTTTTTTTGTTTTTTTGTTTTTTTTTATGTATGAGTGTTATGGGTGTACTTTCTTTTTATCTCTCTGTCTTTATCTCTATTCTCTCTCTCTCTCTTTTTTTCTTTTTCTCTGTCTCTGTCTCTGTCTCTCTTTTTCTCTCTCTCTTTCTTTGTCTATGTCTCTCTCTCTCTCTCTTTCTCTTTCTCTTTCTCTTTCTCTTTCTCTTTCTCTTTCTCTCTCTCTCTCTCTCTCTCTCTCTCTCTCTCTCTCTCTCTCTCTCTTCTCTCTCTCTCTCGCTTCCTTTCTCATGTAGCTGCGAGAGAAAATTGACATATTACAATATTGCATTTGATGTTGTTTAAGTGAAGATAATTGTAATAATCAATTCATTATCACAATTGATTTTTTCGCTTCGCTATTTCTGCTTCTGTCTGCTGTGTCGTGCATCGGTTCGTGTTCTTGTCTGGCATTCTTGCTGACCTGCGTTCGATTCTTCTGCCAGTGGATGGTAACCTCGGCCATTTCTTGGACACAGGGGAAGATTTAAAAGCAAAAAGAGCAGACGGCATGTCACAGCAAAAAAAAAAAAAAAAAAAAAAAAAAAAAAAAAAAAAAAAAAATATATATATATATATATATATATATATATATATATATATATATATCCATTATATCAGTATATAATAAGACTGAATCTTAAAATCTCTCTCTTTCTCCCTCTACCTTCCCAGCCCTCCTCTCCCCCCCCCTCTCTCGTCTCTATCTCCCTTTCTACTGCGTCTCCACACTTTTCTTGAATGCTCTATTCCCCCGTTAATGCACAACATTAAAAGCAAATCTATAACCGACTACATTGCTCTTCTATATCCTGTATATCCAAAGCCACTACAGATAGGTATTTTTCGCTTAATAGGTACGTAAAGCCCCCCCCCCCCCCTAAAAATTGGGACCTGACTAAAGCCCGGGTCCAAATAAAAAAAAATAATAAATAAAATAAAACATGGCAACTTACCCTATACCTTGTCCGATTCGGTAAACCTCTTTTGAGAGAGAAGAAAAAGAAAAACATAGTTATGTGAAGCAATACGAACTAAAGATGTTTAAAGCAGTAACGATTATAGCAAAAAATAATGCTTATAATTCATGACATATGCAGGTGTAAGCATCAAATGTGTACTGATTTGAATAAAAAAAAAAATAATAATAATAACAAAGAGAAGGTGAATCGGAGTATTCCAGTGAGTTGCCAGTTTTTTCCCTTTCCTGAGATTGGACAGACAACTCGAGCAGAAATGATCTATAACCTATGATTCATCTTAAAGGTTTATTAAACATTATTTTCCAATATAAA
>NC_091549.1:6371546-6374046 GCF_042767895.1 Penaeus vannamei
GAAGCGACAATGAAAGCAAGCAGCCCTTCTTGAAAGCGTCCAGCATGCGGCAGAGATAAGAGCTCCAGCGAGAGACGAGCGGCGCCTGGCTCCTCATTTCTCTCTGTATAGACGCTATTTTACGGGATAGTTATGAAAAAAATGACAATAAATAAAAAAGAGATTGTTTTATACAGGCGGAAGAGTGATATAAAAAATGGATGTTGGAATGAAGTGATAACGAAGTATGGGGTTTTTATCTGTAGTATTTTTTTTTTCTTTTTAGCTCGTGGATATGATTCACAACTCGCTTTGTAGTGTAGATAAGATGGCGGAAGAAAAATCAGCTTTAGGGTTTTTTTCAAAACAGTGACACATTTTTTTTTTTTAGTAAATTAGAAGGATTCCAAAACAGTTGACACGTCTTTCGGTAAACCAGAAGTGTTTCAAAACGTCCTAACCAGGATTTCAAATCAGCTGTCATATCTTTCAATAAACCAGAAGGATTTCAAAACAGTCATTTTTCGATAAATCAAACTTTCAAAAGACTTTCAAAACAGACATGGAACTCTCAGTAAGCCAAGAAGAATTTCAAAACAGCTGTTACATATTTCAATAAGTATTATTTTTTCATTATTCACTCTACGCCCGAGGCACCGCTTATTAAACCTCTTTCAATATAGTGTAAGCACTTACGTAGTCATAAGTAACTATAGTACTTTACAGTTTTCAACATCACGTTGTATTAATACTCAAGATGATTTTAGACTAATCATGTATCATCTTACCCTATCTTAACTTTCACCCTTCTAAAATCCGGTGTTGGACATAGGCCTATCTTCCAGCCTTCTAAGCTCCGTTGTTGGGCATAGGCCTTCCCCAATCTACGCCCCCTCGTTGAGTTAGGATTCGCATAAAAGGAAAGAAAAGCTCCGTACACTACCACGCTGACCCAGTGACCTGTGTTGGCAAGGGTCCTCAGGGTCACCTTTTACGACACGAACAACGAAGGGAAAGACAAGAAAACACGCGAATATGCCGAGGGCCTTTTCGCTAATGCCTCGCTAATGCTTCGTCAGGGCATACATGTATACCCTGACGAAGCATTAGGAAAAAGGCTTTCGGCATATTCGTGGGTTTTCTTGTCCTTCCCTTCGTTGTTCCTGTTGTAATCTGTTCATCATGAATTCCACACATCGCCTTTTAAGACACGCAATGGCATGCGTTGGGAGTATTGGTTGTAGGCCTATGTCCAACCATGGATTTTAAAAGGGTTGAAGTGAGGCCGTAATTAGTTAAATATAATTAAAAAGGAGTTAGTTTTGGGTGCTAAGTTTTGGGTTAAGAAAGCGAGATACACCCAAGAGGAAGCAGGGAACGAAGAAGGCAGATAATTGAAGGAGGAATCGAGATAATAACTCACTTTATGGGAAGTTCCATCATCATAAAACTGCAAAATTTCCATAAAAAAAGTAAAAAAGTTTCAGAGCTTGATATATGACTCTGTCCATTACCTTTGTTTCTTTGTCAGTGTCTTCCTCTTTCATTAGTTTTCTCTTTTTTTCTGTTTCGCTCATCTTTGTCTGTGTCTCTGGCTTTGTGTTTATGTCTGTTTCTGGCTTTGTGTTTATGTCTCTCTCTGTCCTTGTCTGCCTGTCTGTCTGTCTGTCTGTCTGTCTGTCTGTCTGTCTGTCTCTGTCTCTGTCTCTGTCTCTCTCTCTCTTTCTCTCTCTCTCTCTCTCTCTCTCTCTCTCTCTCTCTCTCCTCTCTCTCTGTCTCTCTCTGTCTCTGTCTCTGTCTCTCTCTCTCTTTCTCTCGTTCTTTGCGTTGTGTTATGTAGCTATTCCATTAATTTCATCGGCGCCCTTTTCCTTATCCTTTCTGCTCACTCCTATTGTCCTGCTTTCTTCGTTTTCCTATTCCACGTTATTCACTCGGCTTTGCTATTCTTTTATTTCAAGTCTCCCTCTTTCTATCCCCCTCACTGCTTTCTTCCTTCTCTCACTTCTTTTTTCCTTCTCTCCCCTCCCGCCTTTTCAATCGCCAATCGTCATTTCTTTCTTTCTCCTTTCTCTCTCTCCTGCCTTCTCCCCCTTTCCTCTCACCTCTTCTCCATTCCTTCTGCCTTCCTCCTTCCTCCCCTCTCTCTCTCGTGTCCTAGTTCTTCATTCCTTTCTTTATCCTTCCCTCCTCACCCTTCCCTTCTACTTTCTCTCTCTCCTTTTTGCAATCCTTTCTCCTCTTTCATTTTCCCCTTCCCGTCTTGTCCTCTTCTCCCTCCTCCCCTTCTTCGTCTTCCTCTCTTCTTCTTCTCCCTCCCCCTTTCCTCCTGCTCCTCCTTCCTCCTTCTCCTCCTCCTCTATCCCTCCCTCCCTACTCTTCTTCCCCCCTCTCTCTCCTCCTACTCCATTCCTCCCTCCCTCTGCCTCTCCTCTTGCTCCCCTCTCTATCTCCTCCCCCTTTCCCTCCCTTCCTCCTTTTCTCTTTCCCCCCTCCTCCTCCATTCCTCCTTTTCTCTTTC
>NC_091549.1:6391546-6394046 GCF_042767895.1 Penaeus vannamei
AAAGAGAAAGAGAAGGGGATGGCGGTAGGGGGGATATGTAGCCAAAACCTCTGTGGGAGAATTAAAAAGCTATTTCTATAATCATTTATTTTATTAATCTTTCCTAATTTTGGTTATGATATGAAATGTTTTGTGTGTGTGTATGTGTGTGTGTGTGTGTTATTGTTGTGTTAGTATCATTGGTAATTACTTTAACAGGATAATTAATGGTGATTAGTAATGATACATGATAAGAATGGTTATTTAATATATGTCGTAGATATAAAAGATCACTTGTAAACTCGCCAAAAAAATATCTTGCAGTATCTTTCGCAAAATAAATCACCTTTATAGAACCGCAAATACGCGTACCCACCCCATCAAAACAAACGCCATTTAACAAACAAACATAACACACCCAAACAGAAGCTCAAAACAAACGCCATTTAACAAACAAACAAAACACAACCAAACAGACGCTCCAACACAAACGCCATTTAACAAACAAACAAAACACAACCAAACAGAAGATCCAAAACAAACGCCATTTAACAAACAAACAAACAAAACACAACCAAACAGAAGCTCCAAAACAAACACCATTTAACAAACAAACAAAACACAACCTAACAGAAGCTCAAAACAAACGCCATTTAACAAACAAACAAACAAAACACAACCAAACAGAAGCTCAAAACAAACGCGTTCAACAAACAAACAAAACAACCAAACAGAAGCTCCAAAACAAACGCCATTTAACAAACAAACAAACAAAACACAACCAAACAGAAGCTCCAAAACAAACGCCATTTAACAAACAAACAAACAAAACACAACCAAACTGAAGCTCCAAAACAAACGCCATTTAACAAACAAACAAACAAAACACAACCAAACAGAAGATCCAAAACAAACGCCATTTAACAAACAAACAAACAAAACACAACCAAACAGAAGCTCCAAAACAAACGCCATTTAACAAACAAACAAACAAACCTAACAACCAAACAGAAGCTCAAAACAAACGCCATTTAACAAACAAACAAAACACACCCAAACAGAAGCTCCAATACAAACGCCATTTAACAAACAAACAAAACACAACCAAACAGAAGCTCCAAAACACACGCCATTTAACAAACAAACAAAACACAACCAAACAGAAGCTCCAAAACAAACGCCATTTAACAAACAAACAAAACACAACCAAACAGAAGCTCCAAAACAAACGCCATTTAACAAACAAACAAACAAAACACAACCAAACAGAAGCTCCAAAACAAAAGCCATTTAACAAACAAACAAAACACAACCAAACGGAAAGCTCCAAAACAAACGCCATTTAACAAACAAACAAAACACAACCAAACAGAAGATCCAAAACAAACGCCATTTAACAAACAAACAAAACACAACCAAACAGAAGCTCAAAAACAAACGCCATTTAACAAACAAACAAAACACAACCAAACAGAAGCTCCAAAACAAACGCCATTTAACAAACAAACAAAACACAACCAAACAGAAGCTCCAAAACAAAAGCCATTTAACAAACAAACAAAACACAACCAAACAGAAGCTCCAAAACAAACGCCATTTAACAAACAAACAAAACACAACCAAACAGAAGCTCCAGAACAAACGCCATTTAACAAACAAACAAAACACAACCAAACTGAAGCTCCAAAACAAACGCCATTTAACAAACAAACAAAACACAACCAAACGGAAGCTCCAAAACAAACGCCATTTAACAAACAAACAAACAAAACACACCCAAACAGAAGCTGCAAAACAAACACCATTTAACAAACAAACAAACAATACACAACCAAACAGAAGCTCCACAACAAACGCCATTTAACAAACAAACAAACAAAACACAACCAAACGGAAAGCTCCAACACAAACGCCATTTAACAAACAAACAAACAAAAAACAACCAAACAGAAGCTCCAAAACAAACGCCATTTAACAAACAAACAAACAAAACATAACCAAACAGAAGCTCCAGAACAAACGCCATTTAACAAACAAACAAAACACAACCAAACAGAAGCTCCAAAACAAACGCCATTTAACAAACAAACAAACAAAACACAACTAAACAGAAGCTCCAGAACAAACGCCATTTAACAAACAAACAAAACACAACCAAACAGAAGCTCCAAAACAAACGCCATTTAACAAACAAACAAACAAAACACAACCAAACAGAAGCTCCAAAACAAACGCCATTGAACAAACAAACAAAACACAACCAAACAGAAGCTCCAGAACAAACGCCATTTAACAAACAAACAAAACACAACCAAACAGAAGATCCAAAACTCACGCCATTTAACAAACAAACAAAACACAACCAAACAGAAGCTCCAAAACAAACGCCATTTAACAAACAAACAAACAAAACACAACCAAACAGAAGCTCCAGAACAAACGCCATTTAACAAACAAACAAAACACAACCAAACAGAAGCTCCAAAATAAACGACATTTAACAAACAAACAAAACACAACC
>NC_091549.1:6426546-6431546 GCF_042767895.1 Penaeus vannamei
TATTTTTATTAGTATTATCATTATCATTACTTGTTTTATCATTATTATTATCATTATCACTATCATCACTGTTATTTTCATTGTTATTATTATTATTACCATTATCATCATCATCATCATTGTCATCTCTATCATTTGTATTATTATTATCATTATTATTATTACTATTGTTAATGTTATTATCATTGTTATTATCATTTTATTTTTATCATTACTATTACTGTTTTATTAATTATTGTTATCATCACTACTAGTGGTGGTGTTATCATTATTATCATTATTATTGTTACCATCACCATTATCACCATCATCATCTTCATCACCATCATTATAATAACAATCATGAAAATGATTATTGGCATCATCATTAACATTGTCATTATCATTATAATAATTATCACCATTATTCTAATTATTATAATATTTGTTGTTGTTGTTGTTATTATTATTATTATTGTCATTATTATTGTTATTATTATTATTATTATTATTATTATTATTATTATCATTATCATTATTATTATTATTATTATTATTATTATTATTATTATTATTATTATTACTATTATTATTATTATTGTTATTATCATTATCATTATTTTCATTAGCATGATTATTACTATCATTCTTAATATCATAAACATTATTGTTATTTTCATCATTATTATAATTGTTATTTCCATCAATATTATCATTATCATTATTATATCATCATCGTGATAATGATAACGATGATGGTGACGATGATGACGATGAGGATGATGATGATTTATGATAATCAACATTATCATCATTATCATTATGATCATTATCAGTTGTTGTTATTATCAGCATTATCATTATTTTCATGATCATTATCCTCCTTGCTATTATCATCATCCTTGTTATTGCTTTGCTGATCTTGCTGTTGATGATAATGATGATAATGATGATAGAAATAACAATGATAAGAAAAAATAATAACAATTATAATGACAATGACTAATGATTTTGATGAAAATAATGATGCTATTACTATTGTTATTTTTGCTATTATTACTATTACCATTATGGTCATCATTAGTGTTATTGACATCATTACCATTATCATCATTATTATCATTCTCTTTATCATCACTATTAACATTAACCGTCACCATCATTAGCATCACAATTACGACTTTTATCCAATTAATTACTGAAGGAGCTGGCAATTAGACATAAATAAAGAAAAAAGGAAACAATAAAAAATTTAAGTACACACACACACACACACATACAAACACACACACACACACAAACACACACACACTCACTCACACACACAAACACACACACGCACACGCAATCACACACACACACACACACACGCACAACCACACATACACAAACGTAGACATAAAGACCCAGACAAACTCAATCGTATGAAAAGAATATCATAAAAAAATTAAAAAAGAATTAAAGGAGGTTGAACACACACACACACACACGCACACACAATCACACACACACACACACACACACACACAACCACACATACACAAACGTAGACCTAAAGACCCAGAAAAAACTCAACCGTATGAAAAGAATATCATAAAAAAATTAAAAAAGAATTAAAAAAGGTTGAGTTTCGCGAACACTGACAAGGCTTCGGCCGTTATATCTTATTAATGGAACCGACCGCGCGTTCGGATTAATGGTGAACGAATTATTGGAAACAAAGAACTGGATTGGCAGTCTGTGTGTGTGTTGGGGGTGGGGGGTAGGGTGGGGGTGGAGGGGTGTGTTGCGTGAGTGGGGGTAGGGGAGTAATATGTGTGTGTGTTGGGGGTATGGGGGTTTCCTATGTGTGTGTTGGAGGGAGTGTATGTGTATATGTGTGTGTATGTTGGGGGTGTTGTGTGTGTGTGTTGGGGGAAGGGGGGTGTATGTGTGTGTATGTTAGGGGGGATGTAAGTGTGTGTGGAGGGGGTGTATGTGTGCCGGGTGAAGTATGTGTGTGTGTGTTTGTGCGTCGTATTCTCTCTCTCTATTATCTCATCTCTCTCTCTCTCTCTCTCTCACTCTCTTTCTCTCTTCCTCTGTCTCTATACCCCTTTTTTCTTTTTTATTCTTTCGCCCCTTCCTTCTCCTCCCACCCTCAATAACTTTTTTTTCCGTATCTTTCCATCTCTTGTGTCTTTCCTTTCACCCTCGGTTATCTCTTTCTCTCTCAGACCCTCATTCGTTAATCCTCTCCTCTTCTTTCATTCTCTTAATTACTCTTCACATTCACATAGAAACATTAGTATACATCACACCCTGTATGTTTCTATCTCTCTGTTAAATAAATATTAAAAAATGATGATAATTCCCATTACGATCATCAAGGAATTACAACAAAATATTGTATTTATCCAATGGTAAAAATTTTGATTTTATTTATTTGGTCTTTTATCTTGTGAGGATGATAACTTTCTCTCTCTCTCTCTCTCTCTGTCTATCTATCTATCTATCTATCTATTTATCTATCAATCCTTCCCTGCCTCTCCCTCTCCCTCCTTCCCCCCAACCCCCCCGTCTCTCTTCCTCTCCTCCTCTCTCTCTCTCTCTGCTGCATTCACTCTCTCTCTCTCTCTTCTCTCTCTCTCTCTCTCTCTCTCTCTCTCTCTCTCTCTCTCTCTCTCTCCTCCCTCTCTCCCTCTCTCCCCTTTCTCTCTCTCTCTCCCTCCCCTCCTCCTCCCCTTCCTCCCCCCCTCTCTCTCTCTCTCTCTCTCTTCCCCCCCCCCTCTCTCTCTCTCTCTCTCCTCACTCTCTCCTCTCTCTCTCTCTCTCTCTCTCTCTCTCTCTTTCTCTCTCTCCTCCCTCCCTCCCTCCTCCCTACCCCCCTCTCTCTATCTTTTTTTTTTTTTTTTCTTTTTTTTTTTTTTTTTTTTTTTTTTTACACAAACGTAATATGCATCAGTAAAGCTTCATCCATACATACATTACAGGCCTTGCAGGTGGGAACCTATTTATCCAGGCGGAAAATGAGTTATCTGGAATTGGTGAACCTGCTTGGATAGGGGAGGGATGGGGGGAGGGGGAGAAGGGAGGAGAGAGGAAGGGATATGGGAGGGAGGAGGGGGAGGGAGGGGGAGGAGCGGGGGAAGGGGAGTGAAGGGGGGATGGGGATGGGGGGAAGGAGGTGAACTCTGCTTGGATAGGGGGAGAGGGAGGGAGGGGGAGTGAGGGGGGAAGGGATGTGGAGGTAATATGAAAAAGGGAGGAGGAGGGAAGAGGGAAGAGGATGAGAGGAGAAGAGAGATAAGAGGAGGGTGGAGGGGAGGAAAGAGGAGAGGGAGATGGAGGGGGAGGAGAGAGGAGAGAGGGGAGAGGAGGGCAGTGAAGAGGGAGGAGAAAGATGTTACGATGGAGATGAAGGAGAGTAGAGAATGGGGGAGAGGGAGAGAGATAAAAAGAGGAGAGAAAAAGTTGGAGGGTGACTGGAAAATAGGGAGGTTAAGAAAGAGGAGAGAGGAAGGTTTAAGAAAAAATAGAAAGGGAGAGGAGAGATAGAGAGGGAAGAAAGGGGAGGAAAGGAAGAGAGAGAGATAAAAGAAGAGGAGAGGAAGAAGAGAATCGGAAAATGGAGAGGCAAGAAATAAAGAGAGAAGAGAAGATAGGCGAAGAGAAGAGAACAGACGAGAGAATAGAAGCGGGAAGAAGAGAAGCGAAGAGACGAGCAGAGAAGAAGCGGAGAGAAGAAAAGATAACAGCGAAGCGAAGGGAAGAGAAAGAGAAGACAAGAGAAGAGAAGCAAAAAGAGGAGAAAAAAGTAGAGAAAGAGAACAGATAAGAGCTTAAGGAGAAGAGACGAGAAGAAAGAGTAAGAGAAAAGGAGGAGAGTAGAAGAAAGAGAAAGAGAAGACAAGAAAAGGAAAGAGAAAGAAAAGAAAGAGACAGAGAAGAATGAGACAACAGACGAAGGAGAAGAAAAAGAGAAAGAGAAGAGAAAGAAGAAGAGAAAAAAGAGAAAGAAGAGAAAGAAAAAAGAGAAAAGGAATAAAGAGAAAAAGAGAAAGAAAAGAAAGAGAAGGGGGAAGAAGAGAAGAAAGAGAAAGAGACAGAGAAAAGAAGAAAGAGAAGAAGGAGAAAAAAAGAGAAAGAAAAGAAAGAGAAAGACAAGAAAGAAAAAGAGAGAAAAAAAAAGAAAAAGAAAGAGAAAGAGACGGGGGAAGAAGTCCAAGCAATGAGGAACATCTCAACCAACTAAATGAGATAGTTAAGCCCGAAAATGTTTTACCCAGAGCGCTGAGATGACTTTCTTTCATAACAGAAAATTTATTCATTAAATAGAAGCTACTTATGAATTTTAGTCTCGAATTTTCTGGGAGTTTATTTAAGCTTACTAAGTAGTGCCCATTACGCTCTAGATGGGTTTATTTCTTGGAATAAATTTGGCGTCCGTTTATGCTCGTAAATGCTTATATCCATTCACCTTTTTTTCGCATAAGCTCGTACATAGAGACATAAACACTAAGATATAAATATTTACGTTCGTGTGCCTGGGACAAGTAGTAATAACAACAGCAAATATTATAAGAATAATGATAATAATAATAATAATAATAATAATAATAATAATAATAATAATAACAATAATAATAATAATAATAATAATAATAATGATAATAATAATAATAATAATGATAATAATCGTGCACAGACGATGCATTCAGAGAGTACTGTAATAATTTTTTTTTTAGAGAGAGTATTGTAAAAGATATCTTTTTTTTTTTGTTATCTGCACTGCTCATAAGAATAACAATGGTGATGATGAAATGACGTAAATGATGGTGATTTTGATTATAATGATGATAATGATAATTGTTATGGTGAAAAGGTTTATGATTATGATAATGATGATAATTGTAATAATGGTAATGATATAGATAATGATAATAATGACGACAAAAATGCTGATAGTAATATTGCTAATGATAATGATAATAGGACCAATAATATTGAAATAATGACTGATAATGGGGATAACGTTGATA
>NC_091549.1:6461985-6464485 GCF_042767895.1 Penaeus vannamei
TTATAATTATGAAAATGATAATGATTATGTGACGATGATGATGAAGATGATAATGATGATGATGTTGACGATGACAATGGTGATGAAGATAAAAGTTACGTAGATAATGAGGATGATATTTGATATCAGTGAACATGAAAGTCCTGAATAAATAAATAGATAAACAAATGAATAAATAAAACAAAGACATAAAAGAAACGAAAGATAAAAACGAGAAAATGCCCACTTAAGTAGATTAAGATCACAGAAAGACAGGGAAACGGACGCGTTTGTTTAATCCTCTTTCGCTTTATCTTAAACCGGTAATGATGTTGATCTAATTATGATGACTACAGCAAAAATTATACAAGTAATTATAGTATCAATAAAACTAGAAATAACTATGACAATGATACTACCGCTGCTGCTACTACCACTGGTATTAGTGCAATTATTTCTACTACTACTACTACTGCTACAACTGCTACCACAACCACCACCACCACCACTAGTACTACTACTGCTACAACTGCTACCATCACCACCACCACTAGTACTACTACTGCTACAACTGCTACCACCACCACCACCACTATTACTACTACTACTGCTACAACTGCTACCACCACCACTACTACTACTACTACTGCTACAACTGCTACCACCACCACTACTACTACTACTACTACTGCTACAACTGCTATCACCACCACCACTACTACTACTACTGCTACAACGCTACTACCACCACCATTACTACTACTGCTATAACTGCTACCACCACCACCACTACTACTACTACTACTGCTATAACTGCTACCACCACCACCACCACTATTACTACTACTACTGCTACAACTGCTACCAACACCACCACTACTACTACTATTACTGCTACAACGCTACTTCCACCACTACTACTACTACTGATACAACTGCTACCACAACCACCACCACCACCACTAGTACTACTGGTACAACGCTACTACCACCACCACTACTACTACTGCTACAACTGCTACCAACACCACCACTACTACTACTACTACTGCTACAACTGCTACCACCACCACCACCACTATTACTACTACTACTGCTACAACTGCTACCAACACCACCACTACTACTGCTACTACTGCTACAACGCTACTACCACCACCACTACTACTACTACTGCTACAGCGCTACTACCACCACTACTACTACTACTACTACTGCTACAACTCTACTACCACCACCACTACTACTACTGCTGCTGCTGTTGCAACTACTACTACTACTACTTCACTTAATTTTGTTTACGAGGATAATGATAATCAATGAAGACAATAATAATGAGGATACTAATAGCAATGATAATGATGATGATTATGATAATAATAAAGGCAGTGATAATGATCATAGCAATAACATTAATGATGATAATTGTGATGATAATAATGACGATGATAAAACAATTATAAGAATAATAATGATAATGTTAATAATAGCAACAATGACAGTGATATTAATGATAACAATAATGATTAAAATAACGATGATAGAAATAAGAAACAAGGAATGAATATGAAAAGAATTGATGATAATAATTGCAATAATAATGATAGCAACAATAACAACAGAAGTAAAGACAATAACTGATAGTCATAATAATAATCCTGATAATGATAATGATAACGATGATGATGATAATAATAGTAATGATAGTAATGATAATAATAATGATAATAATAATAATAATAATAATGACATTAATGATAACGGTAATGATGCTAATAACGATAATGATAATTAAAATCATAGCAATAATGATAAGAGTAATGATAATTATACTTATAATAATGATAATGATAACAAATATATGTGACTTTTAATGATAATGATAGTAGTTATAGGAATAACAACAATGATGATAAAGATGATGATGATGTTGAAGATACTGCTTATAATAATAATGATAATGATATTACTAATGATAATAATAAACATAGTAATAATAATAGTAAAAAAAAAAATAATAAATAAATAAAAATAATTATAATAATCATAATGATAATAATGATAATAACAATAATGATAATGATAATAATAATAATAATAATAATAATAATGATGATGATAATAATAATAATGATAATAACAATAATCCTAATAACAATAATGATAATAAAGATAATGAAAAATTATAATAATAATGATAATAATGATGATGATGATGGTAATAATAGCAACGAATCACCACTAAAATTTACCTGCATCTAATTTGAGCTAAGGCATCTCCGGTAGAAACTTCATAACTGTTATCATAACATTTTGAGTTCTCCTGCTAGTCAACGCACATACACACAAACGGAAAACAAACAAACAAATAAACTAATCAACGCGACCAAATTCATAACCTTGGCGGAGGTAATAATAATAATACCAATAATGACAATGTTTATATTAATAAAAGCAATGACAATAACAAACATGAAAAGGAAAAATATCAATGCCAAACAGTGATTATAAAAACATAACC
>NC_091549.1:6471985-6474485 GCF_042767895.1 Penaeus vannamei
GAAAGATGGAAAAGATTAGATTAGATCAAAAGATGTTTGTCAAAATCTCGTTTCTCTAAAAGCATTTCCATGTCCTCGTGATTCTAGAACAACGTGCTTAACAGAGTCATTCTCTCTCTCTCTCTCTTTCTCTCTATTTATCTATCTATCCCCCCACTCTCTCTCTCTCTTTCTATTCGTGTATTTAGTCACTAACCAGCGTGGTTTTATCTTCCTCGGACTCTATAAATACCTCTATTCTTTTCTCTCTCTCTCTCTCTCTCTCTCCCCTCCTTCTTCCTTCTCCCTCTGTCACTTTTCCTCAATCTGATTCGCCCTCTCCCCTGCCCTTCCCCCTCCCCCTCCCCCTCCCCCTGCCCTTCCCCCTCCCCCTCCCCCTCCCCTACTCTCATCTTGAAGCAACACCATTATCTTCCGTGAAGTCTTTGATGACTCTAATGCGATTTCTTAGACTTGATCACATGCGGTGTTGTTGGAAAATAAGCCAAGCTGTTTTCACGGAGAGTTATTTAATAATTCATCAAGAGAGTGAGTGTGATCGTTTTTTTATACTTACATACGCGACTATTTAGCTGTGTATCTATTTCCGTGTTTGTATATTCGTTTGTTTTATCTATCTTCTTATCTGTCTACCTATTCCCCTTCGCCTTTTATAATTTCTTCTCGATTAAATTGTATATTCGTTTGTTTATCTATCTATTTATCTACCTATCTACTCTCCTTCGCCTTTTATAATTTCTTCTCGATTAAACAACTCTCCACTTTCCGCTTTTGAAATATGAATCTTAACTATATCAATCTTAGGGTCTAAAGTCCCTTCTTGGGTCGTTAGCTTGTCATTTGTGTATTATTACTTATGCTAAGACAACCCATGTGTTAAGGACAGAAATCTCATTCTTCATATTCTTCAAGAATTTCTTAAACTCACTTTTTTCTTTATTGCTTCCTTGTTCTCATTCACCTGTATTTTACTCACATACATAAACCCATTTTCAAAGATCAATTTAGTACATATATCACATTAGAAGTGTTAGTCTATTTATTTCCAAGGCCTTTCCACTTTGCATCAGAGAGTCTCACAACTTTGTCCAAACAATTCTATTTCGTTCATGAACAGGATGTGTCTGATTTTAATCCATCTACGGTCCCATTCATATCCAGCTCGTACTCATGTTGAAACCGAAGTCAAAAATTATCATATATTAAGCAAACAGCAGAGATGAAAGTTTGTCTTCCTGAAGTATTCCTCTCCTAATCTCTACGCATTCTCCTAGTATATGAGCATTTTTATTCATTTTTTTTACTTATTTATTTAATATTATCATTATTTTTTTTATCTATTATTATTATTTATTATTATTATTATTTTTTTGCATATTTTCTGTCGAGATTTAACTGTCACCCTCACGCTGTTCTGTATTACTATTGCCTTGTTGCTTTATATATCAAGGATAATGTTCATGGTGACACGACAACCGATGTTCCTATGAAGACAATGAAGAAATCCTCCTATAAGACAGATGACCCTATCGTACGTCAACCTATTACAGTGTTATCATCATTATTATTATTGTTGTTATGATTTTTATTATCATCATTATTATCCTAGTCATTGTCATCATCACTATTATTACTATCATTATCATTCACACCATTCTTATTTTCTATGATCCTCATTGTTATATTCTTATAATTGTTATCACTATTACCATTACCATTATCATGATAATTATCATTTTTATTACCATCTATCTTCACCATCACCATCGCCACAATTACTACCATTTTTCCTAAAATCATTATTTTCAATTTCTTATTGACATATACCAAAGAACACATCTCTGAACTAATCTTACCAGTCACAAGCTACGAATAAAAACAAAAACAAAATAAATCATCCGAGCCATAAAGAATAGATCAAACAATACAGGGCAATGCAATCACTGATGTTGCAATAGTAGAAGAAAGGTCTATTTTTTCGTGTCGAACAGTGTTTTTCTCGACTCTAATGCTGGCACTGATTGCTTTGTGTCGCTGTTTTTTATGCACTGAAGATGAAGAAAGTTTTGCCCTCAGCTTTAGTCTGCGCGTGTGTCTGTGTGTGTCTGTCTGTCTATCTGTGCCTATGTCTGTAGATTTTTTTTTCTATCGGCGCGTGTGTCTATATGTGTGTGTCTGTCTATCTGTGCCTATGTCTGTAGATTTTTTTTATCTATCGGCGCATGTGTCTATGTGTGCATCTGTCTGTCTATGTCTTTCTTTGTCTGTATTTATATTTTTCTGCCAATATGTCTGTCTTTCTTTTTGTTTGTGTACTTATCTATGTCTCTATCTATCTACCTACTTGTGTATCTAACTATATCTATCTATATATATCTTATCTAAATATCTATATCTATATCTCTTATCTAAATATCTGTATCTATATCTATCTGATCTAAATACCTGTATCTATATCTATATTATCTGAATATCTATAACTACCCTATGTAAATATCTA
>NC_091549.1:6476985-6479485 GCF_042767895.1 Penaeus vannamei
GTGGAGAAGGGAGTGTAAGAACGAAAATCAAGGTGAGTTTCTCTTATGATTATTATTATTATTATCATTGTTGTTATTATTGTTATTATTATTGTCATTACTATTACTATTATTATTATTATTATTATTATTATCGTTATTAGTGTCATTATTATCATTATTGTCGTTGTTATCATTATCACCATGATTATTATTGACAGATGAGGATTATGACGATCATGATCATTATTATTATTATTATTATCATCATCTTCATCATATATATATATATATATATATATATATATATATATATATATATATATATATATATATATATATATATATATCATCACTTTGAGATCTCTAACTACATACTTGTTTAAAGTTTCATTACTTCTAGCACTTCTCGTTACCATACTGAAAGTTAATCAAAATAGCACTAATGATAATGACAATTGCTCTACAACTTCTACTATTACTAGGAACAAGGTACAAATGGTATAGGAATCACTATGTACTTGCCTATTCTTCGTGGCACAAGACTTAGGGAAATGGGTCTTATTATCTTTAATAATTAACTAATGTTTCTATCTTTTTGTGTCACGTGGTGTCGATCAGTATCAACATACGGGTTTCTTTGGAAGATAGACAGAGGGAGGGAGGGAGGGAGGGAGGGAAAGGGAGGGAGAAGGGAAGGAAGGAGAGAGGGAGGGAAGGAAAGTGAGGTGAAGGGAAGGATGGGAGAAGGGAAGGGAGGAATAGGCAGGGCGGGAGAGTGAGGTGGAGGGAAGGATGGGAGAAGGGAAGGGAGGGAGGGAAAGGGAGGGAGAAGGAAAGGAAGGAGAAAGGGAGGGAAGGAAAGTGAGGTGAAGGGAAGGATGGGAGAAGGGAAGGGAGGGAGGGGGGGGGGAGGGAGGGAGAGTGAGGTGGAGGGAAGGATGGGGGAGGAGAAGGGAAGAGGGGAAAGGGAAGGGAGGTGGAGAAGGGGAAGGAAGGAGAGAGGGAAAAGGAAGGAAAGTGAGGTGAAGGGGAAGGAAGGATGGGAGAAGGGAAGGGAGGGAGAAGGGAAGGGAGGAGGGAGGGAGGGAGGGAGAGTGAGGTGGAGGGAAGGATGGGAGAAGGGAAGGGGGAAAGGGAAGGGAGGGAGAAGAGAAGGAAGGAGGGAGGAAAGGAAAGTGAGGTGGAGGGAGGGAAAGAAAGTGAAGTCGCGGGGAGGAAGGGGCAGGGTGGAAGAAGAGAAGGAGAGAGGAAGGGAAGGAGCAGGATGGGAGAAGGTTTAAAGATTAGATTTAAAGATTAAAAGGCAAGGGGAATCAGAAAAAAAAACGAAAGAAACATGGAGGAAAGGAGTGAAATAAATTGGGAAGGAAGCAAGGAAAGAAGGAGAGGTACTTCTCTCTCTCTCTCTCTCTCTCTCTCTCTCTCTCTCTCTCTCTCTCTCTCTCTCTCTCTCTCTCTCTCTCTCTCTCTCTCTCTCTCTCTCTCTCTCCCTCTCCCTCCTTTCCTCCCTCCTTCCCTCTCTCCTTCCCTTCCTCCCTCCCTCCCTCCCCCCCCCCCCCTCTCTCTCTCTCTCTCTCTTCTCTCTCTCTCTCTCTCTCTCTCTCTCTCCTCCCTCCCTCTCCTCCCTCTATCTCTCTCTCTCTCTCTCTCTCTCTCTCTCTCTCTCTCTCTCCCTCCCTTTCCCATCCCCCTCTCCATCCCTCCTTCCCTCCCTCCCTCCCTCTCCCTCCCTCCTCCCTCTCTCCCCCCCCCCCCCCCTCTCTCTCTCTCTCTCTCTCTCTCTCTCTCTCTCCCTCCCTCCTCTCTCTCTCTCTCTCTCTCTCTCTCTCTCTCTCTCTCTCTCTCTCTCTCTCTCCCTCCCTCCCTCTCCCTCCCTCCCTCATTATCTCTCTCTCTCCCTCTCTCATCCTCTCTATCTCTCTCTCTCCCTCTCTTCCTCCCTCCCTTTCTCTCCCTCTCTCCTCCCTCCCTCCCTCTCTCTCTCTCTCTCTCTCTCTCTCTCTCTCTCTCTGCTCCCTCCCTTTCTTCTCGGGCATTTCTCGACGGGTCAGTAAACTTTGGAGCGCAAATTTTCTTGTTTTGCAGCGGTATGTCTTCTTAATTTCGCCACACAAAAGCGGAGAGTTGTGTGATGTGGGTTTACGAGTAGAGGTCTGAGGTCGACGCGAAGATTTTCCTTTTTTTTTTTCTTTCTTTCTTTTTTTTTTTTTTTTTTTTTTTTCCTTTTCGTTCTCGTCTCTCGAGGATACTAAAACTCGAATCAGGAAGGTCACTCGAGAGACACAGGAGCCAGGGACTTCGGTGGCTTCGACGTCGGGACCTTCGGTATAATTTCCGAAAGAGCTTGGTGAAGGGGGGAGAGGGGGAGAGGGGAGGGGGAGAGAGGGGGGAAAGGGGGGAGGGGGAAAGGGAGGGGGGAGTGGGAGAGGGAGGGGGGGAGAGGGGAAGGTGGGAGGGGGGGAAGGGGAGAGAGGGGGAGGGGGAGGGGGGAAAGGGGGGAGGGGGAAAGGGGGAGGGG
>NC_091549.1:6504958-6507458 GCF_042767895.1 Penaeus vannamei
GATAGTGTTAAAGGTACATATCTGATAAATCATTTTATGTGAACAATAACCTCGGGCAAAATATGTGCGTCGAAGAAAATATGAGAATATGAGAGAGAGAGATAATGAGACGAGAGTGTATCCAGAATTCCCTAGAGTGTATCAGGAAATAAGAGAAATGATAAGAAATAAATCCAATTAATCCAAAAAAGGAAATAAAAAAAATCCAATCCCCCCCCCTCCAAAAAAAAGAAAAAAAGAAAAAAATATATATGGGTAAGGTATCCTCATCCAAATAGACAAGAGCACGGTATACCCATATATATATATATACACTTCTATGATATATCCCCTATATGTCCAGTAAACTTCGTTGCAGAGGAGTGTCGCCCGGAACAAGCCTCAATTACTTGCAACAATTAATGAACGCGAATGTAATGGAAGAGGAGGGAAAAGGGGAGTGGAATAAAAGGCAATTAGAGACATTTACGGCTCCGACGACACCGGAGAGGGAACGACATGGGGAAGAAGCGAGGGGAGAGGAGGGTTGAGGGAGGAGGAGACACTCCCCGACACCCGAGGGGAAAAATGAATGCACAGGCTAGGGGGGCGAAGAGGGGAAATGGCGAGGGAAGATATATACGTGAGATGGAAGCGCAGCATAAGAGTGTAATAGTTGGAAATTGGATTGGGAGGGACGCTAAAGAGTTCAAAATGGAATTGTCGCCGAGAACAACGGAGGGATATTATGCGTGTGTGTGTGTGTATAGAGTGTCCATAGCTTTGTTGGATAACGTGTGGAGAAACTGATGCCTCCTTTCTTTCTCTCTCTCTCTATCTATCTCTCTCTCTGACTCTCACTCCCTCATTCACTTCCTTTCTCCATCTCTCCTTCGCTTCCTTCCTCCCTTCCCTCCCTTCATCCGTCCGTTTCTCCCATCCTCCTACCCTCCCTCCTTCCCCCCCTCTCTCTCTCTTTCTCTTCCCCCTTTTCTTCCTCCCTCTCTCCCTTTCCCCTCCCCCCTCCTTTCATTCCCACCCTCTTTTTTCTTCCTTCCTCCCCCTCTCTCTCTCTCTCTCTCTCTCTCTCTCTCTCTCTCTCTCTCTCTCTCTCTCTCTCTCTCTCTCTCTCTCTCTCTCTCTCTCTCTCTCTCCCTTCCACCCTTCCCTTCCTACCTTCCGCTCACAAACACCCTCCTTAAACACGTTCAAACGCTCTCGGAATATCATCTACGGTCCAAATAAACACGTCGATTCTAACAAACACACACACGGGCGGCCTGCGTTGAAACAGAATTACCAGCAGCTATTTCGCATTTGATGCTGATAAAACGGAGCTGGTCAAAGTGATGCTGAAAGTCAAATGCCACGGGTACTGTACAGGTGAGAGGTACGTATTCATTTTTGCTTTTCTCTTTTTTTTCGTTTTTTTTCTATCTTTCTCGTTTTTATTTATTTTTTTCTCTATCATTTGAAAAAAAAATGAAAGAATTTTTTTTCGAGTTTTTCGAGTTTTTTTTCTGTATTTTTGAGATTCGTTTTTATTCTTTTTTTATTTTTTTTTTCAGGGGAGGGTCTTTCTTTTATCTTTATCATCATTTCGTATTCACTGCAATTGCAAAGCGGAATGGATATTGCATCGAATATACGAATAAGTGATTTTCATTATCAATGTTGATTTCAGCGTTTGTATGACTCTTGTTTACATTCCTTTGATCTTGTTATTGTGTTCTGTTATCTGTTCTCTTTGCACTTGTGTTTTCCTTTTCTTTTAATCGCTCTTTATCCTTATTCTTTTTACTGTTCTTACCATTATTATTTTATTTGTTATCAGTATCCTTATTATCATTATCCGAATCCTTATTGTTACTTTCAGTATCATTGTTTTTGGTATTATTGTTATTGTTATTATCGTTGTAATTATTAAATATGATTTATTGTTATGATCATTGCTATTATTGCTATTATTATTATCTTTATCATTATCATTTTATCGTTATAATTATATTATTGTTACTATTATCAATATTATCATCATTATTATTATCATTATTACTATTATTATTATTATTATTATCATCTTTATCATTATCATTATTATATTACCATTACTATCATCATTATGATGAGGATGATATTGATGATGATGATTTTATTTTTTCTATTATCATTATCCTCATCATCATTATTATTACTTTCATTATTATTGTTATTATTATCATCATAATTATCATTATTGTTATCATTGCTGATCTTATGATGATGATTATTGTTACTATTATCAATATAATCACTATTATTTCACATTTCTATCATAAATTTAATAAATATTCAAATTTTATGACTGTTTTTATGTTATAATCATCATCATTATCAATATTATCATTAATATAGAGGATTATTTATTGTAATATAATTTTCATTACCATTTTTATTACTATCATTATCCTCATCATCATCATTGTAATTATCATTATCATTGTTATTAATACTGAATTAATTCTAATAACAATGATAACAA
>NC_091549.1:6529958-6534958 GCF_042767895.1 Penaeus vannamei
TCTCCCTCCCTTCCTCCCTCTCTCTCCCTTCCTCCCTCTCTCTCTCTCCGCTCGGTCTTCCCTGCCAATAGCGGGAAAGATTGGCAATTCTACCATAGCTGTGTAATATACCCGAACGCCAAAGAGTGTAATATTTTGGAAATACAGAAGCCAGTGTCAACGGATTCAGACACCCTTTGCCCCACCTGTTGCTCCGCCTTTTCAATTTCAGTTTCAAAAGGCCTCGCAGGTTTATGTCCTCGAGTAGATCAGCGTGTGTGTGTGTGTGTGTTTGTTTGTGTGTGTGTGTGTGTGTTTGTTTGTTTGAGTGTTTGTTTGTTTGTGTGTGTGTGTGTGTGTGTGTTTGTTTGAGTGTGTGTTTGTGTGTGTGTGTGTTTGTTTGTTTGAGTGTTTGTTTGTGTGTGTGTTTGTTTGTTTGTTTGAGTGTTTGTTTGTTTGTGTGTGTGTGTGTGAGTGTGGGTAAGTGTGTGTGTGTTTGAGTGTGTTTGTGTATGTTTGCGTGTGTGTGTGTGTGTTTGTGTGTGTGTGTTTGTTTGTGGGTGTGTGGGTGTGTGTAAGTGAGGGTTGATATGCATATGTGGAGGTGAGAGGGGAGTAATGTGTGTATTGGTGTGAGGAGGGTTTTTTGTGCGTTTGTATGTGTGTGTGTTTGCGCGCGTCTGCGTGTATGTGTGTGTTAGCGTGCGTCTTTTTGTGTGTGTGTGTTTGTGCGTGTCTATTTGTGTGTGTGTGTGTGTGTGTGTTAGCGCGTGTCTATTTGTGTGTGTGTTTGCGTGCGTCGCTTTATGTATGTGTGTGCTAGCGTGCGTCTCTTTGTGTGTGTGTGTTTGCGCGCGTCGCTTTGTGTGTATGTTTGTGTGTTTGCGCGCGTCTGTGTGTATGTGTGTCCTAGCGTGAGTCTTTTTCTGTGTCTGTTTGCACGCGTCGCTTTGTGTGTGTGTGTGTGTTTGTTCGCGTCGCTTTGTGTGTGTGTGTGTGTGTTTGTTCGCGTCGCTTTGTGTGTGTGTGTGTGTGTTTGTTCGCGTCGCCTTGTGTGTATGTTTGTGTATGTGTGTGTGTGTGTGCGATGCGAGTGGACCAGAGATTCAACCCGTTCTCCCTGATTACATACCCTCCAGATAAATCACTACAATGATGATCAAGCCTTTTTCATGATTACAAAACATTACCGAACGAGAAATAAAAATGACTCACGTAAAAATGATAACATTTCGACTCTGAGAAGAAAAGCAATACCGATAATAGAGTCAGTCATGGCTCTGTTATCTACGTAATGTCGATAATGTTACAGGTAGGTATCCATAACTCATTTTCCATCCCGTCTCTTTTATCAGCAGTTTATTATTTCGCGAAATCTAATCGATGGGTCATGATCGAATCCTATGCACCGGGATGGCTATGCAATACGGGAGAAATTATTGTAGGAATGGTTTAAAGAAGGCTCGACCGCGATAACAAAGCATAAGATAGAGAGAGAGCTTTCGGCAGATGAAAGACAATGACATCTGAGCTATCTTATGTAGAGCTTTTGGTAGATGAAAGGCAGAGTACGACAGCTGAGCTATTTTACAGATAATTTTTGCGAATATTTTTTTTTTTTTTTGCACACCCATCTGTGCGGAGATAACGCTAATAGTGCTCTAAGCAACAGGCTGAGGACGTCGCAGGTGAAGTCGCAGGTGAAGTCGCAGGTGAAAGAACAACCTGAGGAAACCCGCCGTGCAGTAAGGTGATAGCATAACCGTCTAGCAATCTTGTGGACCCGTGTTCAAATCCCGCACTGCCAGTAGGATGTAACCCCGGAAATTCCTTGCGAATGGAGAATAATTCAAAAGCAAAACCTAAAAAAAAAAGAAAAAAAAAAGAAGAAAAAAAAAATGCCACACCGAGAATAATCATTATAACAAAGGAATAATTCATTATTAAATCATTATCATTATAAGCCAGAGAGACACCCAAGACCAAGAAAGCACAAGCTGGGGTCCGCAATGACGTCATTCTGTTACCCTTTGTATAAGCTACATTCGTTCACACTTACACGAACAGGCTCACATACATGTTCGCGCACACATATACACGCCTGTTCTCTCTATATATATCTAACACATACACACACACACACAGCACAGAGACACACACATACACACGCTCAAAACTTACACACACGCAAATATGTACACAGACGTATATATGTATACACATACCCGCTCGCACACACATACATAAACTCATCCATATTTCGAAGACATACTTATTACCTTGAGTTACGAGAGAGTGGGCCAGCGAATTTTAAGATTTTCATACATTTACGTTGACGACACCATACAGTGAAAAACCTGTGTACCAGAAAATTCATCGTATTGCTCGATGATACCTTGATCAATGTTTGTTTTCTTTATTTTTATTGATTGACCAAAATCGGACCTCAATGTTACGTGAGTTGAAAAAATCAGTTTAGATTAGTTTAGTCTTTTATTTACCACCCTGGCTAACTGCGCAGGCGTGGGCAAGCTGTGGTACATTTGATGCATGGTCAAAGCATTATATAATAGTATGATAGGTGGTCTGAAAGGCTGTATTACATGACACTGAGATATAATGTACAAGTGATCGCTTATATTCTTCACTGCATAATTTACACTTAGTTTCTTCAACATTACAGGCTGTACTGACTTGCCAATACAGTCTATAACCCAGCCTGATTCTTGCGGTCACAATATCACACTGTCTTGTTCTTGTTTTGTATAAACCATAGATGAATACATCTTGCATAAACCAGTCATAGTGCTTTATGCTACAGCTTTCAGGCCGTTGAGAATTAATCAAGTCCGTCAAGTCCTCTTTGAAGGAAGTTTTAATTATGTGTGAAATCCTAGCAAGAGGTACTTCAAGATCTGTATCCACACATGTGTCACATGCTGATTTTGCTAGGCACTCACCATGACCATGCCTGGGGATTCCAACATGCGATGGTATCCACACAAAACGTTCTTTTGCACGATACACATTTATCCTTATGTCATTTGCAATGTTTTCTGCACCTTTGTCTAATGTGTTCAAAGCCTGGAGAGCACTCTGTGAGTCGCAGAAAATTACCCCTGAGCCATGATTTAATATAAATTCGGTAGTTATGAGCAGTCTTGCCAACTTAGTTTGCATAGTGCTAGCCCAGTCATGAACTCTCCTACAATCCTGGTGCTGCAAAATATTGTTTTTATATACGACAAAAGCGCATCCTGCTCTACTCCCAGACTGCAAGGATCCATCAATTTAACATTCATACGCATTGGGCATAGTTTCAAGGTGAGTAATGAAATGTGGAGGGGTTTCTCCGTAGAGTTATATTCAGCTAGAAACTGCCGAGGTAACCGCAACATATACATTAGAAGAACAATTTCTCTAAAATAACAAATCTACCTTTGGCGTTCTTAAAAGGACAATGCCTGCATCATATTCATCGTCGTGTATGTTTTCGAAGTAATCTTATATGTTATTAAAAGTAATTTTTTCTAGGGTGTAGAGGGTTAGACATGATACGATGAGGAGGTATTTAAAAGTGACGGGTTTCTTCTCAACGATATTCCTTGTGATATGACTTCTATAATGCCTTTCACTATTTCATCAGCTCGGTGTAAAACATCACCACAAGGATATATTGCATTTTTTATCTTTTACGTCTAAAAAAAAAGAAAGAAAAATAAACGATTTGTAAGAAAAAAAAAAAATTATTTGAAGGTTGATTGCATTTTCACTTTTCTTATACGTATCTAGTCAAGTAACGACAGCAGTCAAAAAATGTAGAAAAGAAACCTCTTTGCAAAAAAAAAAAAAAAAAAAAAAAAAAAAAAAGTTTTAAAAAAGAAGGAAAGGAAAAAAGAAATAAACATTAGTGAAACGTAGGTAGGAAAATTGCTTCCTTTGGTGTGGCTGAGCGGAGCGTAACAGCTGCGAACTCTTTGATGCGATAACTTTTTACTCGAGGCTCGTTGTATTAACAACAATCAGCAGTTTGAGTCAAGGAATACGTGAGAGAGAGAAGGGGGAAGAGGGAGGGAAGGAGGGAGAGGGAGGGAAGGAGGGAGAGGGAGGGAAGGAGGGAGAGGGAGGGAAGGAGGAAGAGGGAGGGAAGGAGGGAGAGGGAGGGAAGGAGGGAGAGAGAGATGGGGGAAGAGGGAGAGGGAGGGAGAGAGGGAGGGAAGGAGGGAGAGGGAGGGAAGGAGGGAGAGGGAGGCAAGGAGGCAGAGGGAGGGAAGGAGGGAGAGGGAGAGAGAGAGGGGGGGGAAGAGAGAGAAAAGAGAGACAGAGACAGAGAGGGAAAAGAGAGAAAGGAGAGAAGGCGATTGGAAAAAGAGATCAGAGACAAATAAATAGAGACCTTGTATTGTGAAAAATTATAATAATAATAAGAATTAGGACGTTTGACATTTTTCACTACTGAATGAAAAGCGTAAAAACATATGCAATTGCTTTGTCAACAAGCTTATATAATGTCATGCACGTATAGAATTAAAATGACAGGAAATCATGTAAAAGAAAATTGTACCCCCTCCCGTCTCTCTCTCTCTCTCTCTCTCTCTCTCTCTCTCTATCTCTCTCTCTCTCTCTCTCTCACTCTCTCTCTCTCCCTCTCTCTCTCTCTCTCTCTCTCTCTTTCTCACTCTCTCTCTCTCTTTCTCTTTCTCTTTCTCTCTCTCTCTGTCTCTCCTCTCCTCTCCTCTCCTCTCCTCTCCTCTCCTCTCCTCTCCTCTCCTTTCCTCTCCTCTCCTCTCCTCTCTCTCTCTCTCTCTCTCTCTCTCTCTCTCTCTCTCTCTCTCTGTTTATACATAGATGCGTGCATGTAATTATGTATCTCTGTTTATGATTATAGTGCCTGTGGGGTTGGTTGCAATGATATACTGTGCATCGGTAGTGAATCAAAATGTAAATAATTAACAGTTATAATGTCAAAATGATGATAGATACAGCAAGGTTTTAGCATATCAGTACCCCTCCCCTCTCGC
>NC_091549.1:6577458-6579958 GCF_042767895.1 Penaeus vannamei
GTCGAGAGAGTCTTTTGCAATGATATATTCAAAGAGGTTTAATAACGTTGCGTATATGAGAGAGAGAGAGAGAGAGAGAGGATAAGAAAAAAGGAGATAATTGATGGGAATGAAGAGATGGGGAGGAAAAAAGAGAGAATAGTCTGATTTGAAAATAACGAAAGTGGGAACCAAGAGAAAGATAAATGAAAGGGGGGAAATGTAGCGGAGAAATGAGGAAGCTATAAGGAAAAAAAGGTAATAACGAAGAGAGAGAGAGGGGGAAGAAGGAGAGGAAGAAAGGCGGATAATGAGAGATATTACGAATTAGAGGTGGGGGGAAGAAGAGCTTAAAATAAGGGACAAGAGGGTAATGATCGAGGAATTAGAAGAGAATAAGAGATAAAAGGATAAAAAGGATAATAGGAAGACTGATGGGGTAACTAAGGAGGGGAAGGGTGTCGCAGGAGGGGAAAAAGTGAGAGAAAATCTGTTTGAATGAGGGAAGATGATGAGATAAGGGGAGGGGAGAAAGGGGAAAGATAGGGGAGGGAAAAGGGAATAGAAAGAGAGAAGGGGAGTATGTGAGAGAGAAGGGGTGTCGAGGAAGATGCGAGAGAGAGAAAGAGAGAGAGAGAGAGAGAGAGAGAGAGAGAGAGAGAGAGAGAGAGAGAGAGAGAGAGAGAGAGAGAGAGAGAGAGAGAGAGAGAGAGTGTGAGTGAGGGAGGGGAGATAGAGAGAGAGAGTTAGTGAGTGAGTGAGTGAGAGAGATGCGATTGAGAAAGTGAGAGAGAAAGAGAGAGAGAGAGAGAAAGAGAGAGAGAGAGAGACAGAGAGAGAGAGAGAGAGAGAGAGAGAGAGAGAGAGAGAGAGAGAGAGAGAGAGAGAGAGAGAGAGAGAGAGACAGACAGACAGACAGACAGACAGACAGACAGACAGACAGAGACAGAGGGAGAGAGAATCAAAATCAATTCAAATTATAATTAAATCCTTTCATTTTGCCAAATAATGTACACTTCTACGTTTACATATATAGAACATATTATGGCTGATCCCTCAAGGAGTAACACCCGTATGAAGGCTCCCTGAAGCACTATTTAGTCAACATAATTATCATAACATCTACTATCCCTAGTAATTCGTATAAAAGGTCAGCATTTGAAATATCTATCTATATATACAGTAATTGTTTCTATTAACACGAAGGTAACAACAATACATTAAATAAATACGTATATTAATATCATAAATGGCTAGAAGATACAGTCTGGTTTCCAGTTAAATTAACACATTATCATTATATTATATACGATTATGAACATAAACAAAAAGTTTAATTAATACCGACCCGTTATATGATATCTATTGGATCATTTCATGTTGTGTTTATTTATTAGTTCCGCAATTGAATTCTTTGGAGTATCATCATTGCATATAACAGATAAGTTTGCTATAATTTCCAATGTCAGTTAAACACAACGTAAAAAGAATGGGTCACAGTATTGAATCCTTGGGTACCCCGTGGTTAATAAAAGATAAACATTAAGATAAACATTGTTGTCGAGTTGTGAGATATGTTAATTAGTGCCAAATGCTTTAGGCGGGTTTAAGGTAGCTTCCTATAACAAATATCCAATCAAGGTATTTTGAAATTTCGTTGGTTATATCGGAAACAGTCGTTTTATTGGATTTAATCGATCATGAAGCCTTATGGAGATTCATTAATTACAGCATTGTCATTCAGATTCTCAGTTAATCTTTCGTGCAAAAGTTTCTTCGATTTTTTATTTAATTTCTTTTGTATTTCTTATTTATTTATTTTATTTTATTTTATTGTATTTACTTTTTTGGTACAAGGAACTGGAATAGGTCGAAAATTTCCCTAAATACACTTCCTGAATTGAAGCTGTTTTAAGTTAATCTACAAATTTGTCATTGGTGAATGTAAAGCTTATAATGTATATGAGTGGCTTCATTACGACTGATAAAACTCTTTTGATTATGCTAATAAGAATGTTATCATGTCCTTGGGAAATTAATCTAATTTATTTATGATTTCTGGTTAAAAGAATTACTGTTAACATTTCGTTCCACAAAAAAGGTCTCTTAAGTCTCCAATTTGTTGTTTGAAAAATATTTATTCAGTTCATTAATCATAATTGTGGGATAACTCATTTCAGTGTCATTAACGATTTATTTATATGGCTGATTGTTATTATTCCTCTTTAGGACATTATCTAAAAAAATAAATTTGAATTCGAATGTAAGTGGCTACTTCGAAAATTTATTTTTTTTAGGTTGATTTTCCCTTAATTAAGAATTTTATGACAGTTGTAATAGACGATTTACTATAACTTTTACGTTCCATAATATTTGCTTTGATGTGGGAAAAATCTCTTCGAAATATGATTTAAAAATGCTCATATAAAGTTGTTAGACATTGGGGTTATTATTAGCGAAAATGAGCCAGATGATTTTTAGTCCCTGATACAAGTAATTTCCCTAGTCGTTGATTTATATT
>NC_091549.1:6589958-6592458 GCF_042767895.1 Penaeus vannamei
CACAGCGAGAGAGTGATATTATTATCATCGTGTGTATATGAGCAGGTGTGTGTGTTTCTGTGTGTGCGTGTGTATATGTGTATGATATAAATATAAATAAATATATATATATATATATATATATATATATATATATATATATATATATATATATATATATATATATATATATAATATTTATATATAATATGTATATATATATATATATATATATATATATATACATATATATATATGTATATATATATTTATATATATGTGTATGTATATACATACACACTTACACATGCATACATGTAAATGGATATATATAACTATATATATATATATATATATATATATATATATATATATATATATATATATATATATATATATATATATATATATATATATGCATGTATGTATGTATACACATACACAAACATATATATAGATATGCATATAAAGATAGATAGATAGATAAATATATATATATACACATACACACACACACACACACACACACACACACACACACACACACACACACACACACACACACACACACACACACATATATAAACATATATATATATATATATATATATATATATATATATATATATATATACATATAGTATGTATATATACATATATATGTCTGTATGTATGTATATATTTTCACAAACACAAATACACACATACACAAACACAAACAAACACACACATACATATACATATACATATATGAATCTATATATCTATGTGTTTGCGTTTGTATGTGCATGAAAAAGTAACGAAAAAGGGATTCGTTGCAGATCAATACCCTTTCCCATGCAACTGCCCTAGTATTGTGGGAGACTACCTATTGCCCATGTACGTCCCAGTAGGGTAATGTAACAGCCGGTCTCGAGGCCTGCCATTGCCCATTGTGCTGTGTGTGTAGTGCAGTGAGGAAACGGCCCATATTCCCGTGCTCCTGTGTGTCTTTTTATGCCTTATTGCACCGTTCGTCGATGGGTGAAAGGAGGTCTTTCTGTTTGTCTTTTTTTCTATTTTCTCTTCTTAGTTTTAGTTTTTTTTTCTTCTTCTTTCTGTTTGTCACTCTTTCTTAATTCATTTCTTTCTGTTTGCCCTTTTCCATTTTCTCTCCATACTTTGATTTAGTTTTTTTTTTTCTTCTTTCTAATTCTCACTCTTTCTTAATTTAGTTCATTTCTGTTTCTCACTGTTTCTTAATTCAGTTAATTTCTCTTTCTTGTCCTTATTCTTATTTCATTATTATTTCTTATCTTCAATTGTTCCTGTTTTAGGAATCTGTTCCGTTTTTATTCATCTCTTTCATCTCTATTCGTTTATATTTTGTTCTTCCTATAATCTGTGGGTATATTTGTATATATTTTTTCTTTCGATATTAGGTGATTCGAGAACAGTTTATTTGAGAAATCCTTTGAAACTTTCGGGATGAGCTGAAAAAATGTGATAATAATTATGGAAATTCGAGAGACTTTCATTTGGTTGCAATTATTTTCAAAAATGCAACTGAATTGTCTCGCTTTTTTGTGCATATACGTCGCAACATTAGCCTATTATGTCGGAGTGAGGCAGACTTCTTCCTGGAAAATAATCTGTTTATTTCTCTGAAGCTGTCATATTCATCTGACTTTATCAGCACGAGTGACTGATTTCACAGACGAATCTAAAATTGGATCCGCAGTTTCTCGAGATTCTGCCTCAAGGATTTTCACTTTATTGTTAATCATTAGAAGAGAGAGGATAAAGAAATTGGATTCTTTGAAATTTCTTGTTAATGGGACAAGCGTTCTCTTGAGGCTTTTCTCTCTCTCTATCTATCTATCTATCTCTACTTATCTATCTATTTATCTCTATCTATCTATCTCTATCTATCTCTCTCTATCTATCTATCTCTGTCTATCTGTCTACCTGTCTATCTATCTATCTATCTACCCATCTATCTCCATCTATCTATCTATCTCTATCTATCTATCTACTATTTATCTACACAAACTCACACATACACACACTTGCGCGCGCGTGCGTGTGTGTATGCATGTGTGAGTGTTGGGAGGTGACAGGGAGTCTTGTTAAATTGACTATTTCTTTATTTTATGTATGTACTCACTGCACTTCTAACTTGTCTTTATCATGCTTTGCTTAAGATTACCTTATAAGGGTTTAGAAAGATACACGTTTTTTTTTTTTTTTTTTTTTTTCATTTTTAACATGTTTTCTCGAAATACATCATAAGAAACTTCTTGCCTCAGCTTCAGGATTAATAAAGTGGTCAAAACTCCCTCAGTCTGTCAACAGTATAAAAGTTGTGGCTGTTGTTTAAACACATCTAAAGTGTTTCTTTAATGAAAGAATCTTAAAACATTTTTTTTTCTTTCTTTCTTTCTTCGTTAAAGGGGAAGGGAAGTTGAAGAATGTAGCTTACAGACCAGAACGAATCGACCGTGAACCATTAATATACATGTAATCATCCCATAAATCTCTG
>NC_091549.1:6603684-6606184 GCF_042767895.1 Penaeus vannamei
TACACACAACCCACGTTGATTCTTCCCTCTCCTTTTCCCCCTCCTTCTTTCTCCCTTTTTTCCCCTCCTCGCCTCGCCCCTTAGCCAAACCTCATACACAACCCCCTTGATTCTTCCCTCTCCCTTTTATCCCCCTCTTTCCCCTCCTCGCTTCACCCTTAGCCAAACCTCATACACACCCCTCCCTTTATTCTTCCCTCTCCTTTTTCCCCTCCTCCTTTCCCTTCGGCGCCTCGCCCCTTAGCCAAACCTCATACACAACCCCCCTGATTCTTCCCTCTCCCTTTTCCCTCCTCCTTTCCCCTCAGCACCCCGCCCCTTAGCCAAACCTTATACACAACCCCCCTTGATCCTTCCCTCTCCTTTTTTCTCCCTTCTCTCCCCTCGGCGCCTCCCTGGCCCTGTGTCCTGGCCCTCGCTCCGCCGCTGGCACCCTCCGAGGGCAGATTTCACTTAACAGTATCATTCCTATGCCGCTTGCCTCGTCCTATGGCACCCAATCTTCACAGCTCGGGAGTGCCAAAGTCGAGTCAGGTTCTCTCTTCATGAGGAAGACAAGTTTCCGGCACGTTTTATGAGGCAGAACATTTTATTTTTTGGAAGGATATGTGAGTATGCATCTTCCTTTTCTGTCGCGCGCTCTTTCTTTCTCTGTGTGTGACTCTTTTCATTTCACTCTTCCGTCTTCAACCCTCTTCTCTTTCTTGAAAAAATATGATGATTTCAAGAGAAGGAGAGAGAGAGAAAGAGAGAGAAGGAGAGAGAGAGAGAGAGAGAGAGAGAGAGAGAGAGAGAGAGAGAGAGAGAGAGAGAGAGAGAGAGAGAGAGAGAGAGAGAGAGAGAGAGAGAGAGAGAGAAAGAGAGAGAGAGAGAGAGAGAGAAAGAAAGAAAGAGAGAGAGAAAGAAATTAAGAAAGAGAGAGACAGAGAGAGAAAGAAAGAGAGAGAAAGAAAGAAAAAGAGAGAGAAAGAGAAAGAAAGAAAGAGAGAGAAAGACAGAATGATGATACGCACCAAGCTCATCATTACAAGCGAGTTTTTTTTTTTCAAGAAGGAATATAAAAAATGATGATATTGATCTCCCGTCTCTCTGGAGGAGGCTGGAGGTGTCGTCGTAAAAGTGAGGATGGGAAAAATCCTTTCAAAGTCGCTCCTACAGGGATAGGAGGGTCTTGAAGGATGCCAGGAGGATGCGACAGAACAGGATCACTGACCTTGATGTATATCGGTTGTTAGTGAGCACAAAGGTTCTGATTCTAATTATGTTAGTATTGTCATCATCATCATCAATATCATCATCATCAATATTATCATCATCAATATCATCATCATCATCAATATTATCATCATCAATATCATCATCATCAATATTATCATCATCAATATTATCATCATCATCATCATCATTAATATTGATGATGATGATGATGATGATAATGATAATGATAATGGTGATAATGATGATGATGATGATGATGATGATGATGATGATGATGATGATGATGATGATGATGATAATGATAATGATAATGATAATGATAATGATAATGATGATGATGATAATGACCAATTAATGTAGTGATTGTGATTATACTGATGGAGATAATGATACTGATGATAGTGATGATGAACATGACAGCAGATGCTGCTTTTCACCATCTACAATCATCTAAAAATTAAAAAGTAGAGAATAACAAGAGTAAAAGGATACTTGAGAGATATAGATTTAAATATAATAGTTCATTGGAAATTAAACTAAAGATGTCAAAGAAATAGGATTAAAAGAGGAAATAAAAATGTTTCGTTATTTATGCCATGCAAAACGGCCATAAACGCTATTCCAGCATTAAATAGAACACGTGTCTGTACTTTTACTCAAAACGAGCGAATTTGAAATCAGCTGAAAAAAATAATAATATCAGATAAATTGCATTCAGCAAACCAGTCACTTTGAAGTTTATTTATTTATTTATTTTTATTTATCTATTTTTTTAAGAATTCAAATCATTCAGGCAATTGGCACTTAAACTTGTGTCTGCCCCCCCCCCCCTCTCTCTCTTGCCCCTTCATCTCTGTTCCTTCCTTCATTTCATTCCTTCTTTCGTTTATCCAGTCTCTCTGCCCGTCGCTGTCTATTTTTCTTCCTACCTACCTACCTATCTATCTATCTATCTATCTATCTATCTATCTATCTATCTATCTATCTATATATATATATATATATATATATATATTCATCTATCAATCTCTTTCTCTCTGTGTATCTATAGGGAGATAGATAAACAAATAGATAGATATAGATAGATGCACACATAGATATATTCGAATACACACACACACACACACACATAAATGTATATATACATAGATATATATGTATATATATGAATATATACATATATACATACATATATCTATCTATCTATCTATATAAGTGAGTGCGTGTTTATGTGTGTGTGTAGTATATATGAATATGTATATATATATATGTGTGCGTGTGT
>NC_091549.1:6613684-6618684 GCF_042767895.1 Penaeus vannamei
TAAATACAGAATGAAAGCATGCATAAAACTTTAATTACTGAATAAGAAGGGCTAATAGTAAAATGATAAATGATAAACGTATATAGTAATAGATGACATAAAGATCCATGAAGATAACACTAGAAATCATATAGTTATAATGATAAAGTGAGAAATTGTGATTGATTTAACAGTTCATCGAATCTGTCAATCAGTTAATTACAGTCCTAATGTCTTAAAAAGTTTAGAAAATAAAAATAAAATACAACGATTACCTTCTCGGTAATTGTTTTATTATCATTATTATTATCAATGCTATAATTTTAATTAGTAGTAATATGATTGTCATTATTATTATCATTATTATTCTTGATAATGGGGGAGATAATGATTATTATCGTCCTTGGTATCAAATATATCATTATTGTTCTTATATCATTATTATCATTATTATTATTATCATAATTATTATTATTATCATTATCATTTATTACTTCTACTACTACAGCAACAACAACTACTACTTCTACTGATATTATGATTATTGTTATTACTATTATTATCAATATTACTATCATTATCATTACCCTTGGTGGTACTTTTAGCAGTATTATCTCTATCATTTTCATTATTATTATCATGATTATTATTGTCATTATCTATATTATCACCATCATCATTCTTATTCTTATTATTCTTATATCTGTATCTATCATTGTTATTCTTATATCTGTATCTATCATTATTACTCTTATTATCATTGTTCTTATCATTGCTATCTTATTATGATCATTATCATTGTCTTCATTTTCATGACTATATTCAAAATCAATTAAATGTACCTCCTTTTTATTCATGTTCTTTCTGCATTTGTCAACATGATCACAGTTCATCTTTTTCTATTGTTTTTTATCTTTTCTCTCTTTCTATTTTCGCTATGGGACGATAAACGATAGGGGTCATCTTCATGTCTTCTTTTATTCTTTGTTTCTTTCTTTATTTTATCTATTTATTTATTCATTTTCCCTCATTCGGAGAGTCATTCATTTCCTACTTTCATGACCAAACAACACGATACAGGAAAGCTTTGCAAGAGGTAAGAATGACATCAATATTTAGGGGGAAAATTAGGGAAAAAAGGGAAAAGGGGAAAAAATAGGGAAAAAAGGGAAAAGGGGAAAAAATAGGGAAAAAGGGAAAAGGGGGGAAAAATAGGGAAAAAAGGGAAATGCTACTATCGGGAAGCTGAGGTCGGCTAACGGACGTCACTACGTCCTTATAGTCTTACTGTAGATATAAATAATAAAGGTAATGAAAAAAAAGGAAGGAAGAGAGAGAGAGAGAGAGAGAGAGAGAGAGAGAGAGAGAGAGAGAGAGAGAGAGGGAGAGAGAGAGAGAGAGAGAGAAAGAGAAAGAGAAAGAGGGAGACAGGGGAGAGGGGGATAGAGAGAGAGAAAGAGAGAGAGAGAGAGAGAGAGAGAGAGAGAGAGAGAGAGAGAGAGAGAGAGAGAGAGAGAGAGGAGAGAGAGAGAGAGAGAGAGAGAGAGAAGGATAGAGATAGAGAGAGAGAAGGAGAGAGATAGAAAGATAAAGAAAGAGATAGAGATAGGGAATGATAGAGAGAGAGAAAGAGAGAGATGAGACAGAGAGGTAAAAAAAATAAGAAGCTAAGATGACAAACCATATTGTTCGATCGTGATCCAAACCAAAGAAAACCGAGCCAGGCCAACAGACTTCGCACACGAGACAGTAATTTCGTGTTTCGTCGCTACAGAACCAAAACAAATTGAAAGAGATAAGAGAGAGAGAGAGAGAGAGAGAGAGAGAGAGAGAGAGAGAGAGAGAGAGAGAGAGAGAGGAATAGAGAGAGGGAGAGAGAGAGAGAGAGAAGAAAATTAAAAGAGAGTAAGAAAAACGGCGATAAGAAGAGAGGAAAATAATATGGAGGAAGATCGTGATCCAGATGAAAGGAAACCGAGCCCGGCCAACGCATACGAGACCTGCGGAAAATGGAAGGAAATGGAAAAGAAAGAGAAAAATGAAGATAAAGAAGAAGAAAGGGAGATACGAAAATGGAAAATGGAAAGAGATTAAAAAGAAAGAGAAAAATAAAAGATAAGAAGAAGAATGGGAGATACCAGATATGCGAAAAATGGAAAGAAGAGAAAAATAAAAAGAAAGAAGAAGAAAGGAAGATACGTGACCTGTGGAAAATGGGAAAAATGGATAATAAGAGAAAAATAAAAAGAAAGAAGAAGAAAGGGAGATATGATGGTGAACCCCCCCCCCCCCAACCTCACGTATATCGACCGATCTCGACCCCCAATCAAGGGAAACCGAGCCGGACTAACTGAAAATTGAAAGAAAGAGCAAAAAACAATTAAAAAAGAAAGAAACAAAGAATAAAAGAAGACAGGAAAATGACCCCAATCGTTTATCGTCCCATCGGCGAAAATAGAAAGAAAGAAAAGATAAAAAGCAATAGAAAATGAAAGAAAACTAGAACAAGATAGGAAGATGACCCAAAATGAAATGAAATATAAGAGAAAAGTTTAAAAGAATGAGGAATAAAGGATGATAGGAGGGTGACCCCCCCCCCTCTCCCAAATAAGGGAAACCGAGCCGGACCAACAGATATCACAGTCGAAATCTACTGAAAATTTAAAGAAAGAGAAGAAAATAAAGTAAAATAGATAAAGAAATAGAAAATAAAAGGGGTTAAGGAAGATGACCTCACAATCAAGAGAAAGAAAGAAGAGATAAGAGAAAAGGGATAAAGAGAAAGAAAGAAGAGAAAAAGAGAAAGAAAGAAAGAAGAAGAGAAAAAGAGAAAGAAAGAAAAGAAAAGAGAAAAAAAGGTAAGAAGAGAAAAAGAGAAATAAAGAAAAGAAAAGAGAAATAGAAAAAGAAACAAAAATTAAAAGAGACCAAGGTGACCCCCAACCCCCTCACCCACGCATACCGCCCGCGCGACCCCAATCAAGGGCAACCCAGGTCGTCCCGCACACCTCACAAACAAGAGAAAGAAAAAAAAAGAAGAAAGAAAAGAAAGAAAGAAGGGAGAAGAGAAAAAGAGAAAGAAAGAAAAATTAAAGGACACGAGGGTGACCCCCCTCCTCCTATCGCAACCCCAATTAAGGGCAACCCAGGACGTCCCACACACCACGAAACAAGAGAAAGAAAGAAAGAAGAGAGTAGAATTAAAAGACACGAAGGTGATCCCCACCCCCCCTCCCCTCCCCCTCACGCATACCGCCCCAACGCGACCCCCAATCAAGGGCAACCCAGACCGTCCCGCACACCTCACAAACAAGAGAAAGAAAGAAGAGAAGAAGAGGAAAAAAGAAAAGAAAAGAAGAAAAAAAAGAAAAAGAAAAAAAGAAAAGAGGAGAGAAAGAAAGAAGAGAGAAGAGAAAAAGAGAAAGAGAGAAAAGAAAAGAGAAAAGGAGAATAAAAGAATAGAGAAAGAAAAATAAAGAGACACGAAAGTGACCCCCAACCCCCCCAGCCCATCCCCCTCCTCCCCCCCTTTACGCATACCCCCCCACCCCTCCCTATCGCGACCCCAATCAAGAGCAACCCAGCCCGCCCCGCACACCTCACAAACAAGAGAAAGAGAAAGAAGAGAGAAGAAAAAAAAAAGAAGAGAGAAAAATCAAAAGAAAGAAAAATCAAAAGACACGAAGGTGACCCCCAACCCCCCCCCTCACCCCACCCTCTCCTCCTCACCCTCACCCCCTCCCCCTCACGCATACCCCCCCCCCCCACCCCTCCCCTATCGCGACCCCAATCAAGAGTAACCCAGCCCGTCCCGCACACCTCACAAACAAGAGAAAGAAAGCAGAAAGAAGAGAGAAGAAAAAAAAGAAGAGAGAAAAAGAGAAAGAAAGAAAAATCAAAAGACACGAAAGTGACCCCCAACCCCTCCTCCTCCACCTCACCCCCTCCCCCTCACGCATACCCCCCACCCCTCCCTATCGCGACCCCAATCAAGAGCAACCCAGCCCGTCCCGCACATCATACGAAACAAGAGAAAGAAGAGGAAGAAAGAAAAGAAAAGAGGAAAAGAGAAAGAAAAAGAGGAAAAGAGAAAGAAAAAAGAGAAAGAGAGAAAAGAAAAGAGAAAAGGAGAATGAAAGAATAGAAAAAGAAAAATCAAGACACACGAAGGTGACCCCACCCCCTCCTCCTCCCCTTTACGCATACCCCCCCCCTCCACATCGCGACCCCAACCAAGAGCAACCCAGCCCGTCCCGCACACGACACAAACAAGAGAAAGAAAGAAGAGAAAAAGAGAAAGAAAGAAAAGAAATGAAAAAAAGAAAAGAGAAAAGGAGAAAGAATAGAGAAAGAAAAATCAAAAGACACGAAGGTGACCCCCAACCCCCCCTCCTCCTCCCCCTCACCCCTCCCCCTCACCCCTCCCCCTCACGCATACCCCCACCCCCCACCCCTCCCTATCGCGACCTCAATCAAGAGCAACCCAGCCCGTCCCGCACACCTCACAAACAAGAGAAAGAGAAAGAAGAGAGAAGAAAAAAAAAGAGAGAGAAAAATCAAAAGAAAGAAAAAATCAAAAGACACGAAGGTGACCCCCAACCGCCTCACCCCACCCCCCTCCTCCTCCCCCTCACGCATACCCCCCCCACCCCACCCCTATCGCGACCCCAATCAAGAGCAACCCAGCCCCGTCCCGCACACCTCACAGACAAGAGAAAGAAAGCAGAAAGAAGAGAGAGAAAAAAAAGAAGAGAGAAAAAGAGAAAGAAAGAAAAATCAAAAGACACGAAGGTGACCCCAACCCCCCCCCTCACCCCATCCCCCTCCTCCTCCCCTTTACGCACACCCCTCCCTATCGTGACCCCAATCAAGGGCAACCCAGCCCGTCCCGCACATCATGCGAAACAAGAGAAAGAAGAGAAGAAGAGGAAGAAAGAAAAGAAAAGAGGAAAAGAGAAAGAAAAGAAAAGAGAGAGAAAAAAGAGAAAGAGAGAAAAGAAAAGAGAAAAGGAGAATGAAAG
>NC_091549.1:6633684-6636184 GCF_042767895.1 Penaeus vannamei
CAGTGATTAATTAGCATAGATGACGCAAGGGGATTTAGTCTCGTTTACTCCAAGATAAATATTGGTTAATAGGTATATTATACCTGTATTACTTAACGTATGTCTATAGTTTTATAATACAACTGCGATTCAATACTATTTGTTAGTCAAAGTGATTTAAGGAAATCTGCATGCAAGAAGAGAGAGAGAGAGAGAGAGAGAGAGAGAGAGAGAGAGAGAGAGAGAGAGAGAGAGAGAGAGAGAGAGAGAGAGAGAGAGAGAGAGGAGAGAGAGAGGAGAGAGAGAGAGAGAGAGAGAGAGAGAGAGAGAGAGAGAGAGAGAGAGAGAGAGAGAGAGAGAGAGAGAGAGAGGAGAGAGAGAGAGAGAGAGAGAGAGAGAGAGAGAGAGAGAGAGAGAGAGAGAGAGAGAGAGAGAGAAGAGAGAGAGAGGAGAGAGAGAGAGAGAGAGAGAGAGAGAGAGAGAGAGAGAGAGAGAGGAGAGAGAGAGAGAGAGAGAGAGAGAGAGAGAGAGAGAGAGAGAGAGAGAGAGAGAGAGAGAGAGAGAGAGAGAGAGAGAGAGAGAGAGAGAGAGAGAGAGAGAAAGAGAGAGAGAGAGAGAGACAGAGAGAGACAGAGAGAGAGAGAGAGAGAGAGAGAGAGAGAGAGAGAGAGAGAGAGAGAGAGAAGAGAGAAAAAGAGAGAGAGAGCGTTAAAGAGACCCCGAGCACCTAAAATCGACGACGAGGTGGAAAAATATAACATTCAGACCATTGAATTCTGAATGGGTTTCCAATATTTTGAGGAAAATAATTCATGACTTATGAAAACGAATATTCTTTCTTTTCCTTTATTCATCTTCATCGTTTTTCCCCTGTGTCGCTCTGCCCTTCTATTCTCTTCTTATATAGGCTATCCTGTTTATTATCGTATTTGTAATAGTTTATTTCATTCTCCCTCTAAATATATCGTCACTATTAGGACGTTTAAACTCCAAATCCCCCGCACACAGACTTCCGTTTTCTATGAGACCGAAGAAAACGGTCAGCACGAACGTTGACAGTTCAGATTTTTTTTTTCTTTTCTTTCTTTTTGCTTTTCTTTTTAAGAGCAATAACTGTGAAGGTTTGCATAGCCTTTGAGAACTGAGTGCCGGGTTGCTCGATTCGATTATCAGTCAACAAACAAATGGCCGTTTGTAATGTTAATCTAAAATAGGAATTAAAACAAACAATAGATTATCGTTCTCCCTGTATCACTAGTGCGAGAGAGCCCCTGATAACACCTCACGCTAACACGCTGTATTTTTATTGAGTTGTAATTAAGTCTGAAATTTTCACTGTTCTCAAACATTACAGCAGATAATTTTTTTTTTGCGTGTGTCCGTATTTCTTTTATCAAAGGAGATCGTATGGATAATCGCCGATTATTTTTTATCTTTTCTTTTCTTTTCGAAGGAATAATGAAAGATCAAAGATAAAGATATGAATATGTATGCAGTCTATTAGAATTACACTTCCGTCTCATTTAGGATTCCAGCTGTTCCATTTGGAAATTAATTAGTGTTCAGTGCATCCGCGTTCCTATACTTTGTTGAGTATTTCGGGTTGATAACGCCATCAAGCATATCATGGAACTGAACAAAATCGTTTAATTCCACAATAAATGTAAATCCAATGGGTTTACGTGGTCATTTCGCCACACAAATACCCATTGGCATGACTGAAAAAGTTATTTATAATGATAATGGACAACTCAGTCATGTACAGTTTTACACACGGGTTAAGAGGTACAAACCAACGTCACGGTAGATGATATTAATGATTATGAATAACAAGATCTATCTGAGGCTAAACTATGGTAATATAAGGGATGGCAGAGAGAGGAGAGAAGGATAGTAGCCGGAGCGTGGGATAGACGCCGTAGTTAGATAGATAGGATGATATAGAGATCTTATGGATAACAAGATCTATCTGAGGCTAAACTATGGTAATATAAGGGATGGCAGAGAGAGGAGAGAAGGATAGTAGCTGGAGAATGGGATAGACACTGTAGTTAGATAGACAGGATGATATAGAGAGCTTATGAATAACAAGATCTATCAAAGGCTAAACTATGGTAATATAAGGATTGGCAGAGAGAGGAAAGAAGGATAGTAGCCGGAGAATGGGATAGACACTGTAGTTAGATAGACAGGATGATATAGAGAGCAGAGGATGTAAATTGATAAATAGAAGACCGGTCCCCGTTTCTCGGTACAAAGGTGCTGGAGATAGAAATTATTTGTTCTTTGCTGCGGTAGGCCGTGGAGTGGAAATTTAAAAGCCTATGAAATGTATGAATTTGAAGATAGATTGACAATGCGTGAAGTATTTTTATTTTATCCTTAATAATGGACAAAAATCATACTTCAGAGTATTATTTTTTTAGCATTCACTGAATATGATAAGGGGTATATAATAAAAATAAATATGATAAGGGGAATATAATCAAAATATGAAAAACAATTTATCTATATAACATGA
>NC_091549.1:6641184-6643684 GCF_042767895.1 Penaeus vannamei
TATTATCATTAATATTATTATTATTACTATTATTATTGTTATTATTGTTATTGTTATTATTATTATTATTGTTATTATCATCATTTTATTAGTATTGTTATTATTATTATTACTATTATTATTACTATTATCATTGGGCCTCCTATTACTGTTTCTGTTATAACTATAATAATTGTAAGAATAACAATAACTTTTATTGTTATAATTATCATCATTATTATGATTATCATTAATGGTGATAATAATAATAATAATAATAACAGTGATGATAATGATGAACGTATTATTGTTATTAATATTAATTTAAATGATAATGACAATGAGCTTAGTAATAGTAGTAATAGCGATAATAGGATTAATTTTTATGCTAGGAATTCTGGTGATATAACAAAAATTACAATGATAATGATGATTATGATAGTAGTAATGATAATGATGATAATAACAATAATATGAACAATGATAATGATGATGACGGAATTGATGATAATTATGATTACAGTAATGATAATAGTAAAGATGATGATAATAATACTTGTGATAGTAAAATAATAATAATATATTTATTACTATTGTTATCATATTTATCATTAGTATCAATATTATCATCATTATTATTATTATCATTATCATCATTATTGATAATGACAATAATGATAATGATTATTATGTTAATGATAACAATGGTGATGATGATGATGATGAAGATAATAAAAATAATCATAATAATAATGATGATAACAATGGTAATAATAACAACAATAGTGATTATGATAATAATCATAGTAATTTTGAAAATAATGATAATGATATTAATGATAATAACAATCATAATCATAATGATGTTATTGATAATAGCAATAATAACAGTTATAGTTAACATCGTTATCAACATTATATTGTTATTATTATCATTATTATTGTTATTATCATTATTATTATCATTATTATTATTATTACCATTATTATTATTATTATTATCATTATTATTATTATTATCATTATTATTATTATTATCATTATTATTATTATTATCATTGTTGTTGTTGTTGTCTTTGATATTATCATTGTCACTATTATTATTAATCATTATTGCGATTATCATTATGATCAGTATCATACGAATAACAATATCGATTTCGAAAGAATTCAAATTAAGATCACAAGAAAATTATTTGCATTAAAGAAAAAAAAAAAATCAAGACAATGTTTCACGATAACATATAAAGGAAAATATCTGTCTATTTCATCATCGTATTTCTTACTGTTATTATTATACGACATCGTCTCTGCGCGTTCCCTTATTCCTCTTTCGTTTCTGAATAATCTATCTTCTCTTCTTTCCTCCTTATCGTTATTTATCCCATTTTCTCTCCATGTCCAAGAATTTCCGAGCCTCCAGACAAAAAAAAAGAAAAAAAAAAGAAAAAAAAACATATATAAGCATACACATTGCAATGAAATCGTGCAAGAGAAGTGTCCATACTGTGTATCAGTATGGACAGTATGGATAAAGTGTTATCTATTAGCATGAAGGATGAAGAGTGCCTCCCTCACTTACTGCAACTGTATATCACGTACGGTTAGTATGAGGAGGGGGAGAGGGTAGGAATGAGGATGAGGGAGAGGCGGAGGAATATATTGCTCGTAGACTCACTGCTGTGTATCTGGATGCAAATGGTGCCGCTTCATCCCTCGCTCCTCACTCCCATCCTCCTCCCCTCACTGCCCTCACTCTCACACACTAGTTCTTACTCCCTCCTCGCTTCATTCACTCTCAGCCCCTACCTCTCACTCCCTCTTCACTACCGCCACTCCCCTCACTCTTAACACCTAGTCCTTATTCCCTCCTCACTTCCTTCACTATCAACCCCTACCCCTCACTCCATCCTCACTCCCTCCCCATTCCCAACACTCTCACCCCCTACGCCTCACTCCCTCCTCGTTCCCAACACTCTCACTCCCTCATCGCTCCCTCCTCACTCCCCTCACTCTCACTCCTACCCCTCACTCACTCTCCCTCGTTACTCTGCACCAGACACGCACACACACGTCTGGAACCCAAAGGCTGTCTTCTCTCTACTGTCTTCTGTTTTTTATTTTATTTTTTTTTTTTGGGTGGTGGATGGGGAGGGGGTGTATGAAGGGGGGGGGGGTATTCTTTGGCGTGACGGTTGCATACAAATTGCTCGCTGCCTCGCTCGCTCGCTTTCGCTCTAGACCTCTCTCTTCCTCCCTCTGTCTGTTTGTCTGTCTGTCTGTCTGTCTGTCTGTCTGTCTCTGTCTCTGTCTCTCTCTCTCTCTCTCTCTCGCTCTCTCTCTCTCTCTCTCTCTCTCTCTCTCTCTCTCTCTCTCTCTCTCTCTCTTTCTCTCTCACTCTCCCTCTCTCTCCCTCTCTCTCTCTCTCTCTCCCTCTCTCTCCCTCTCTCTATCTCTCTCTCTCTCTCTCTCTCTCTCTCTCTCTCTCTCTCTCTCTCTCTCTCTCTCTCTCTCTCTCTCT
>NC_091549.1:6658573-6663573 GCF_042767895.1 Penaeus vannamei
CATTTGATAGTGTCACGTTATGTTTACGGAATATTCATCAATCATTAGCTATGTGAACAAGTATCATTATTCGGAGTGGAATTCCTCTCTGATATTTAATCATAAAATGCTTAAACTAGAATGAAGAAAGGAAATATCGGATAATTTGCTTTTAGTTTAGTTTCAGACGATGAACATGGAGCAGAATATATATATATATATATATATATATATATATATATATATATATATATATGTATATATATACATATGTATATATATATATATATATATATATATATATATATATATATATATATATATATATATATATATATAAACATACATATATATATGCACATACACACACACACACACACACACACACATACACACACACAAACACACACACACACTTATATATATATATATATATATATATATATATATGTACATTTATATATATATATATATATATATATATATATATATATATATATATATATATATATGAATAGATAAATATATATATGTGTGTGTGTGTGTGTGTGTGTGTGTGTGTGTATAAGCATATATATATAAATATATATAAATATATATATATATATATATATATATATATACATATATATATATATATATATATATATATATATATATATATATATATATATATATATATATATATATATATATATATATATATATAATTTCGGTTGTTGATTTTCCACTCGGGAACCGTAGTCGTAGAATGAAAAGGAGAACCAGTGCTGCGGTGAACATCTTTATTGTAAACGTTTCAGAGATCGTAATTCATCTCCATCATCAGTACTAGAAATAATGAACCAGAAAACATATAATTAGATGTAGTAAACAAAAGAAAAACATAGTTCATAAGAAAAGCAACAATAAAATAGGAATAAAATCAAACAATAAGAAAACGGCAGAAACATAGTGAAAAAGGTGTGTAAGGGTGGGACATACCAAACAAGTGTGAAATGGTGGTTATGGTGATTACACAGTCAACAACTGGATGGCTGTGTTGGCATTCAGCTCGGGTTTCATCTTATGGGTATGCAGGGATTCTAGGATGAGGAGGTCGAGTCTGTTAGGTGTGGAAGACAGAATTTTAAAATCACTGTGAGTGAAAGGATGGTCTTCTGTTTGTGAATGATGGCGGATAGCGGAGAAAGATGGTCTGCTCAGAGGTAGGCTGGTTCTTATTGACTTACCCATATGCTCAAGTATTCTATGTTTGAACCATCGTGTAGACGATCCAATGTACCTAGCATTGCATCTAGGACAGTTAAAAATATACACAATATTTGAACATAATTCTGAGGGCAGAAGCATTTTCATTTTAAAGAAAGAGTTGATATTATAGGAGTTCACAAAAACAATGTTGAATTTAATTTGTGGGAATGAATGTTTCAGTATCTCACGTAATTGTTTACGGATGGTGAAGCTTATATGTCCAAGATACGGTAACTTTATATACTTGGTTTCTTTGGGAGCAGTCTGTATTTTCGTGGGTGGACATAATTTGTTATCTAGGAATGATCTAAGTGTCTTGTAAAATACGTTGTCAGGATAGCCATTGTTATTGAAGTAATCAACCAAGAATTTCATTTCTTTGTCAAACTGCATCCAGGTGGAACATATGTTGAAAGCTCTGTTGATTAGAGTGGCGATACTGTTAATCTTATATTTCATAGGTGAGAAACTTAAAAAGTTCATTCCCAAACCGGTGAAAGTAGGTTTTCTGTAAACTGTAGTGGAAAGGCGTCCATTTTCTTTAGATATCAGTGTGTCAAGAAAGGGAAGTTCGTTTTCCTTTTCTATTTCACACGTAAACTTAATGTTAGGGTGTTGGTCATTTAGGTAAGAAAGGAAATGGTCAATGTGTGACTGTTGTTTGAACAAAAGGAACGTGTCATCAATATACCTTTTGTAGAATACTGGTTTGAAATCATTTGGACAGTTATTTAACCAGTTACATTCATGGTGACATAGGAAGGCGTTTGCGTAACTTGGGCCAAGTGGTGAACCCATAGCTACACCATCTATCTGAGTATATAAATTGTTGTCAAATGTGAAAACAGAATCTCTTGTGGCAATATTTAGAAAAGAATTAAATTGTTTCTTGTTTAGACCAAACTGTGATATAGACTCGTCTGATATGGAGTCCGTAATAATCTGTGTAGTTTCTGACAGAGGAACGTTAGTGAATAGTGATTCCACGTCAAAGCTGGCCATTACTGTGGAATCTTCAATGTTGAGTTGTTTGATTTCTTCCACAAAATCCAAAGTGTTGGCAGTGGTATACTCATTAATGGTTAGGGGTTGGATGATTTTGACAAGGAATTTAGCAAGGTTATAGTTAAATGTATTAATAGAGGACACAATAGGTCTCAGTGGTGTCCCTATTTTGTGAACTTTTGGGAGTCCATATAAGTAACCGGGTCGAGAGCCAGAAGCAAGAATGGAGTTATATATGGTTTCATTGATTGTTTCTTTTAAAGGTCGTAATATCCTGTTTAATTTATCCTCAAGTTTTAGGAGATGACTGGGAAGATCAATGTGTAGAAGTTTAAATTTAGATGAGTCTGAAAGGATGCTAGATATTTTGTTATAGTAATCATTCTTATTCAGGATAACTATGCCTTTCCCTTTGTCTGGTCTTGTTATTACAATATTTCCATCATCTTTTAAATTTTGAAGAACATCAGAGTATTGTTCAGTATGGTCAGGGCTGTGTACAGATTCTCTGCAATGCTGTACATACATATCATTAGCAAGCGCAGATATCTTGTTGAAAACTGTGTTAATTGTATCTTTGTAGATGTTACAGTTTTTGAGCATCTGACAGGTCCGTTCGAAATGAACAAAGAAATTGGCAAAACTCGATTTGCGGGGTCGAAGACCAAAATCCAAGCCAAGTGATAAAACATTCTTTTCCTTATCAGTTAGAATTCTGTCTGAGAGGTTAAAGATTATTTTGTTTGCATCAACCTTTTTGCTTAGATCAATGCCCAAGTTTTTTAACTTTCTATGGTGGATAGCACTTACAGAAGACAGTCTTTTCTCTACATTCAGATTAATTAATGCAGAGAGGCATTTAAAGTCGAACATGTTGACTTTAGATCTTAAGTCAAGGACATGGTTGTTTGTAGTGTCCCTAAGTTTTGTGAGCTTTCTGTTTTGTTTCTTAATTTCACGGTCAAGTAATTTGAAAAGCCATGATTTGTAGGTGCTCGTTGAAAGGAATGATTTATCATATAGTTTGAATTTGAGGAAATTGGGGATAGTGCCATATAATTTACAATAGTTGAGAAATTTAAGGTCCAGTTCTATTTTCTTGGATTTGAAGATGTTCTTGTTGACGCATCTGTAGGTCTTGAGCGTTGGTTGGCCGTATCTTTTAGTGATAATTTAACTATATGATAAATCATTCCTTTCAACGAGCACCTACAAATCATGGCTTTTCAAATTACTTGACCGTGAAATTAAGAAACAAAACAGAAAGCTCACAAAACTTAGGGACACTACAAACAACCATGTCCTTGACTTAAGATCTAAAGTCAACATGTTCGACTTTAAATGCCTCTCTGCATTAATTAATCTGAATGTAGAGAAAAGACTGTCTTCTGTAAGTGCTATCCACCATAGAAAGTTAAAAAACTTGGGCATTGATCTAAGCAAAAAGGTTGATGCAAACAAAATAATCTTTAACTTCTCAGACAGAATTCTAACTGATAAGGAAAAGAATGTTTTATCACTTGGCTTGGATTTTGGTCTTCGACCCCGCAAATCGAGTTTTGCCAATTTCTTTGTTCATTTCGAACGGACCTGTCAGATGCTCAAAAACTGTAACATCTACAAAGATACAATTAACACAGTTTTCAACAAGATATCTGCGCTTGCTAATGATATGTATGTACAGCATTGCAGAGAATCTGTACACAGCCCTGACCATACTGAACAATACTCTGATGTTCTTCAAAATTTAAAAGATGATGGAAATATTGTAATAACAAGACCAGACAAAGGGAAAGGCATAGTTATCCTGAATAAGAATGATTACTATAACAAAATATCTAGCATCCTTTCAGACTCATCTAAATTTAAACTTCTACACATTGATCTTCCCAGTCATCTCCTAAAACTTGAGGATAAATTAAACAGGATATTACGACCTTTAAAAGAAACAATCAATGAAACCATATATAACTCCATTCTTGCTTCTGGCTCTCGACCCGGTTACTTATATGGACTCCCAAAAGTTCACAAAATAGGGACACCACTGAGACCTATTGTGTCCTCTATTAATACATTTAACTATAACCTTGCTAAATTCCTTGTCAAAATCATCCAACCCCTAACCATTAATGAGTATACCACTGCCAACACTTTGGATTTTGTGGAAGAAATCAAACAACTCAACATTGAAGATTCCACAGTAATGGCCAGCTTTGACGTGGAATCACTATTCACTAACGTTCCTCTGTCAGAAACTACACAGATTATTACGGACTCCATATCAGACGAGTCTATATCACAGTTTGGTCTAAACAAGAAACAATTTAATTCTTTTCTAAATATTGCCACAAGAGATTCTGTTTTCACATTTGACAACAATTTATATACTCAGATAGATGGTGTAGCTATGGGTTCACCACTTGGCCCAAGTTACGCAAACGCCTTCCTATGTCACCATGAATGTAACTGGTTAAATAACTGTCCAAATGATTTCAAACCAGTATTCTACAAAAGGTATATTGATGACACGTTCCTTTTGTTCAAACAACAGTCACACATTGACCATTTCCTTTCTTACCTAAATGACCAACACCCTAACATTAAGTTTACGTGTGAAATAGAAAAGGAAAACGAACTTCCCTTTCTTGACACACTGATATCTAAAGAAAATGGACGCCTTTCCACTACAGTTTACAGAAAACCTACTTTCACCGGTTTGGGAATGAACTTTTTAAGTTTCTCACCTATGAAATATAAGATTA
>NC_091549.1:6676245-6678745 GCF_042767895.1 Penaeus vannamei
GAGAGAGACAGACAGACAGACAGAAAGACAAGAGAAAAAGAAATAAATAAAGATATCCACACAAACCTAAAAAAAAATCTACAAACAACAACAAAAAACAATAACTAACCAACACCTAAAACGAAAAAAAAAGTCAACAACTCCTCGAGACAACAATTATTAATCGCCCCCAAGAATAGATCAGCTAAGTATCATTGCACGTAGAAATTCCTTGCAAGAGCACCGCTTCCCGGGCAACGCAAGAATCCACAGCAAGATTGCACAAGAAATCTCCTGCAATAACCATGTCTACGATACCGAGGAATTTCCCGTCAAGAATCTGTTGGAGAACTTCCTCATCCGAACTATGTCATGCAAATTAGGCGATTGCACGAAAGCTTGGCATGCACAAATTGCACAAATATTCTTAATAGTGTCTCCGATTTTTTATTTTTTTTTTAAGGAATGTACTTTGAAATGTATGAAATCTACAAAGATGTAGATGATAGAGATATAAGATATGATATTGATTTTTATAATATATCGTTAGAAACAATGATAGTTATGATATTGCTAGTGATGACAATACTGATTATAATCATAATGATGATGGTAACAGAATAATAACGAAAAATAATAATAATAATAATAATAATAATGATAGTGGTAATCATCACCATCAACATCACCAATACCACCATCATTATCATTATTATTATCATCACAATAATGATGATACTGATAGTTATGATAATAATAATAATAACATTGATATTTATAGTAACAATAACAATCATAACAATAACAATAATAATGATAATAATAAAAATGTCATGTAAAGATATTTAATATACAAATTCTACACTTGTTACTGTTGTGAATACGTCAAGGAATTTCTCAAAATAGTAAAGAGTACACGATCTTCTAAATGACCTTGTCTTTATTTCATCCCCGGTCGTGCTGCCACCACCCGGGTCTTTGTTTTTTAAGGAAACCCAGAGAAAACCCAAATTTGACTTACCTAATTTTAATATGGGTAGCATGACTTGACGTTCTTTATAAGGTTCGTGAGGTGGATTGAATTTCTTCCTCTGTTGCGTTTGTGGAGGATATAACATTTTTAGCTAATAACTTTTATTCTGTAAACCAATGATAATGAACAGGTGGCATAACAATGTGAATACCAATAATCATTATAAGGAAGGGAAAACAAGGAATACTCAGCTAATTTAATTAATGTCTAGAGATAACTTTAGATCTAGACTCCCCCCTCCGTCTACAGATTATGAATCAATAATCATTACTGTAGATATAATGAAAACAAATGTAAGACAGGATCACAAGTCACTCTCCCTCTATTTCACCTGGTATCTTTCCTTTCTTTAATTCCATATTAAGTAATTGATTTTTCCCTTTTAACTTTCATGATCTTCTTAAAATTTTCTCTGATATATAATCTCTCTCATGATTTTCCTCTCATAAACTTTACTCTGATATATAATTTCATTCCTGATCTATTTCTTGATACCATCGGAACTTTCTCTTTGACTAATTCTCTCGTTGTATCCACGAACCAAGACAGAATTGACAAATAGATATTTCCGAACAACCACAGCTTGCATTGCTTCAATATAACAACTTTTCTTTCTATCAACTTTTCTTTCTCTCTACGCGGGAGCAGAGCGAGGACGCCGTCACAATTTAATTCATATGGATTTAACATTTATATAAATTTACTTATTAAGTATTACAACTTCAATTTCCGGACAAAACACGATTTTTAATACCAGCACGTAATATACCTCTGTACCGGCGGAGAGCAAGGACGCCGTCTGACAAGATGTAACAATATCCCAGCTTATTACTTTTCCCTCCTGCTGAATTGTTAACATTTAAACAAACCAACCATTTCTTGCTAATTATTATAACTTATAACTCTAAATAATCATTATAACTCTAATTATTATAACTAAATAATCATTATAACTATGATTATTATCTCTAAATAATCATACCTAGATTTTGGTATATTTATATATATTCAAAATAAAGATATGTATGTAAACGTTTCTTCGTGGTCCAAACATCTTTACAATTATAGGCAATGCATCTTTTAAATGTCGAATCAATAAAGATTTCGATATAACAACAATAATAATAAAAAAAACAGTAGTAGAAGTAGTAGTAATGGTACTGATAATATGATAACAATTTAAATGATAACAATAGCGCAAGCAATAACGGTAATTATAACAATAACAATAATGATACTAATAACAATAATAATAATGATACTAATAACAATAATAATAATGATACTAATAACGATAATAATAATAATGATACTAATAACAATAATAGTAAAGATAATAGTAACAATAATGATAAGGTTAATAAAAAATGATGATAGTGATAAAAATAACATTAATAACAATAACAACAAGTATTTACAATAACAATAAAAACTATGCCAATAACGCCAACACCAATAATTTAGATCAACATTTCGGACAATCACCGA
>NC_091549.1:6693745-6696245 GCF_042767895.1 Penaeus vannamei
TTACCTACTATCTTCCCATGTCAAGACGCCGCCACTTTGTTTGTTTCACCAATTGTCTATCATTATCTCTCATTATCATAATCATTATTGTCCTTCGTTATTTTCTTTAATCATTACTACTCTTTCAATCATTACCGTTATCTTTATTTTCTTTTATTACTTGAAATATTATTGTAATCATTATCATTTCATCATTACTGTTATTGTTGTTGTTACTGTTATTATCAATATTACTATTATTCTTTTTCTTATTCTTATTCTTATATCCACATTGTTAGCATTATCATCATTGTTATCATTAATATCATCATTATTATTATCATTATTATGATGACGTATATCATTATTACTATTATCACATGCTTTGTTATTTTTACTATTATTAGTAGTATCACTATTCTTCTCATTATCATTAGCACTGTTATCATTCTCATTATAATCATTATCCTCACTCATAACTATTGTTAGTGTTACAAATATAGTTGTCGTTATCACATAGCTATTGTCATTATTACTACTAATATCATTATCATTAATGCTACTGCCATTGCTATACTATTACTATTATCATCATTGTCATTATTCTATCCCTTTTATCATTTATTATTATTACTGTCATTACTGTTCCCTTAACGCTTCTTTGATATATTCACATTTAATCATTACTGGATGCGTTATTATTATTGCTTCTACGTAATGGTACTTATCAATGTCAGCGATCATATTAATATCATGATTATAATGTATATTATTAGCACTGCGAGCATTAATCATAAAATCATTCATAATACATCAATTGTCGGGCTACCATTAGTCTTGGTAATAGAATCACTAATAGTTTGTCTGTACTGAATCATGTTAAAGTATATAGCAATATCAAAATTGGGGAATTTTTATTGAATTCCATCATGCTACCTCCCCTCCCCTACCCCTCCCCTACCCCCTCCTACCCTCCTACCCCCCACCCCCCACCACCGAACACTCTTATCCGTCGACAGGGGAAAAATAGGGGAAAAAGTCAAGAAAAACAAGAAAAAAAAAAAACAGACAACATCCGGAAACAGATAGATTTCCAATAGTAACCGAAGTCTCTCTTATAAAAAGAATTGCAGCTAACGAAGGCACGATTCTGGTTTTGACAACGAAAGAAAAAAAGAAAAAAAGTTGTTTTCGTTCTTGCGGAAGGAATATATATCTTGCTAAAAACTATTGGTGTTCGATAATGCTTAAATCTGTAAGATTTTTGTTCAGTTTCTGAGAGGGATAAAAAGAAAGAGGTAACAAATTCTACATTTTGTGTGTCCGTTTGTGTTTATGTGCACGGATTTATATGTATGTCTGTGTTTGCATGTACGTATGATTATTTCGTGTACGTGTGCTTGTTTGTGTGTCCGGTTATATATGTGTGTTCTTTTTTCTAAGTACACATCTTTGTTCTTGAAGAGGTAATGAAAGTTTCTCTACAGGTATCTGCCCATACACGCGTTAAGCAAAAGCAAATTAAAGCAACACCAAAAATAATAAAAACAAGCACCATTAAAAAAACAAAAACTGCCAATAACCCGCTTCATAACAACTCCACAAGTACCAAAAGCGAACACCATCGAGAGAACAACAAAGCCCCGAACACCAACAACGACCCCTACTCGAGCCTCTAGATAATCCGCCCACAAGGCCAATGACGAAACGAATTATAACCGCACCCGAAGAGTTGCATCAGCGGCCGTAACCGGGAACCGAAATGCGTCAACGGATATCGAGATGCGGCCGGATGCGTTCGGGCCATGATTACCGAGGTCGTTTCGCGGAGCAAATGGAATATCGAGTCTTTCCGAGTAAAAACAATGCTGGTATTTACATATGCTGTTTTTTTTTTTTTTTTTTTTTTTTTACAAAGATGTTTTGAATATATGAATATATATATATATATATATATATATATATATATATATATATATATATATATATATATATATATATATATATATATATATGTATGTATATATATGTATATATGTATATATATAAACATATATATATATATATATATATATATATATATATATATATATATATATATATATATATATATATATATATATATATATATATATATATATATATATATATATATATACAGAGATATAGATAGATAGATATAGATATAGATACACACTCTCTCTCTCTCTCACAAACACACAGACACACACTCACACTCTCAAACACACACACACACACACACACACACACACACACACACATATATATATATATATATATATATATATATATATATATATATATATATATATATTTATTTATTTATTTATTTATTTATTTATTTATTCATTTATTTATATATATTATATATATATATTATATTTGTATTTATTTTATTTATATATATATATATATATATATATATATATATATATATATATATATATATATATATGAACCGTATCCATGTTGACAAACGTAGAAAAAGTATGAATGAGAC
>NC_091549.1:6731245-6733745 GCF_042767895.1 Penaeus vannamei
AGAAAGATCGATAGATAGATAGATATAGATAGAAAGATCGATAGATAGATAGATATAGATAGAAAGATCGATAGATAGATAGATATAGATAGAAAGATCGATAGATAGATAGATATAGATAGAAAGATCGATAGATAGATAGATATAGATAGAAAGATCGATAGATAGATAGATATAGATAGAAAGATCGATAGATAGATAGATATAGATAGAAAGATCGATAGATAGATAGATATAGATAGAAAGATCGATAGATAGAAAGATCGATAGATAGATAGATATAGATAGAAAGATCGATAGGTAGATAGATATAGACAGAAAGATCGATAGATAGATAGATATAGATAGAAAGATCGATAGATAGAAAGATCGATAGATAGATATAGATAGAAAGATCGATAGATAGATAGATATAGATAGAAAGATCGATAGATAGATAGATATAGATAGAAAGATCGATAGATAGATAGATATAGATAGAAAGATCGATAGATAGATAGATACAGATAGAAAGATCGATAGATAGATAGATACAGATAGAAAGATCGATAGATAGATAGATATAGATAGAAAGATCGATAGATAGATAATAGATAGAAAGATCGATAGATAGATAGATATAGATAGAAAGATCGATAGATAGATAGATATAGATAGAAAGATCGATAGATAGATAGATATAGATAGAAAGATCGATAGATAGATAGATATAGATAGAAAGATCGATAGATAGATAGATATAGATAGAAAGATCGATAGATAGATAGATATAGATAGAAAGATCGATAGATAGATAGATAGATATAGATAGAAAGATAGATAGATAGATAGATATAGATAGAAAGATCGATAGATAGATAGATATAGATAGAAAGATCGATAGATAGATAGATATAGATAGAAAGATCGATAGATAGATAGATATAGATAGAAAGATCGATAGATAGATAGATATAGATAGAAAGATCGATAGATAGATAGATATAGATAGAAAGAGCGATAGATAGATAGATATAGATAGAAAGATCGATAGATAGATAGATATAGATAGAAAGATCGATAGATAGATAGATATAGATAGAAAGATCGATAGATAGATAGATATAGATAGAAAGATCGATAGATAGATAGATATAGATAGAAAGATCGATAGATAGATAGATACAGATAGAAAGATCGATAGATAGATAGATATAGATAGAAAGATCGATAGATAGATAGATATAGATAGAAAGATCGATAGATAGATAGATATAGATAGAAAGATCGATAGATAGATAGATAATAGATAGAAAGATCGATAGATAGATAGATATAGATAGAAAGATCGATAGATAGATAGATATAGATAGAAAGATCGATAGATAGATAGATATAGATAGAAAGATCGATAGATAGATAGATATAGATAGAAAGATCGATAGATAGATAGATATAGATAGAAAGATCGATAGATAGATAGATATAGATAGAAAGATCGATAGATAGATAGATATAGATAGAAAGATCGATAGATAGATAGATATAGATAGAAAGATCGATAGATAGATAGATATAGATAGAAAGATCGATAGATAGATAGATATAGATAGAAAGATCGATAGATAGATAGATATAGATAGAAAGATCGATAGATAGATAGATATAGATAGAAAGATCGATAGATAGATAGATATAGATAGAAAGATCGATAGATAGATAGATATAGATAGAAAGATCGATAGATAGATAGATATAGATAGAAAGATCGATAGATAGATAGATATAGATAGAAAGATCGATAGATAGATAGATATAGATAGAAAGATCGATAGATAGATAGATATAGATAGAAAGATCGATAGATAGATAGATATAGATAGAAAGATCGATAGATAGATAGATATAGATAGAAAGATCGATAGATAGATAGATATAGATAGAAAGATCGATAGATAGATAGATATAGATAGAAAGATCGATAGATAGATAGATATAGATAGAAAGATAGATAGATAGATAGATATAGACAGAAAGATCGATAGATAGATATATATAGATAGAAAGATCGATAGATAGATAGATATAGATAGAAAGATCGATAGATAGATAGATATAGATAGAAAGATCGATAGATAGATAGATATAGATAGAAAGATCGATAGATAGATAGATATAGATAGAAAGATCGATAGATAGATAGATAGATATAGATAGAAAGATAGATAGATAGATAGATATAGACAGAAAGATCGATAGATAGATATATATAGATAGAAAGATCGATAGATAGATAGATAGATATAGATAGAAAGATAGATAGATAGATAGATATAGACAGAAAGATCGATAGATAGATAGATATAGATAGAAAGATCGATAGATAGATAGATATAGATAGAAAGATCGATAGATAGATAGATAGATATAGATAGAAAGATCGATAGATAGATAGATATAGATAGAAAGATCGATAGATAGATATAGATAGAAAGATCGATAGATAGATAGATATAGATAG
>NC_091549.1:6783745-6786245 GCF_042767895.1 Penaeus vannamei
TTTTCATCTCTCTTTCTCTCCTTCGCTTTCTCCACACTCATTTTTTTATCTCTCTCTTCCTCTCCTTCACTTTCTCAACATCTTTTTTATCTCCCTTATTCTCTCCCTCGCTATCTCCACATTCATTTTTTTAATCTCTTCCTCTCCTTCACTTTCCCCACACCTTTTTTTTCTCTCCATTACTCTCTCCCTTGCTTTCTCCACACTCATTTTTTTATTTCTTTCTTTCCTTCACTTTCTCCACACCTTTTTTTATCTCCCTTACTCTCTCCCTTGCTTTCTCCACATTTTTTATTCATTTCTTTATCTCCCTCTTTCTCTCCTTCGCTTTCTCCACATTTTTTATATTCATTTCTTTATCTCCCTCTTTCTCTCCTTCGCTTTCTCCTCATTTTTTTCTGTCTTTCTCTCTTTTTTTTTACTTTTCCCTCCATCGCATTTATCAGAGAAGGCAAAGATGAGGGAAACACAAGGCTGCTGAGGCGACCCGATCAGACTCTCGTGTTAATCTTGGCATCGCGTGTTTTGGCTTTGAGAATCGGGTGATCCTTGGTCTGGGGGGGAGGGGGTGGGGGAGAGTGGGGTGGGGAGGAGGTGGAGGGAGGAGTGGGGGGAGGATGGGGAAGGGGGAGGTGGAGAGTGGTGGGGGGAAGGGAGGAGGTGGAGATGGGGGAGGGGGAGGGGAAGGAGGAGAGAGGGAGGGAGGGAGGTGGAGATGGGGAAGGGAGGAGGAGGGGGGAGGGATGTGGAGATTGGGGAAGGAGGAGCGAGGGGAGGTATGGGTATGGGGGAGGGGAAGGGAGGAGGAGAGAGGCAGAAGGGGAAACGGAGGTGGAGTGAAGAGGAGGGAGGGGAATCGGCGTGGATTTGGGGAAGGAGATAGAGGGAGGGTTTGGGTGTGAGAGATGGATGAAAGGAAAGGAGGGTGAGCGTGGGATAGGGCGATGGAGGGAGGATGGGTGAGAGGGAGGGAGAGAGATGGGAGAAGGTACAGGAGTAAGTGTGGGTAAAGAGAGTAGAACGAATAAAAGAAGGGAAACGTGGGTGAGAAACGTGGGATAGAGGGGATGGGAGGAGGGATAGGGGGGAGGGGGGGGTGTAGCGTGGATGAGGAGAATGGGGGTATGGAGTAACGGAAGGAGGATGGGAAGGACATCAGAATAATGAGGAGAATAAGGATAGAAGGAAAGAAACGGAGAGGATATAGACGTGATTGAAAGCATCTCGAGAAGAGAAAAAAAAAACATGGCCAAAACAGAGGGGAAAGAAAGCGAGAAAGAATAGGCGTAGACGAAGGAAGAAGGAAAATGACGACTAAGAGCGGGAGGAAGAGAGGAAATGGAAAGAGGGGAAAGCAGTGGAGTAGATAAGAAGTACGGGGACGACTCAAAGGAAGGGGAAATGGCCGTAGATGAGAGAACGAAGGGAGACACAGGTATAACCGAGGGAAAGGAGAGAGTGGGCGTCGATAAGTAGAGAAGGGGGAAGAGGCATGAGGGGAAGAAGTCGTGGGCGGGGATGGAGACAAGGAGGGGAGAGGGAGACAGAGAGTAAAGGGAAAGGGAAAGGGGATAGAGAGTAAAGAAAGGAGGGAGAGGAGAAAGAGTGTAAAGCAAAGGGGGGAGGTAGAAAGAGAGAAAAGAAAATGGGAGAGGGAAGAGTAATAAAAGGGGAGTGGGGAAAGAGAGTAAAGAAAGGGGGAGAGGAGAAAGAGAGTAAAGAAAAGGGGAAAGGGAAAAGGTAGTAAAGAAAAGGGGGAGCGGAGAAAGAGAGTAAAGCAAAGGGGAAAGGGAAAAGAGAGTAATGAAAAAGGGAGAGGAGAAACAGAGTAAAGGGAAGGGGAGAGGGGAAAGAGAGTAAAAAAAAAGGGGGATAGGGGAAAGAAAGTAAACCAAAGGGGGAGAGGGGAAAAAGAGTAAAGCAAAGGGAAAAGAGAAGAGAGAGACGAAGAAGTGAAAGAAGGGGGAAAGACTAATAGACGAGCGTGGGCGTCGCGAAGAGAAAGCGGACGCAGAGTCCGGGAGCGCGGGCGTAGATCGTGGATAGAGAGAAAGAAGAAAGAATAGGAAAGCGTAGGCGAAGAGAAGAGGAAGAAGGAAAAAAAAGAAAAGAAAATGGGGCGTGTAGGCGGAGATGCGTAGGCGAAGAGAAGAGGAAGAAGGAAAAAAAAGAAAATGGGGCGTGTAGGCGGAGATGCGTAGGCGAAGAGAAGAGGAAGAGAGGGGAAAAAAAAAGTAGGGAGAAGAGGGAGAGAAAGAGAGGGAAGTGGGAAGAGAGTAGGAGAGGGAATGATGGGAAAAGAGGGAAAAGTGAAGTTGATGGGAAGGGAAAGGGAAGGGGAAGGATGGGAGTGGAGAGAGAGGAAAAGAGGAGGAGCCAATGGGAAGAGAGAAAGGAAGGGGAGTGATGGGGTCATGGGATGGAGGAAATAGGGGAAAAGAGGGAAAAATGAGAGGGGTACTAACAGCTGATGGTAAGAGAGTTATAAGGTGTTGACGGG
>NC_091549.1:6811245-6816245 GCF_042767895.1 Penaeus vannamei
TGGGAGGGAGGGAGATGGAGGGAAGGGAGCAAGAGGGGGAGGGGGTGTGATGGGGGGAGGGAGGCAAGAAGAGGGAAGGAGGGAGAGAGGAGATGGAGGGAAGGGAGGCAAGAGGGGGAGGGGGTGAGATGGTGGGGAGGGAGGCAAGCAGAAGAGGGAAGGAGGGAGAGAGGAGAAGGGAGGGAAGGGAGGCAAGAGGGAGGGGGCGGGGGAGATGGTGGGGAGGGAGGCAAGAAGAGGGGAAGGAGGGAGAGAGGAGAAGGAGGGGTAGGAGTGAAGGGAGGCATTTGAGGAAAGGGTGGAGAGAGGTTGAGAGAGGAGGGAGGAGGTAGGGAGGCAAGGGGGGTGAGGGAGGGAGGGAGGCAGGTGAGGAAAGGATGGAAAGAGGAGAAGGAGGAGGGTAGGAAGGCAAGAATGAGAGGGAGGGAGAGGGAGCAGGAGAGGGGAAGTAGTGAGAGAGGAGAAAGAGGGATGGAGAATAAGGAGGCTAGGAGGGTAGGGGGTATAAGAGGGAAGGGAGGGAGGGAGGGAGGCAGGAGAGGAGAAGGATGATGGGAAGGTTAGGTGGATAGGAGAAAAGGGAGGCAAGAGGGAGAGGGAGAGAGGGTCGGGGAAAGGAGGAAGGGAGGCAAGAGGGAAAGGAAGGGGCGTGGAGGATGGAAGGATTTGAAGAGAGGAGAAGGACGGTGGGAGGGTAGAGGGGATAGATGGGTTGGTGGGGGGATGGAAGATGGGAGGTAAAGCGAGGAAAGGAGGGAGAGGAGGAAAGGAGAAGGAAGGGAGAAAGAAGAAGGAAGGGGTGGAGGACAGGTTGGAAGGAGGGTTGAAAGAAAGGAGGGAGGGACGGTGGAGGATTGGAGGGAAGGGAGGGAGGATACGACATCTGCGAAAAACGGAAGTGAGAGAACGGGCAAGAGCAATAGAGAGTAGTGAGGCGGAAAGGAGGGAGAGGGGGAGGGTGGGGATGGGAGGGAAAGAAGGGAGGTTTATTAGAACTGAGGAAGGGAAGGAGAAAGGAGGAAGCCGAAAGAAGAGAAGTAGAAGAAAGGGAACAGTTGAAATAGGGTTGAATGTCCTTCTTCCTGATATCTTATTTGTTACTTATTTTGATCTTATTCAATCCTTTCTTTTTATCTGTGTCCATTCTACGTGCCCTTCCGAAAAAAAGATAATACGTATACATTTATGTATATATATATATATATATATATATATATATATATATATATATATATATATATATATATATATATATATGTGTGTGTGTGTGTGTGTGTGTGTGTGTGTGTGTGTGTGTGTGTGTGTGTGTGTGTGTGTGTGTGTGTGTGTGTGTGTGTGTGTGTGTGTGTGTGTGTGTGTGTGTGTGTGTGGGTGTGTGTATAAAAAATTAAATTATTATATATATATTTTTTTTTTTTTATATATATATATATATATATATATATATATATATATATATATATATATATATATATATATATACATAATCCTCTTCGTTAGTGGCAAAGGTACTTGTCAAACCACTCGGGGTCGGATCTGATCTCAAAGGAACAGAGAGACGATGAACCGCAAACTCCCGTCTTGTCTTAAGCATTCAAAATTCCGCTCTACATGAGGTCCAATTAAGAGCATTTTTTCTCTCTCTCTCCCTCATAGAGTTGGAGACTTCGGTTGAGAAATTAAAAATAAATACGATACGATTGACAAGGAAATCACCTGAAGCATACAAGATCCTTCAACTCTGCTAATTGTCAAATTTTATTTTCTTTATCCTTCTGTATATTTTTTTTTCCTTCGAGGCGATTCATCTTCGCTTCCAAGACGAGAGGGAGAAGGCCCAGCAGTTATATTGTTCTTTCCTCCCTCGCCCTAAAGCCTCCCTTCCGTCTCCAAACGTGTCTTTTCATTTCAAGACGACAGCACTCCGTCTTCGAGATTAGAACGGGAGCGGAGACCTTCTTCGAGAAATACACACACACACACCTCCTCTTCCTCCTCCTCTTCCTCATATCCTTCTAACACTCTCTCCCCTTCCCCTTTACGAATCATCCCGAAGCAATTTTCACGCCCCGCCCCTCCCCTCTTCATGAAAGATTGCAGAACACGCGTTAAAACTCTGCGGATAATGGACACCACGTTACAATATCGGCGAAGTGAGCGGATGATTGCTCCATTGTGCAGACCTCGGTGCTTTCCCGTTTTTTATGATAGGGAGTGAGAGTGGGAGGCCGCGGGAGGGGCAGCGGGGCGTGGGGTGGGGAGGGGGGAGGGGAGGGGGAGGGGGGGAGGGAGGAGAGAGAGAGAGAGAGAGAGATGAGAGAGAGAGAGAGAGAGAGAGAAGAGAGAAAGAGAGAGAGATACAGACAGAGAGAGAGAGAGAGAGAGAGAGATACAGACAGAGAGAGAGAGAGAGAGAGAGATACAGACAGAGAGAGAGAGAGAGATACAGACAGAGAGAGTGTGTTTGTGTGTGTATGCATGTGTGTGTGTGTGTGTGCGTAGATGTGAGTAGCCGCGTAGAGGCCTTAACAAGAGAGAGGGAACAAAATAACTAATAAAGCAAATAGCAGACGAAGAGAAAATCAGGAGAGGAAACGCTAAACAACGAAACCAAAGCAGAGAATCGAAGAAAAAAATTCTAAAGCCTCTCTATCAGACATTTAAAAAAGAAAATAAGCTTCGATAAGCCGACGCCTAGAAACACAATCTCAAAATTTCCCGACGGAGAGACAGCGAACGTGAGAGCCAGAGACACAAAGACTAGAAAATAAACTCGGAGATGGCAAAGGGACGCGCCGAGACTAAAATCGTGTGACAGAGAAAATATTGGAAAGGGGAAGACGAGGAAAGTAAAAGGGGGGAAAAAATAGAGTATATTGTATGAGAAAAGCAAAGAAAAAAAAATTATATGAAGTTCCCTTGAATCCACAAAAGACATGAAGAGTGATAACAAGTGAGCAGCGTGGAAAATATCACAGGAGTCTTCGATTCTCCTTCAAAGGATCATGTGGAAGATTCAATAGTGTTGAAGAATGACAGGCAGGCGTCATAAAGGAGATTGTATATCCAAGGGAAGATTCGTTTTTTTTTCCTGTCATAAGTTTTTATGACGTCAAGATCGTGCAATGACTGAAGGATATAATTTCAGTATATTTCTTGATCAGCATTTATATATATATATATATATATATATATATATATATATATATATATATATATATATATATATATATATATATATATATATATATGTATGTATGTATATATATATATATATATATATATATATATATATATATATATATATATATATATATATATATATATATATATATATATATATATATATATATATATATATATATATAAAGGTAGGTAGATAGATAGATAGAAAATAAAGCATGAAGAGGATTAATGATAAATGACGCCACGAATAAGAGAATAATTGAACTACTACAGGGTAATTTCCCGAAGCCAAAATAGGCCTATTAATCTTTCCTTGCGTACCCACGATGCAGGCTGTGACTCCCTAACGAGAAGATTTGCGGATCACACGAGGGATGCCGGCTGGAGAAGGAAGCTAGTGAGGCCTCATTGGATTGTGTATATTAAGGCCTTATCACACGTACTTTTTTCCTTATTTTTTTCTTCTCTTTGTGTTTTTGTGTGTTGCGTGATTTGCTTTTATTTATATTAGTAAATATAATCTAGTCGTGTAGGTCCTCCGTAGAACAAGATTTTATAAACATTAAACTCCCGCGGAAATACAAATAAAACTGAAAAAGTGCTAGTTTGATAGAGCCTTTAGATCCTTGCCTAAGGCCTGTGCATGGGAGATAGGTACTTATTATATATGTATGTGCCACATCATCTTATATATCATTTGAGTAAACTGTCTGTTAAGTGTATACCCGAAGTAGGTTTTGGGTATATACTCTCCAGTACTGATTGCGCTGACCTCGAACGAACCATGACCCAAGGCCTGGTGTACACAAAGAGCGAGTCAGCCAAGGGGGTTCAAGGAATATCCTTAGTATGACACTGAAGGAATAGGCTACAGATTACTCCATGACTATGAAACTAATTCCTTCCCTTTGTCCTGGATTTTACTAAGTCTAAGAGATTTAGAAACAGCTGGGTCCTGGCACTAGAGACTTGATCTGCCCCATTACTCTCGGAGAGTCAGAGTTGCTAGCGAGATCGACCACACTCCGAAAAGTACGTACTTTAGACTCCTCAGGAATTGCAGTGTCTACCCTGAAATGTTAATCATGAACACATACCCTTTGGTAATGATGTCATAGTTATTGACATATATTCGTGAGTAAGAACTCGTGTCATCAGTCAACAGGAACATAGGATACATTACTACTTACCTTGGTTCGAACTATAGGCTATAAAGTATTTTCTGCACATGCTTAGTGTATGTAGGATAATGTAAAAATTTGGGTATGGTATACTCATGCTTAATATCTGCATAGACCAAGTAAAACCCTCAATACACATCACATTACTAACAATGGACTCTGCAACAAAGCTATAGAAGGACTGAATGCTGTTGACTGAATGAGTTTACCAATATTTCTGCAGAGAAGGGCTGAAAAGGTGGCCCCTGCATGCATTCAGTGGCATACAGAATATTGAGGGATTCAGCGTATGTTCCATTCATATTGAGAAAATGCAACTCCATGCTTTCATAACACTTTTGGTTGCTTGTATACAATCTATTTCACATCAGTCACTTGTATGGTTCTTTGTGCTTGTGAATATGAAAATAAAACGATTTTTTTCCAACTAAAACTACTTTATTGTGCATATCCTTTCCCCACAAGTACTTACATCTGCACACGTATATTGTATAACTCCCTGTCGAATATATAGAACTATGGCCTTGATTGAACCAATGCTCACTGAACCTCGAAACCATCATGGCGGTATGAATGCTTTGAGTTCTAGGTACTGTGGTGTTCCTAGGCTTTAGTAATAACATGTGCATGCAT
>NC_091549.1:6866245-6871245 GCF_042767895.1 Penaeus vannamei
GTTACCATTGCTACACTTTATAGAGCTTAATCTAAGTAAAACCGTTACTTTGTTACAATTTTGCAGAGCTTCATCTAATATCGATTTTTTTTACTACTTTCTAGATTTATCCAAGATAGTTACTTTGTAACCACTGTAAAGAATTATCCGAGTAAGAGTTACCACTCTACAGAGCTTCATCTAAGTAATAGTTACTTTTTTACCACTTTGCAGAGCTTTATCTAAAGAATAGTAAACCTTTACCACTTCGCTGAACTTCCTCTGACTATTGAACACAGTGACGTCTATCAGTCGAAACATGAACCATCTCCTCACACGGAAGGAACAAAATCATTTGCTCCTAAAACGAGAATTTCACAAAAATCGAAAACAAAATTGGACTATACCATAAGAGTCGAAATACTCGTCTTGGTGAAGGAGGTGAGAACCATGAGCTTGCGGTTCCAATGTCTAGTTCTATGTTCAGTGAAGGATCTGAAGCATCACTGGTTCTCTTGGGGAAAGGCTAGATCAGTAGTAATTCGAGGAGGTCTCATGGCGTCTGTTTTGATGATTGTTCAGTGAAAATATAGCCATTAAAATCGTTATTTTCTATCCTTTTTGAAAATTGAAGAGACCAAAAAGATCGACCATATTCACAAAGCATCTGAAGCTTTTGTGACGTCATCAAAATAAACCCCATGTGTCATTCTCCAAAAAATAGAATCAGACGCCATGACACCTCCTCGAGTTACTACTGATTTAGCCTTTCCTTGTTTTATATTCATATTTATATTTATTTATATATTTATTTATTTATTTATATATTTATTTATTCATTTATTTATTTATATTGTTTTCCTTGTTTTCCTTGTTGTTTTGTTTTTGGTAGTTACTCATCGCCACTGATATGTGAATTTACAATTAATCAATTAATAAGTTATATTTTTCTTTATGAAAAGAGAGAGAGAGAGAGAGAGAAAATGGTCGTGCAATAACAGGTTTACGACCATTAGTTAATATATATGTTATTTCTTTCATATCCCAGAGAATGTGATAAATATAAATTAATTGATAATGAAATGAATAAATAAGCAAAAGAAGAGATAAATATAAAACAAACAAACAAATAATAATAATCTCCCACACCTAAATACCAGTTGGATCTTTCTCCACTTTTTCATGTCGTCTTGCAAGTCGGTTGCTGTCTCTCCTGCAACAGTGCAAATCGACGAACGCAACTGCAACATGATGTGATTCGTTTAAACCACTTATTACGACACGCCACTTAAGGGGTCATCCCTATAGACTACGACGCGCCTCTTAATGGCTATCCCGATAGACTCCGACGCACCACTTAATGACTATCCCGATAGACTACGATATACCACTTAATGTTTTTTTTTTCCGATAGACAACGACGCGCCACTTAAAAGCCACCCTGATAGACTCCGACGTACCACTTAATGGCTATCCCAACAGACTACGATGCACCAGTTTATGGCTCTCCCTATAGACTACGACGCACCACTTAATGGCTTTTCCGATAGACTCCGAGGCACCACTTACTGGCTATCCCGATAGACTCCGAGGCACCACTTACTGGCTATCCCGATAGACTCCGAGGCACCACTTACTGGCTATCCCGATAGACTCCGAGGCACCACTTACTGGCTATCCCGATAGACTCCGACGCACCACTTAATGGCTCTCCCTATAGACTACGACGCACCACTTAATGGCTCTCCCTATAGACTACGACGCACCACTTAATGGCTCTCCCTATAGACTACGACGCACCACTTAATGGCTCTCCCTATAGACTACGACGCACCACTTAATGGCTCTCCCTATAGACTACGACGCACCACTTAATGGCGATCCGAACACTCCGACACGCCACTTTGTATCTCGACTCACCATCTTAGGTCAGACATCGAATAATCGCTCACTGTGACACCATAAATGCCCAACAGCCTCGATGTATAAAAGGGAAATGTTGAATCTTTATGGCAACAAGTGAATATTTTATATCTTTGTTGCATACACGTTAAAAGAAAGACTTTTTGAAACGATGACACAAAGCGAGAATTGAAGCGCACTTTCCTGATTTTTTTTTCTTTTTTTTTTTTTTGGTACATACACACTCACTCACTCACTCACTCATTCACGAACACGTACACAGATACGCACATACGCATACACACAAAGACACACTTACAAACAGCCATGCAAACACACACAAACGAATACATATATACAACCGCACATACACACAAAACACACGTACGTACATACAAATACACACACAATTCCTGATATTTTACGCACACATTAATACAAGCACACACTGGCACATACAAACACACACGAACATAAACAAACATACACACATAGACCTTCCTAATGCTTTTATACACACGCGTATGTGTGTTTCCTATGATGTATGTAGTTTTATAGATATTGTTTTACTTTTACTTCTATTTTATTTTTTTGTTTTACTTTTTACACATACAAACGCATGCACGTATACATAAATTGACACAAAAAGGTATGTGTATCCTGTAATGTTAATATGTGTGTGTATCTGTGCGTGTGTGTGTTTTTTATTTATTTCCCCTTTTTTATTCCTTTTTTGTAACAATGTACAGAGTAGGACATTCACTGGTGGTTCTTGGACTAGCTCTTCCCCCCGAGCTTCTTGTCCTTCCCTCTGTTCTTCCTCTCCTCCATCTCCTTTTGCTTCCTTTACTTCTCCATCTCCCGCCTCCACATCTCCTCCTCTCGCCTGGGGCTTGGCTCTCCCGCCCCCTCTCTGGCCTCCCTTCGCGTTCTTCCTCACCCCCTTCATCTCCCTCTGGGACTGACCCTCCCGGACCTGCTGGCCACGCCGAGGCTCTCGTCGAACCTCATCCCGAACGAAGCCAGCGTGACCACGGCCGAGGCACTGCTTCAGGAATCGGGGATGACCTCACCTGGCTCACCGCGGGCCTTCATCGTGGACCTGAAGGTGGGGATGCCACAGGAATCCCGTCGGCCCGAGCTTATTGAGGCTTCTCTCTCTCCGAGAAGATCCTCAATATGCAGTTGGAGGCCGAGAAGGATGGTGGTATGGTGGTCGCCCTCGATCACCACGAAGTCGTACGTGTCGTCCTCGATGCATTCCGCCTTCTGCACGGGCGCAGGGGTTTCGGACCTTAGTCTTCGCAGAACGACCAGCCTTGTCCTCGCTACAGCTGCGAAGACTATACAGGATATATTCAGAATATATACAGCATATTCCAGTACAGTCTTTGCTACAGCTGCCTATGTTCTCCTCCGTGGCACAGAAGGGGGTAGGATCCTTACGGTCGCTTGTCTGAAGAACCTCGAGGACGCGACTCCAAAATCATTAACTTGACACCCTGGCCGAACTTCAGACAAAGGAGCTCGTCGGCTACGGTAGGGATCATTATATAAACTACCTAAAGGAAAAAGAAAAAAACGAAAGAAAAAAAAATAAAAAAAAAAAAATATATATATATATATATATATATATATATATATATATATATATATATATATATATATATATATAATGGAGGGCAAAAATTAACCACCCAATTTTCTTATTGCTTATTAAGAAAAAGTAGACTCAAAAAAATCTGAAGAAAATATATTTCATCGCCTTTTACATGTCACGGCGCCATCTTGTTTCCAAAGCAAAAAAAAAAAGAAAAAGAAAAAAAGAAAAAATGTACTATAATACCTTTCTTCGCTGTACCCAAAGCCTCAAAGATTATTATTATATGAAAAACGTTTCCAACACAGAGAAAGGGATTGGCGGCCCCAGTTCCGGTTTACAGACAATGAGAAACTCCTCTGAAACCTGATTTTGAAAACAAATCTCTCTCTCTCTCTCTCTCTCTCTCTCTCTCTCTCTCTCTCTCTCTCTCTCTCTCTCTCTCTCTCTCTCTCTCTCTCTCTCTCTCTCTCTCTCTCTCTCTCTCTCTCTCTCCTTCTCTCCTTCTCTCCTTCTCTCCTTCTCTCCTTCTCTCCTTCTCTCCTTCTCTCCTTCTCTCCTTCTCTCCTTCTCTCCTTCTCTCCTTCTCTTCCTCCCTTCCTCTCTATCTCTCCTCTCTCGTTCTCGCTCTCTCCCTCTTTCCCTCCCTCCCTCCTTCTCTCGCTCTCGCTCTCTCCCTCTTTCCCTCCGTCCCTCCTTCTCTCTCTCGCTCTCTCTCCCTCCTTCCTTCCCTCCCTCCCTTCCTCCCTCCCTCCCTCTCTCTCTCTCTCTCTCTCTCTCTCTCTCTCTCTCTCTCTCTCTCTCTCTCTCTCTCTCTCTCTTTCTCTCTCTTTCTCGCTCTCACTCTCCCCATCCCTCTCCTCCTTTCATTCTTCCTTCCCACTCTCTATCTATCTATCTCACCCTCACTCTCTCCTCCTACTCCTCTCGTCTTGCTCTCTCAACACAAACACGTGAACGGAAATTGTATAATGGAAGCGGAAGTTCTCTCGTCATTTCTTTGCGTAGGAGGAAGAGAGAAAGAGGGAAAAGGGGGAAAGGGTGATAGAGGATTTATATATATGTGTGTGTGTGTGTGTGTGTGTGTGTGTGTGTGTGTGTGTGTGTGTGTGTGTGTGTGTGTGTGTGTGTATGTGTAAATATATATACGCATTTATATATAGATACATATATACATAAATGAATACATGAATGACGAGAGAAATAGATACTGAAACATTCTGCTAATAATATTAATGCGATAACGAATACAAAGATTATTACTACAGTTAGTAGTACTACTAATTACTACTTCTACTGATAAAAAAATATAATGATAATTATAAAATGTACTTCAGTTCTAAATAAGATTCGCCAAGTTTTATGTTATTAGACTTTTTACAATTGTTCATATATACTTTTCTACCTCATAAAGAAATTTGGATCATGAAGTATGTTGAAAAGTGACAAGTGATTATGAGAGAAAATAGGGAATATGTGAATTCCTTCATTCTTTTTCTTCTTATCATTATCATTATTT
>NC_091549.1:6901245-6908745 GCF_042767895.1 Penaeus vannamei
AACTTATAATTATTATTAGCAATAATAATAGCAGCGATAACCGAGATACTCTATGGGACAATGACACAATATGTTCATGCAGATACTGAACAAAATTTGAATAAGATTAAGATAAAATTTATGCCAGCCCGAATACCTAACTTGGATGAAGAACAGCAAAATTCTCTCGTTTATTAGTCGCCATGCAGTTCATGAAGAATAGGCCGTTGATTAATTCCAGAGTTTTCTTGGGAATCTGTATTTGACGCTGAAGTTTTCTCAAAGACATTGGGGAGGTGGGCCGTGGGCGGGTTGGGGGGGGGCGGGAGGGAGGGGGGTGATTTGGCAAAGAAAACAATAAGTACGTGTTTTCATGTGTACTTTTTTGAGAGAGAGTGATAATGATGATAATAATAATATCACCAATGATAATGATAATAATGATAACACCAACAATAATGTTAGGATAATGAAGAGAGGAGAATAATTATAAAAGTATAATTAAAACAGTGATTATAATGGCAGTAATAATAATGGTAACAATAATGAGGCTGATGGTAATGATAACAATAGTGAGAATGATAGCTTTAATAATGATAATAACAGCAATAATAATACAAACAATGATAGCAATAATAACATAGGTAATCATAATGATAATACCAACAACGATAATTATTATGATAACAATGATAATAGTAATGATGATGATGATAATAATAATGACAATTATAATGATAATAATGATATTGATAACAATACCAATTGCCATGATAATGACAACAGGATAGTAATAGCAATAATATGAATAATAATATCAATGATAATATGTGAAGAATGATAATGATAATGCCAATAATATTAACAATGATAAAAATGATAATGATAATGATGATGATGATAACGATGATGATAACGATAAAGATTATGATAATTGTAATTATCGTTATCATGATGATTATCATTATCATTAATGCTATCATTATAACTTATTTTATTGTTATTATCATCAACATAACAATAATATTAACAACAGCAACAACAATGATAACAATCAAATGATAAAATATATAAATAATCGGAGCGCATAAAGAAAAAGAAACGAAGAAGACAAATGGCATAATAATAAAAAATGATAGATAGAAATGATAATGACGATAATAATAATGATAAATAAAAGAGTAAATAATAGATCATAATGATTGAATAAATAATAAGTCGATAATTAATAAACAGATAATATTCAATAATCAATCAATCGATAGATGATAGATAAACAATAATAAATATATAAACAAAAACTAGTAATGGTAATAATGATTTTAGAAGATAGTACATTTAAAGACAAGATCTCTATCGTCTGGATAATGTGGTTAACTGCCTGGGTTATCAAGAGGAGGATTATATAATGATGATAATGATAATGACGTTAATGACATGACACTGAGAATGATGATAATGATAATGGTAATGATGATGATAAGTTGTAGTAATAGAAATGATAATAATGTAGTAATAATGATAATAATAATGCTAATAATGATGGTGTTGATAATAACGATGATGATAACCATGGTAATTAGGATGATAATGATATTAATAATAATATTGATCACAATAATAATGATAATAATGATGATAATGTTAATAATAATTATGATAATAATTATAATGCATAATAAAAGTTGCAATAATAGTAAAAATAACAATGCCAGTAATGAAAATAATGATAGTGACAATAGTAAGAATAAGAATAAGAATAATGACAAAGATAAGAATAATAATCATTACCGTTATTATTACAATCATAACAAAGACAATAAAAAACAAATTACATATAAGACCAAAACCAATGGTATATAAGAGAAGGATAATAAGATAAAAGCTAAAGAGGCGTTTAATGTGATAAAGGAGATGATGATAAAGATAGACAGAGAGAGAGAAGAAACTAAGAATGATAAAGGAGACGATGATAAAGATAGACAGATAGAGAGAAGAAACTTAGAAAAGGAGAAAGAGTAAAGAGATGGAAGAGGGGGAGGGGGGAGTGGTGGAAGAGGGGGAGGGGGGAAGTGGTGGAAGGGGGAGGGGGGGGATAGACAGAGAGAGAAGAAACTTAGAAAAGGAGAAAGAGTAATAGAGGTGGAAGAGGGGGAGGGGAAGTGGTGGAAGGGGGAGGGGGGGAAGTGGTGGAAGGGGGAGGGGGAGGGGGAGGGAAAAGTGGAAAATTGCTTCGATAACTTCCAAATACAAGGCCATTAAGAAGGATCACAACTTTCTCTGAGGTTCTGCAACGAAAGACTCAACATTTCAACCTCATCGCGCGAGAGAATGTCTTTTAATTCCCCTTTTTTATTGGTAGTTGTAGTTCTTTCCGCTCATGTGTGCGTCTGTAAATTTGTATACATGTGTGTGTGTGTTTATACATATATGAGTGTGTGTGTGGGTGTGTGTGTGAGTGTGTGTTTACATATATATGAGTGTGTCCGTATATGTATGAATATGTGTGTGTGTGTGTGTGTGTGTGTGTGTGTGTGTGTGTGTGTGTGTGTGTGTGTGTGTGTGTGTGTGTGTGTGTGTGTGTGTGTGTGTGTGTGTGTGTGTGTGTGTGTGTGTGTGTGTGTGTGTGTGTGTGTGTGTGTGTGTGTGTATTCAAATCACACTAGCCAGAATAACTTTACAGTTACGATGAATTACTGTCCATCATTCTGTTCAAAATGTAAAACCAATCAAAGAAAATTGTTAAATCATCTTATACTACCAAGCATGATCATTTTTTGAACAACCGTAACAGTAAGGCAATAACAACAATGAATACCATACTTTTAATCATCATAATCATAAATATAAATATAAGAAATAGAAATAAGAATAAAAAAGATAAAAATAATAGTGATGATGATGATGATATCAAGAGTAATAATGATAATAACGGCAATAATGGTAACAATAATAGAATAATTATGATAACATTGATAATAGTAACAATAATGATAACAATAACAATGATAGCAGTAATAATGCTAATGATAATATATATAACGATAATAATGATGATGTTAATAAGAAAAGCAAATCAACCCCTGTAATTGTTATCATCATTATGCCTAGTCTGCAATATATAGTATACATATTTATTAAATCAACCATTGGGAAAAAACACTTGATGCATTGAATGTAGTGTCTTTGTTTTCAGTGACACGCATGAAAATGAAAAGAAAAATAATAAATAATTGCTTTCAATTCCTTTTTCTCGAATAAATTTCAAAGTAAGTAATACTTTTATTAATGTTCTGTCTCGATCTCTTTATGAATTCTATACAGACGCAAGATCTGCATTTCCACACAGTTAAGAGAAGAAAAAAAAAAATAGAACAATCCACAAACGCTTCTAAACACGCCAAACTTCTTTCCTCAACTTCACTTCGCCTCATCTTCATCATCTCTCTTTTCTCCCTCTTTCCTCCTTCCGTGTCCGTGAAGACATCATCAGCATGTAAAGTATAATATAAACAATATGGCCCCGACGCAAGCCAACATTAACACCAGAAATATAAATCCCAGTAATAATAAGGATATTAGCAAAGTTGAGAAAACTTTTCCCCAAATGATGACAAATTGATCCCCCGGGTGTGATGAATTCTAAAATTAGTTATGTGAGACGTTAGACAAATATATGAGGTTGGAGGAGGAGGAGAAAGGAGTGGGGGGAAAGGGAGGAGGAGGGGGAAGAGAGAGGGGAGAGAGGGAGGGTCAAAAAAGATAGAAGAGAGAGAGCGAGGTGGGGGAAAGGGAGGACGGAGGGAAAGAGAGAGGGGGGAGGGGGGAAAAGAGAGCGGAAGGAGTTGGGGGAAAGAGAGGAGAGGGGAGGAGGAAAAGATAGAGGGGAGAGAGGAAAGGAAGGGAGAGGAGGAAATAAGAGAGGGAGGAGGGGAAAAGGAAGAAGTGGGAGAGGAAGGGGGAAAGAGAGAGGGCAAAGGGGTAGGAGGAGGAAAAGAAAGAAGGGAGTGGGGAGGAAAGGGGAAAAAGAAAGGGGGGAGGGAGAGGAAGGGGAAAGAGAGTTGGAAGAGGGATAGGCGGGGAGAGAGAGAGGGGAGAGGGGGAGGAAGATGGAAAAGAGAAAGGGGGGGGAAAGGGAATAATACTAATAATGATGATGATGATGATGATGATGATGATGATGATACTGATAATGATTACTACTACCAATAATTACAAAATCATAAACAATGAAGATAGTGATAATGATCATGATAGAATATCATTAACAATAATAATAATAATGATAACAATAATGATAATGATAATAACAATAAAATTGATAGTATTAATAATAATAGTAATAATAACAATGATAATGACATATAATAATAGCAATAAAGTTGATGGTATTTATAATAATAGAATATCAATAATAATAATAATAATGATAATGATAATAATAATAACAATAATGATAATAATAATAACAATAAGGTTGATAGTATTAATAATAATGATAATGACAATGATAATAAACATAACGATAACAATAATGATAAAAATAATGATAACAATAATGACAATAACAACAATAACAACAGAAAAATACGTAAATAAACAGTCAATCAGATAAAATTAAGGTCTATATACTTATCTAGACCTTAATAATATATACAATTTCTTTGCCATATCCCTTTGTGTCGAAAATAAGCACCCTTGTCCCATCCCTAGTTCACCCTATGGTACAGTGTATATAGAACAGCGTTGTACTAGTCTCCCCAAGCAACGGGTGGAATTCACGTGGAACAAATTGGAACAGGAACAACGAAGGGAAGAACAAGAAAGGGCATATTCGTGTGCTTTCTTGTTCTTCCCTTCGTTGTTCCAGTTGCACGTAGCTCAACGCAAAGACGCAGTATCAATGGGTAAGAATAATAATCTATTCTTCAGACACTAATAAGAAAGGGAAGGAATAAATTGGTTAGTAAGACGTTTGCCTTGATAGATATGTCACTTTTATCTTTTATTACTATTATTATTATTGGGAATTGATTAAATGGCGTAGTCTTCTACCGGTGTGCAAAAATCTATATTCAGAGAGAGGACGCCAATTGAGATAGATAAACTACAGCAAAATTGATAAAGAAATACCGACATATTTTCTGTGCGTCTTTGTTATGGCGAACAATCCTTGAGTTTCATCTGCATCCTTACTTATATTATCATGCAGCTATAATTAATTGTTTTTTATCTTATGGATATCAACCAGCCATATATATATATATATATATATATATATATATATATATATATATATATATATATATATATATATATATATATATATGTATATATATATGTATATATATATATATATATATATATATATATATATATATATATATATATATATATATATATATATATATATATATATATATATGTATATATATATATGTATATATATATATATATATATATTTACACACACACATAGACATATATGTTTATACACACACACACACACACACATACACACACAAACTAGTAAACAGTAAACAGTGATTGGTAGAGAAAATAATGTTGATGGTAATAATGATGATACTTTTAATAACAATATTAATATTACTATGATTAATGATAGTAATGATATCAATGAAATACAATCATAGTATTTGTAATAGGGTTATAATGATGATTATGAGATGAGAACGAAGATGAAAATGGTAATAGTAATAATAACAACACAGTCCCTTTAAAAATACCCAAAGTATATTTCATGGATTACCCTGATTTGCATTCGACGCACACATATTTTTCACTTATCTCTACTTACCGTATTCGCTGTAACTTCATTATCAATTTTTTGTACCTTTATCATCGTTTTACTATTTTTTTTAATTACTTCGTCTATTGTGCCGCAATTAAACCCACAGGCATCGGCACACCATTTTCGAATATTAGGCGAAAAAATATGCTAATCTTATATATTCTGTATCGTTCATTTATCGACATTTGACCCCTGATAACACAATTTAATGCAATACTGTTCCATGGATGTGTATAGTTGGCCCTGTTTTCACACGGAGATAATGAAAATGGTTGCATTTCATTCTGCAATCAATTGAATCTAAAGTGCTATTATCGCGCATCGGGCTCACTGCACAATAGGATTGCCAAATTGCACCAGATGAATATTTAATGACGTCCAGCTGATGGTGCTCGATTTCTGATCATATACGTCCATGATATCCGTATGGGACACCACTATTTTTTTTACGCAATCCCATCCTGTCATTTGGAAAAAAAATACGCAATATGGATCCTTTTTTAGGCACGTGGTTGAACGTCGAAGTAGGTTATTTACTTGTTGGCAACTTAGGTAATTCTTTCGATGATGATAAACGGATAATGATAATATGATAATAATAATACGATCATTATTTGATAGTTATTTTTGCTTGCTATTTCAACCCGACATTAAGCATTAAATGGATAGACGAGGAATTAACACGAAAGAATTATTCGAGTAAAAGCAGATCATGTTAACAATCGTTGTTTTTTTAGAGAATTCGTTTCCTTATAAATATGAAGATATATTTAAAGGTATGTTTTATTTTTGTTATATCCAGTCGTATGTTTCCATAGTTATACGCACGGCATTCGTTGATAGAGTTGAAATATAACATTTTTGTGCATTTCGAGTCAAAGAAACGACTCGGGCCGACTGATAATATCTGTAATTTGTTTAATTCATTGGGACTTTGTTTGAAATTGGTCGTTTGATTTCCTATTATGCAAGCAATGTAATTATGCAACAAACGTGTATTCGAATTTTGCAGCTTTTTCCTCCCCCCAAATAGAGAAACATTTTTGTGTTATTCCGTTTCCGTCTTTCGTTTTTTGACTTGATTTTTTTCCTCTCTCTCTATCTCTATTTTTTTTATTATTACTTTTCTTTCCTGCCTTTTTTTTATATTTTATTTACTTTTTTTATCACGATTTTTTTTCCTCTTTCTCGTTTTGCAATATGTGTTTTCTTTTCGTGGTTTTCATTACTATTGTTATCATCAGTAATATTACCTTTATCATTATGGTATCATCAATAATATTATGTTAACTATGGTATCAGTGATATCGTCATTATCATCCTGGGTATCATTCGTAATATCAACATTATTATCATGGCACCATCAACATGTTTATTATTATAGTACCATCAATATGTTTATTATGTTACCATCAATATATTTGTTATTATGGTACCATCAATAATATTATGTTTATCGTCATGGTATCATCAACAATAGGATCTTTATTATGCTATCATCAATAGTATTATTTTCATCATTATGGTATCAATAATATCATCTTTATTATCATGGAATCATCACTAATGCATCTTTATCATACTGGTAACATCACTAATACTATTCTTATTAATCATGGTATCATTACTAATAGTATCATCATGATATCATCTCTAATATCAACATTATCTACATCTATTATTGTTCTTGTTAGCACACTTCATTCCTT
>NC_091549.1:6916245-6923745 GCF_042767895.1 Penaeus vannamei
AGAGCCATGGCCAATCAAATTGAAATGGTGTGATATTCCTTTCACTACTTCTTTCTCCTCTCTGCCTCCCTTGCTGTTGCTTTTCCTCCCATCTCTGCCGTCCCTGTCTCCCTTCGTATCTCCTTTTCCCTCCCTGTCTCCCCTGCTTTTGCTTTCGCTTCCCCTCTTCCCTTCCTGCTCCTCACCCTGTTCCTCTATTCGCCCTCCCTTTCTTGCCTCTGCTCCCCCCCCTGCTACCCTTTCCCCCTCTTCCCTCTCTATCTCACTTGTTCCTTTCCTCCCCCTCTTCTTCCTACTCTCCTTATTCTCTCCCTGTCTCATCTCTTCCCATCCTCCTTCTTCCCTCTTCCCACTCCCTCGTCTTCCTTCACACCTTACTCCTCTTCCCTGTTTCCCCCACTTCCCTCCCTCCCTCCCTCCCTCCCTAGTCACTCTCCCTCCCTCCCTCCCTAGTTACTCTCCCTCCCTCCCTCCCCAGCTACTCTCCCTTCCTCCTTCCCTCCCTCCCTCCTTCCCTCCCTCCCCTGCTCTCTCCCCTCCTCTTCCCACCCTCCCTCCTTCCCTCCCTCCCTCCTTCCCTCCCTCCCCTGTTCTCTCCCCTCCTCTTCCCACCCTCCCTTCCCCTCTTCCATCATGAATCGTCTTTTTCAGAAGCCACGCCGTAGAAAAACGACAGACGCTTCCAAGAAATTACGAAATGGCCACCGCGCGTCAGATATCACTTCAGGGGAAAGGTTGAAATAGGATGTAATTCTTGATAGAAATTGAAATGGATGAAATGAATAGCGCCATGTTGGTCGAAGGTGATGCTGTATAGGTAGATAGGGAGATGTATGTTATTTTTAACACATGAGGCAATGGATAAGGAAAATGAAGATTTTATATAACCAAATGGATATTCTTTTTTTGTGTGTGTATGTACATGTGTGTGTGTGCACATTATGAAATAATTAAAATCACTAGGATTAACATTATCATTTTATCGATATTATTGTTATTTTTATAATAATCATTATTATTATCATAATCATCATCATCAGTATTATCATTATTATCTATATCGTTATTATTATTGTTATCATTATCATTATCATAACTATGATCACTATTATCATTTTCATTATTATCATCACTGTTATCATAATAAAAGTGGTACTATTATCATTAACAAGAAAAAAATCATAGTAATGATCAACATGAAATAAAATGAAAAATATACAAGTGTTTGTAAAAAAAAAAAAATCCATAATTTTCATTGATACACAGTTTGAACACTTGATTACACATTCTCATTTTCCAGTATAAATCTTTTATAGCCAAAGGTAATTTGCGATTTACATAGCAATTTCAACGATAACTGCGATAACTGCAACGAATTATACAGTAAAATAAACAGCTTATTTTCAGAATTAAATAAATAATCTATGAATGAAGTACAACTAAACACAATCGTTAAATTATAAAAGTCAACGATTTTCAGTTTCTTTATAGCATATATAGGGAAATATTAACATGAACTTCTACATTCATAATGGATAATGGATAATATATGGATGCCTTGAAGTACCTTGAGACTGAGAGTAATCGATGAAACAGGTTATAGGATTTTTTCATTTCTTTTCTTGCTGATACTCGATATTTATCATGTAACTTTCTCTCTCTCTCTCTCTCTCTCTTTCCCTTTCTCTCGCTCTCACTCTCGCTCGCTCTCTCTCTCGCGCGCGCTCTTTCTCTCTCTTTCTCTCGCTCTCTCTTCCTCTCTCTCTCTCTCTCTCTTTCCCTTTCTCTCGCTCTCACTCTCGCTCGCTCTCTCTCTCGCGCGCGCTCTTTCTCTCTCTTTCTCTCGCTCTCTTTCTCTTGCTCTTGCTCTCGCTCTCTCGCTCTCGCTCTCTCGCTCTCTCTCTCTCTCTCTCTCTCTCTCTCTCTGTCTGTCTCTCTCTCTCTCTCTCTCTCTCTCCCTCTCCCTCTCCCTCTCCCTCTCCCTCTCCCTCTCCCTCTCCCTCTCCCTCTCCCTCTCCCTCTCCCTCTCCCTCTCTCTCTCTCTCTCTCTCTCTCTCTCTCTTTCTTTCTTTCTTTCTTTCTCTTTCTCTCGTATTTTTTACTTATTCACTCATCGGTTTGTGTCTATCTGTTTATTGATCTCTACATCTAACAACCTAGCTATCATTCCGTACTGAGTTTGCAGCGCATTGGAAAGAAGCACATTCTTTCTTCACTACAATGAACTGTTCAGTTTGATTCAAAACTCGCTTTGACGAAAATGGAACGCAATAACATCTCATTTTTTGACGTCGGACCCAACCAGATCATGTGTTTTTTCAACAGTGTCCATTACTGGCTTGCGTGTTTTTTTTCGCTCTCTTTAATTCTTTCTGTCTGCCATTCAAAAAGAATCTGACCTTTCGGTGCAACAGTCCGAGTTGGGCGAAATTAATGAATAAATAGATGCGTGAAAATGAACAGTGGCGAAAAATTCGGGACTTTATAAAGGTGAATGAATTGTATATTTTGCTTGCCTAAAATAAAGCGAATGTCCACTTGATATGCAGAGTAATATGCCTTGTTAGAATGAGACAGGAATAAATAAATGAAAAGGCCATGAGAGAGGGGGGTAATATTTGTCTACGTCCTTGACTATTGCACCTCTGTCTTCTCTAAAACTCATGCTTTACGTCGTCATTAAAGTATCGATAGTCATTTGGAATTTGACTCCTTTTATAGCAATAATGAGCCTATTTTACCCCCCAAAACACTCCCAATGCGAGAAGATTTACTCTGAGAGGATACTCATTCTAGTTCCATACAGTGGACGGGATTCGAACCCGCTCGCATGGAGTTCTCCCATGATCTCCAATCGTGCACGCTGCAGCCACTCGACAGCGACCCTTCTTTGGCCTAACGGGAGTTGCAGGAAGAAAAAAAATAGGTCGTAAACTGGAGGAAATAGTGACGTAAGGGCCGATAGGAACAGACGAAGACGAAACACCTATCTCTCTTTCTCTCAGTATTTATGCCGCGTAGAATTGTCAGAGATAGGCAGGATTCATGAAAACAATCTGTGTCTCTGTTGACTCGGACGTCCGCTCTATGCCGTACTAATTCCGTCAATAAACAGCAGTATTTCACTTGCATGACCAGGTCCTCCGATCAGAAGAATTTCACTGTCCAATAACAGCCTGTGGTATTTTTTTCAGGTGGAAAGGTTAGTCCGGTTTCTCTCTCTCTCTCTCTCTCTCTCTCTCTCTCTCTCTCTCTCTCTCTCTCTCTCTCTCTCTCTCTCTCTCTCTCTCTCTCTCTTCTTTTTTTTCTTTTTTTTTCGTCAAGCAGAAAAATTATAATGACAATTTCAATATTTAAATTTGAATGTCAAAGACCCGAACCCGTCGCTGAAATCCATGTTGCCTATTGTTTATAATTCCACAGTTAATTGAGATTTAAAATCAGTGTGGATTTAAAAGATGGAAAAAAATAGATTGGCTGTCACCTCACCAATTGCATCACGAAACGGTCAAAAATTTCTTTAAAAATCAAATACAGCTACCATAATATATACAAAAAATTATAAAATACAAAAAAAGCTATCAGACAATCAATGATAAGCGTGACTTCATAATTCCTTTACTTTTTTTCTTTTTTTTTTAATAATTTTCGCTTACTTTCAAATATCATAATCAATAAGCAACAAAGCTCTACAACACATAGTTCATATTATTTGCTTTTTATGTAGGATCGGTTGAGTATAGTTTTCAGCGTAAATGTGATAAAGAGAGAAAACAGGAAAAGGAGGAAAGCATTTTCTTCACTCTTACTCGCGTTGATTTGTTGATTGTTGCAAGATCAAGTGTGAAGGTGTGTACAGAGGTCGTTTTTTTTTTTTTTTTTTTTTTTTTTTTTTTTTTTTTTAGAATTTATTGTATATTGCATTCATATGGGTTATTCGTTTTTTGTTTTTTTTTTTAACCATGAATGTTTTCAAGTTTAATCGTACTTTTCTACAAGGAGGGAACCCCCTCCTATAATTTCTTTCTTTCTTTCTTTATCTCTCTCTCTCTTTCTCTCTCTCTGTCTCTCTCTCTCTCTCTCTCTCTCTCTCTCTCCCTCTCTTCATCTCTCTCTCTCTCTCTTTCTGTGTGTCTGTCTGTGTGTGTGTCTGTCTGTCTCTCTCTCTCTCTCTCTCTCTCTCCCTCCCTCTCTTTATATCTCTCTCTCTTTCTGTCTGTCTCTGTCTCTGTCTTTCTCTTTCTCTCTCTCTCTCTCTCTCTCTCTCTCTCTCTCTCTCTCTCTCTCTTTCTCTCAAAATCATCATCATAATCATTAATGGTAGTATCACTATGTTTTATATGTTCTTGTATTGTTCTTGTCCTTACGAACATCATCATTGTTAATATTATAATAGTTGTTATTTTTTATTATTATTATTCATTATCAATATAACCTATCATCATTATCATTATTATTTATCATTATTATTAATATCATGATAATCATTATTATTAATATCATGATAATCATTATCATTAATATCATGATAATCATTATTATTGATATCATGATAATCCTTATTATTAATATCATGATAATCACTATTACTTATCATTTTTATTACCATTATAATCACTATATCTATCATTATTATTAATATTAATATAATTACTATGTTAATATAGTTGTTACCATTATCATTATCAATATGATCATCACAGTTGATATTATTATTGTTGTTGGTGTTGTTCTTGCTCCTGTTGTTATTAACATTAATACTGCCATTATTAATACTATCCTTTCTATGATTTTTATTATTATCATTATCATTACTGTTATTAATAACAGTAATGATAATGATAATGATAATAATTATGCATATACATGATATATGCATGTATACATATGTATGGGCATATAATATTCATACATATACATGTTTATATATATATATATATATATATATATATATATATATATATATATATATATATATATATATATATATATATTTGCGTGTATATATACATACACATATAGGCAATTCGTGATGTGGTATGTAATGGTAATGTTTTTTTTTTTCCCTACTACAATCACACGCATCTAATATTTGATATATGGTACTGACATTATATACAGGTAACATCACTTTCCCTGAGCAGGGAATTCATGCAGCAGTAATACTTATCTGGCACAGGAAAGTGATGTTTGTTACATGGAACCAGACGAGTGTAATCGTAGTTTTTTTTATCCTATTGCACACGATATTATTTGTTACAGTAATGGCATAAGTATTTTGGTACGTAATAATATTTTTTACTGCCAGGCACAGACATCTCTTACTTGTAAGATTTTACAAAGCTAATTGATAATACTTATCTGGCACAGGAAATCCTTACTCGTATAATGGTGAAGGAGGTACATATTTTCTATCATTCCTTTTATGATGCAAACTAGTGTTACCGTCTCCAAGCAGAAAATTCATATAACAGTGGTACTTAGCTGGCACAGGAGTGTTGTTTCCTTGTTAGGTGGAACTATGCGAGTATCTATTATTTGTTAGGTAGGATGATAATGTTTCATATTACAAAGCTAGCGAAAGGTACTTATCTGGCGCAGGAATGTGGTACTCATATGAAGAAGAAAGTATATATTTTCCATTATTTATTATATGGTATTACATATAGTTGATATTAGCTTTCCTGAACAGGGAATTCACATAACAGTTTTACTTACCTGGCACAAGTGTTATTTTTTTCTTAACAGGAACCAGAAGTGTTGCTTTAAAAAATTACCTTAAACAGCTTCAAATATATCCTCTGACAGATATATTCGAAACCGGTTAATACATCTTTTGCATTGCCAGGATATTTATTCCCATTCACACCTTTTCCACATTCGTCACGATGAATATGGTTCACTGAATTATTCATATGAAAAGGTGTTTCATACATACTTGGCTCGGGCAATTTGTTATTTGTCAGGTTCTGATATTTTCCTACTAGGCACACACAGCCATTAATTGTGAGTAACTGTATAAGAAAATATTTGCAAAGCTAAAGGAGGGTACTTATTTGGCACAGGAAAATTGTACTCATATGATAGTGAAGGAAGGGCATATTTTCCAAAACTCATTACTTGGTACAAACTGGCATTATATAAAAATAACACTACCGTCTCTGAGCAGGGAATTCCTATTACAGTAGTACTTTTCTGGCACAGGAAAGTGCTGCTTACTCGTCTGCTGGAACCACACAAGTGTTACGAAGTTCTTTGGTAAAGTGAATTCATTTATTCATGTATATGAATATGATGCATGATACCTGTCAAATGAAGATGGTAATCAAACGTGATACTAATATTCCTTGCTACAGTAATGGGTGTAAAGTACATGCAGTTACTCTGCAGTGCATAATTATAAGATTATAATTATCTGCCACAGGAAAGTGGCACTTGAATGGCATGTAGAACTGTTATTTGTTAGAGTAACAAGATAATAAAATGTTTGTTTGTTTTTTTAAGCTAGCGGATGGTACTCATATAGCACAGGAAAGGGACTCATATGATGGTGAACGAAGTATATACTTTCCATGATCTATTATATGGTACAATCTGGCACTACATAAAGGAAATATTAACTTTCCTGAACAGGGAATTCACATAACAGTTGTACTTACCTGGCACAGGAAAGTGGTACATACTTGTTAATGGGAACCAGAAGTGCTACATAAAAAGTAATTTAACCGATTATAAATATACCATCCGACGGATATATTCGGATCCGGTTAAACATATCTTCTGTACTGTGAAGATATCCATTCCCACTCATACCTTTTCTACATTTGTCTCGTACTTACTTGGCACAGGCAGTTCATTTGTACGTAATGGTAAATGTTACTTGCTTGTAACATGGAACCAGTCGAGTGCGATAGTAGTATTTTCTCCTACATAAATCTATTATTTGTTAGCGTAGCGGAATAACAATTTTATTTTAGAAAACTAGCGAATGATAATTATCTGGTACAGGAATATGGTACTCGTATGATTGTGAAGTACATAATTTCCTTTATATGATAGAATCTGTCGATTTTAGGTAACATTAGCTTCCCTGAACAGGAAATTCACAGAACCGTTGTACTGATCTCGCACAGGAAAGTGGCACTTGCGTCTTACGTGGAACCAGACGTGTAACGTAAAAAGTATTAGTCAGATTCACTGAATCATGGATATGAAAAGGGTGGTCCGTACTTGGCACAGGTAATTTGTCATGTGATACGTAATAGTAATATTTTTTTCCTACTAGACACACATTTATTATTTGTTACAATAATGGGAGAATAAGAATACGTTTTACAAATTTAACTAACGATACTTATCTGGCACAGGAAAACTGTACTCGTATGATGAGGAAGGAAGTACAATTTTTCCATTATTCGCCATATGGTGCAATCTGGAATTACATAAGGCTAACATAATCGTTCCTGAACAGGGAATTCATATAGCAGTAGTACTTATCTG
>NC_091549.1:6941245-6943745 GCF_042767895.1 Penaeus vannamei
GATGATGATAATGGTATGAGGTTGATAATAAAGATAGTAAAAAGAAACGAAGAAGGTAAAATAAAATTCGTGCTGGGATTACTTGCAAGACACCGAAGATTTTAGTTCGAGATCAAGAAACAGCTACACTCGTCTTAAAATAAAAGTTTTTTATTCGAGGAAAAGTTTTTTTTTTTCCTTACTTTCTTCGCATTTTTCTTTTTTTTCAAAGAATGTGCCGCGAATTTTAATTGATGAACTGAAATCGGTCGGATCCACTTTTTTTCTTTCTTTCTTTCTTTTTTTTACTTATTTTTTTTCTTTTCTAAGTCCGTTTCTTTTCGGGAACGAAGATTTAAAGTAAGAGAATAGTTTTAAGAGAAATTAATAAAAAAAAAAAGAAAAAAAATCTTATGATAATCTCTCTTTGTCTCTCTCTCTCCTCCTTTTCCTTCACATCTCTGTTCGATCCCAGACCATCTACCCCAGAAACCTCAATCCATATTTCGATATAAAATAATTTTTTAAGAATCTTAATTAATTTGCCCTTTTTCCTCATTATACGTAATTGCGTTTTGATCATAATACTTTCCCATTTTTTTATGAACATTTTCGAATACATTATGATGACCTTATATGGTTTTCATGCATAATAGTAAAATGCTAAGGAACTCAAGAGTGACGTAATATATTTTGTATTAGAAACATCATCTAGTCTTAGAAATGTGATTGACATTAATTTGCACTTTTATAACATGAAATCACTATGGATTGATTTTTCTTTTTACCTTAATATATTCTCGACTTCCTCTATTTTCTTCATTATCATTCATTTTGTTTTATTATTGTTGTTGTTTTTTATCATCATCGTAGTAATCATTTTTAGTATTATTATTATTGTTATCATTATTATTATCACCATCATCATCATCATCATCATTATTGTTATTATCATCACCATCATCATTACCATTATCACCCTATCATTGTCATCATCTTTATTATTATCATTGTTATCATTACCTGTTGTTGCCATTGTAATGATTTTTTTTTCTGTTGCAAGGATATATATAAATACATTCTTGCAATAGTGTATTAGTTCCTTATTCTCTTTTTTCGTTTTTTTCTATATCGTTACTTATTCTTTTTGTTTCTTTGCAAATTCTCTCATTTCTCCTCATCGCTCCATCCTTTCTACCTTCTCTCGCTCTCTCTCTCTCTCTCTCTCTCTCTCTCTCTCTCTCTCTCTCTCTCTCTCTCTCTCTCTCTCTCTCTCTCTCTCTCTCTCTCTCTCTCTCTCTCGGAATCTACCTATCTCTCTTTTTCGCTCACTCACTTTCTCTCTCTTTCTCTCTCTCTCCCCCCCTCCCTCTCCCTCCCCTCCCTCCCTCTCCCTCCCTCCCTCTCTCCCTCCTTCCCTCTCCATCTCCCTCTCTCTCTCCCTCCCTCCCTCCCTCTCCCCCTATCTCTCTCTCTCCCTCTCACCCTCTCCCTCTCTCCCTCTCTCCCTCTCTCCCTCCCTCCCTCCCTCCCTCCCTCTCTCTCTCTCTCTCTCTCTCTCTCTCTCTCTCTTCCTCTCCCTCTCCCTCTCCCCTCTCTCTCTCTCTCTCTCTCTTTCTCTCTCCCTCTCTTTCTCTCTCCCTCTCTTCCTCTCTCCCTCTCTTCCTCTCTCCCGCTCTTCCTCTGTCCCTCTCCCCTCTCCCTCTCTTCCTCTCTCCCTCTCTCCCTCTCTCCCTCTCTCCCTCTCTCCCTCTCCCTCTCTCCCTTTCTTCCTCCATCCTATTGTCTTACTCCTTTACCATAAACAAAACGGAGATCACAAAACACCACCAACATATTTGTAAACGCAGGAAGGGGGAACACAAAACGAAATAAAAACAAACACGAAGCGGAAAATGCGATAAAGCGGAAGAGGCGATCGCAAAGGAAGCTTCTCGATGACACGTGACTTTGATAGCGAGTCCTTGAGCGACCTCGGCCAAGGCTCGTGGCTTTTGGTGGCGTTGGCTAGTTGGTTTTGTGGGTTGGTTAGTTAGTTTGTGGGTTGGTTGGTTGGTTAGTTGGTTTTGTGGGTTGGTTTGTGGGTTGGCTTGTTGCTTTGTGGGTTGGTTAGTTAGTTTGAGGGTTTTGTGGGTTGGTTGGTTAGTTTGTGGGTTGGTTGGTTGGTTAGTTGGTTTTGTGGGTTGGTTTGTGGGTTGGCTTGTTGCTTTGTGGGTTGGTTAGTTAGTTTGAGGGTTTTGTGGGTTGGTTTGTGGGTTGGTTGGTTAGTTTGTGGGTTGGTTGGTTGGTTGGTTGGTTTGTGGGTTGGTTAGTTAGTTTGAGGGTTTTGTGGGTTGGTTTGTTGGTTTGTGGGTTGGTTAGTTAGTTTGAGGGTTTTGTGGGTTGGTTTGTGGGTTGGTTAGGTAGTTTGTGGGTTGGTTGGTTGGTTAGTTGGTTTTGTGGGTTGGTTGGTTTGTGGGTTGGTTAGTTAGTTTGAGGGTTTTGTGGGTTGGTTTGTTGGTTTGTGAGTTGGTTTGTTGGT
>NC_091549.1:6966245-6978745 GCF_042767895.1 Penaeus vannamei
TTCATCTACAGTTCAATCCTAGAAATAATGACAAAAGAGAGAAGGATATACACTCGTATCCCGTGTTCATCTACAGTTCAATCCTAGAAATAATGAGAAAAGAGAGAAGGATATACACACGCACTTCATGTTCATCTACAGTTCAATCCTAGAAATGATGAGAAAAGAGAGAAGGATATACACTCGTATCCCGTGTTCATCAAAGAAATAATGAGAAAAGAGAGAAGGATATACACTCGTATCCCGTGTTCATCTACAGTTCAATCCTAGAAATAATGAGAAAAGAGAGAAGGATATACACTCGTATCCCGTGTTCATCAAAGAAATAATGAGAAAAGAGAGAAGGATATACACTCGTATCCCGTGTTCATCAAAGAAATAATGAGGAAAGAGAGAAGGATATACACTCGTATCCCGTGTTCATCAAAGAAATAATGAGGAAAGAGAGAAGGATATACACTCGTATCCCGTGTTCATCTACAGTTCAATCCTAGAAATAATGAGAAAAGAGAAGGATATACACTCGTATCCCGTGTTCATCAAAGAAATAATGAGAAAAGAGAGAAGGATATACACTCGTATCCCGTGTTCATCAAAGAAATAATGAGAAAAGAGAGAAGGATATACACTCGTATCCCGTGTTCATCAAAGAAATAATGACAAAAGAGAGAAGAACATACACTCGTATCCCGTGTTCATCAAAGAAATAATGACAAAAGAGAGAAGGATATACACTCGTATCCCGTGTTCATCTACAGTTCAATCCTAGGAAGACGAGGAGGATAACACAGAGAAGATCCCTCGTCTGCAAACTTGATCGGTTCGTCAACAGTGCGGGTAGCGGCAGATTACAAGGGATGGCACTGGCACTGATGCAGCCGGGATGGCTCTCCATACCTGAGTGGCTGCGGCGGGTGGCACCCTGGCACTCGGTCGCTCTCGCGTCGGAGTTTGAAGAGATATGATTTTTTTTTGTTTTGTTTTGTTTTTTTTAATGTGTGGCGTCGAGGGGTTTGGGTCGGCGTTGGCGCTCTTGGGGGGGGGGGATGGGGGGGACACTGATAATAATTTTCGTTTCATGTGATTTTACGTCGGGGGGGGGGGGGAGAGAAATGCAGTCATCTGTAGCGTAAAAAGATAAGTGCCAGTGTGATGCAACGTTTTATCAACACAGGCATTGAAAGAGATGAAAAAAAATCGTGCAACTCGTAATGAAGTCTCGGTTTTTGATGCTTCTCACTTTTTTCCAATAACCTTGTCTTGCTCTCTCTTTCTCTTTCTTTTTCTCTTTCTCTTGCTTTTTCTTTCTCTTTCTTTCTCTTTATTTTTATCTTTCTCTTTATTCTTATATTTCTCTTTATTTTTATGTTTCTCTTGCTTTCTCTTTCTCTTTCTTTCTCTTGATTTTTATCTTTCTCTTTTCCTTTTTCTTTCTCCTATTTCTCCTATTTTCCTCTCTTTCTCTTTCTCATTCACTCTCTCCTTTTCTCTTTCTTCTCTGACTTCTTCACCTCCTCCTTCTTTTTATCCTTTTTTTCTCTTTCTAATATTTCAAAAAGAAGATAAGAGTGGGTTCAATCAGAATTACATACCATGCATAACCTTCATATCATCATCATATCATTTTCATCAGTGAGATTACTTTGACAAATATCATTTTAGAATTTGAAAGAAAATCAGCGACATACGGCAGTGCATTTAAATGGCATATGAATCTTTAATCTTTTATGAAAAAAAAAAATTGAACTGGATATTGACAGTTACTGGGAGATCTTTGGGACTCCTTTTCATATGGAAAGTTAAATGGTTCATTTCAGTAAAATATGATTAGTAATAATGGTAATAGTAATACTAATGGCGATAATGATAATGGTAGTTATGATGATATTGATGATAATGATGATAATGATAATAATGATAAAATAATAATGATCATAACGATAATGATATTTAAGATATAAAATAATAATAGTAATAATAATGATAATAATATTAACATTAACAACTGCAACTGCGATAGTGATACTGATGATAATGACACCATTGATAAAAGTAATGATGATAATGGAAATAATAATACTGATAGTGGCACTGTAACTGATAATGATATTAATGATTTTGTTTTGCATGACAGTCCATTTAAAGGCTCATTGTTCACCCCGTGTTGTTCAGTCTGTTCAAAGTGATTTTCAATTACAGTTTCCTAAATTCGAAATGGAAGGGGGGAAAATGACAGATCAGACTGAAATGATTTATCGTCAGAATTAAAAAATCGCATTGACATTAAAAATTGTGAAAGACAGATCACCATCGCAAAAAAAAAAAAAAAAAAAAAAAAAAAAAAAAAAAGACGACAAAAAAATGGCCGATCCTTTTGAAAAAAAAAGACGAAAATGCGCAGTCAGGAGGAAAAATACATTAGTATACATTTTTATTAGGAATATATAAAGGATTTTATTTTTTTATATACGCATGAAGTGTTGATACAAACGATATCTGGAACGGAAAGAAATACAGAAGGTAAAAGAATTTTTGTGCAGTTTTGTTTCGAAAAATTGCGAGAAAAAAAAATATATTTATTACATTAATGGAAGAGTGAAAACAGAAAATGCATTTAGGAAAAATATTGGTTCTTAGAATATTTTTGAAAAATTTATAGACATGATAAAATTATTTCATTATATCGGTATTCTAACCTCGATCTTCTACCTATTACTCGATTATCATTATAATCATTATTATTTCCGTCAAGGAGGTTTTGGTTTTGTTAGCATTGGTTAGTTAGTTTGTTGGTTGATTAGCAGGTTAACTCAAAAAGTTATAAATAGTTTTTTTTTCTTTTTTACCGGGTGTACCTAACTTAATTAATAAACCTAACCTAACTTAAGCCTTTGATGATATTTTGGTGGTAATCAGGATTATGCTCCGGATCCAGGAATTTTCTTAATCATTGCATCAGTTACTATTATCATTATCATGACCTTTATGTTTACGTCACCAGCGCACTTTGGGAAAGAGGTCATTTTAGTGTAATTCTTCATGTGTGAGTACTTTTAATGCCTCAGTGAAACTATTTATTGCCTTGGCGGAGGTATGCGCTATGATTATCATGATTGGGATTATCACTGTTATTAGCGTCATAATCATGATCATTATTATCGTGATCTGTATCATCATTATCAGATTCATTATCATTGTTGTCGGTGATACTTTCATTATCATTATCATTATTATTATTATTATTATTATTATTATTATTATTATTATCATTATTATCATTATTATCATTATTATTATTATTATTATTATTATCATTACTGTTATTATTATCATTATTATTATTATCATTATTATTATTATTTTCAAAATCCTCATCATTATCATCACTATCACCACCATCACCGCCATTATTATCTACCATCATCATATTAGAATTACAACCATCCTTACAATCACCAATATGCATTAGCTGCTTTGTGCTCACGTAGTGTTTTCTCTCCTTGACAGAACCAAACTGAGGATCTTGGCCATAACCATCTCGGGAAAGGCTAGATCAGTAGCAACTCAAGGTGTCATGGCGCCTGATTCTATTTTTGGAAAAAAAAACCACATGGGGTTTATTTTGATGACGTCACAAAAGTTACGGATGCTCTGTGGACATGGTCGATCATTTTGGTCTTTTCAATTCTCATAAAAGGATGGAAAATAATGAGTTTAATGGTTAGAATTTTCACAGAACAATCATGAAAACAGCCGCCATGACACCTCCTCTAGTCGCTACTGATCTAGCCTTTCCCTAACCAGTTGAATTGACACCAGAAGCAGCAGTCAGGTGGTTCCCTTCCTGTCTTTGATGATACTGTCTGGCAGCTTTGCTTTGATCTCTCTATGAATGTGCATTTGCATGCCCCGCAATATCGTGAATAGCATTATCTGCAGCTGTTTCTGTTTGGACGCTATTTCATTGGTAATATATGGAGATTTTTTTAAAATTGAATTTGCTTTGTATTGTTGTTGTTTTTTTGTTTTTTTTTTGCCGAGTTGTTGGGTATATTACTTTTTTCCTGAAACGATTATTTTGATGGTATTAAATTTCCATTATATTGAACACTTCGGATTTGTGTTGGTCTGTGTGCATTCGTTCTATGATATCTTCTTATTAAGGTTTTTTGTGCTGTTATATCGTTATATCTTCAATTTGGTCTTCATCACGGATGTCCCTAAATAACCCTTACTTTTATTCTCACAAAATCAGGTATACTGAGTCTTGTTCGATACATCCTACGCACAGATTTATCTTTCCAGGTTTTTAAAATGTTGCTAGAGTTTTCTCTGTGTTTCCTGTTCTCTTGGGATATGCTGTTATTGTTCTCCCTCCTCCAGTGCAGTTGCTTTTAGTTTCATTTCGCTTTTTTCGTCCTTGGTGGCTTTTGTTTTCATAATGGAGTACATTTTGTTTTCTGCTTTCCGCGTTGGTGAAGTATCTTTAGGAGCTAATCGCTTGTGTGCTGTGAGTACTCGGTGTAACTACTGTTTTGGTTGTTTATGGTTATTTTATGGTTATGGTCAGTACTCGATCTCCTTTTCATCCATTGTGAGAAGCTTCTTAATCTTCGTCTCGCTCCATCTCCCTCTCCCTCTCCATCCTTCTGTCCCTCTTCCTCTCCCTCTCTATTCTTTTACCCTTTTCCCTCGTCCTCTCCCTCTCCATCCATCTGTCCCTTTTCCTCTCCCTCTCTATTCTTCTACGCTTCTCCCTCTTCCTCTCCCTCTCTATTCTTCTGCCCTTCTCCCTCCTCCTCTCCCTCTCCATGCTTCTGTCCCTCCTCCTCACCCTCTCTATTCTTCTGCCCTTTCTCTCTTGCTCTCTCTCTTCCTCTCCCTCTCCCTTTCCCTCTCCATTCTTCTACCCTCCTCCCTCTTCCTCTCCCTCTCTCTCTCCCCTCCGTTTTATCTTAGCATTAATCCCACTTTTAAACTTTCATTTGCACTGTTGCAAGACAAAAGATGATAAAGATGTAATGACAAAACATGAGAGGCACGATTATAGAGGGACATGACAAGGCACAACAACAGAGATGACGAAACAGGATATTTTTGGTAGCAACTGTGTGGCATTAGCGAGCAGTATTTATCAGATTTCTGCTAAATATTTCACTTTATTTGGCTTTTATTTGCATTTTATAAATGTTATTGTTACCCTCATGGACTAATTTAGCCTCGGGCCAGGGAGAGGTAGATGTGGTAGGATATTTTAATGTATATATTTATTTATTTACTTTATGATAGCTATAGATTCCTAGGATTTTATATTCTCTTTAGTATACGTTATATATTATTTTATCGCTGAGTATGTTTAATGTTTTATTGTATTAATGTTATGTATTTTTTCTTATTGTTTTGTATGAAGTTATTTTGTATGACTCGCAGAATTTGCTTTTTTAAGAGGCTTAGAATATTTTCAGTTTTAGACATAACATTATTTTCATCCCAGTATTTCCTTGGCAACAGGATTCATGTAGCTTCAAAACCTACTTCTGCTCCGAACTGTCCAAGATAAGATTAGGACGTAATTAAGTGAAATTTATCATCATACGGTGTAATGGACAGTGGTAATGTGCCACTCTAAGGTGCGATGTTTGCCAAGTGTCACGTATTAACATGTTATCCTTACGTAAATTACTGACCTTCTATTCTTTCAATTTTTTCTTAGCTGTATCTTGACCTGCACTGACACTTTTGGTGGTATAAATCTCGATTTTTTTCAGTGTGGCTCTTTATATAGCTTCCTATAATAATAATAATAATAATAATAATAATAATAATAATAATAATAATAATAATAATAATAATAATAATAATAATGATAATAATAATAATAATAACAATAACAATAACAATAACAATAACAATAATAATAATAATAATAATAATAATAATAACAATGACAACGACAACGACAACGACAACGACAACGACAACGACAACGACAACGACAACGACAACGACAACGACAACGACAACGACAACGACAACGACAACGACAACGACAACGACAACGACAACGACAACGACAACGACAACGACAACGACAACGACAACGACAACGACAACGACAACGACAACGACAACGACAACGACAACGACAACGACAACGACAACGACAACGACAACGACAACGACAACGACAACGACAACGACAACGACAACGACAACGACAACGACAACGACAACGACAACGACAACGACAACGACAACGACAACGATAACAACGATAACGATAACGATAAGGATAAGGATAATGATAATGATAATGATAATGATAATGATAATGATAATGATAATGATAATGATAATGATAATGATAATGATAATGATAATGATAATGATAATGATAATGATAATGATAATGATAATGATAATGATAATGATAATGATAATGATAATGATAATAATAATAATAATAATAATGATAATAATAGAGAACAAGGCAGAAGGCAAGCGTAGGTCAGAAGAACGAAGTCTGGGAGGAGAGGAGAAGGAATGTTATCATTGAGAGGAGGCCTTACAGTAGGTGGAGGCAGTAGAGGTTGATCATGAGGAGTTCCGAGAAACAAGGGCTGTCCCTCTTGCTCTCCCTTTCCCTCTCCCTCTCTATTCTTCAGCTCTTTTCCCTTTTCCTTCTCCCTCTTCTTCTCACACTCCATTCTTCTGCTCTTCTTCTTCCCCTCCCTTTCCCTCTCCCTCTCTATTCTTCAACCCTTTTCCCTCTTCCTCTCCCTCTCTATTCTTCAGCCCTTTTCCCTCTTCCTCTTCCTCTCCCTCTTCTTCTCACACTCCATTCTTCTTCTCTTCTTCTTCCCCTCCCTTTCCCTCTCCCTCTCTATTCTTCAGCCCCTTTCCCCCTTCCTCTCCCTCTCCCTCTTCTTCTCACACTCGATTCTTCTTCTTCTTCTCCTCCTCCCTCTCCCTCTCCTTCCCTCTCCCTCTCCCTCCGTTTTATCTCAGCGTTAATACCGCCTTTAAAGGAAGGCTGAGAAAGGATCGCAGAAGCAAACGTCGTTTCTCGCAAGGGAGTTCAAAATTTATCATACAGAGCCTGTATCTCTAGGATAACACCACGCCAGACACCTGTACAAGCTAAGAGGTCCAATTCACCTGGTCGTCCTAAGAAACATGGGACGTTTCCTCAGAAGAAAAGGTCAACGGCAACAGATTCGAACAACGTGTGACATCTCCGCACGAGAAAAGTTCAACGCCAGCAGATACGAACAACGTGTGCCATCTCCGCACGAGAAAAGGTCAACGCCAGCAGATACGAACAACGTGTGACATCCCTTTATTCCAAAAGCCTGAGTTCATATAAGTGTTCAGCTGAGACGTCTGCATCGCTGCCTCTTCACAGGAACAAGGAAGTTTTAAAGTTAGATGTACCAAGTAGAAACACAACTTCATCCCCAACTGAGGTGAATTTTTATACGGAATGCAACAGGAACAACGAAGGGAAGGGCAAGAAAACACACGGCATATTCGTGTGTTTTCTTGCCCTTCCCTTCGTTGTTCCTGTTGCAATCTGTTCAACATGAATTCCACACATCTATGCGGAATGCACAAGACACGCTACGGAACATCAACCAACTTGACAAAACACCATGGCCAGAATATGAAGCTGAGGATGAAGTTCCACGTGACGTCATTTTCCTGCGGTTATCTCCCCGTCTCCTGTGTGAAAGGAAGGCTTTAAGGAATCAGCGTCTTAAGGGTATCATGTTTATCTTTGGGCAAACCAGACGGAATTATGGAGACGGTAATTCTGGTACTATAGACACAAGGATTGGTACATTAGAACACTTCCGTAAAAAGGTCTAGAGTACACATAAACACAAACAGGATGTTAGAGATTCACCTCGACGATTGCTTAAAAAATAATGGCCATATTAACTCAAACGATCGACATTTAAAAATAATACTCCAAGTAAAACAGAAATCTCTGTTCTGCAAACGTTTGTTCTTAACATTATGAATCATTGCTCAAAACATACGGCGTTCAACCAATGAAGTTGAAATTCAGAATCATTGTTCAAAATATGAGAAGTTCAAATTCAGAAAACTCAAAAATTACAAGGCATTACAGTGAAAATACCATTTGACACTGTAAATAACATATGACCACATACCCTCCCCCCCCACACACACACATGTAAATAAACTAAAATGGTTTTAAAAATCCAGCACAAATGCAATTCTAATATTTGCATACTCGTCCATAAAATTATTCAAGTTAATTACCCAAAGTGGACCTTGTCTCCCTTTCTCTCAATAACAATAAGGGTAACAATAACATTTATAAGATGCAAATAAAAGCCAAATAAAGTGAAATATTTAGCAGAAATCGGATAATTACTGCTCGCTAATGCCACACAATTGCTACCAAAAATATCCTGTTTCGTCATCTGTTGTTTTGCCTTGTCATGTCCCTCTATAATCGTGCCTCTCATGTTTTGTCATTACATCTTTACATTACATCTCCCTCTCAACTATAGGTAACATAACATGTCAAGCCACCGCACACAGAGGTAGGGACACGGCAAATGCAAACACGGTTACTCATAATCTGGAAGCAATTACCACAGTGTCAGACACATGAATGGAGTGAATACCTTTTCAAACAAAATGAAATATGGATTATCAGAAGCATCAGTTTTTTTTAAATAAAGATAAAGTTTGACTTTGTTAACTGTATGTGTAGTATTATCAATTTTATCAGTATCTGTTATGCAAAGCTATCATGTTTTATTATCTATTACTATTACTATAATCATTATTATTAATGTTGTTATTATTATTATTATTATTATTATTATCATTATTGCTGTAATTATCCTTATTATCATATTGTTATTATCATCATTATTATTATTATTGTTGTTGTTATTATCATTATTATCATCATCATTACTATTATCATCATCGTTATCATTAGCATTGTGGCTATTATTATTATCATTTTCATTATCCCTATTATCATTATTATCGTGATTATCACTATAGTTATTGTTATTATTGTTATCTGTATCATTATCTTCATCATCATAATGATTATAATACAATAATAATTATAATCATTTTCTATCATTATTATTATCGTTATTATTATTATTTTTAGTACTAGTATTAGTAATGATATCATTATTATAATTTTATTTATCATGATTAAATTTGATGTTGTTATTGTTATTATCATAATCGTTGTTATCATTAGCATTTTACACTGACATTATCATTGCTACTTATATACATTTAAAATTATTAAGGTTATTACTATCATTAATAGTATTTGTATATCTTTTCATGTTTATTACACTCAGCATTAGTATAATATCTATCACTTTAACCGAAGTCAACTTGAGGGAGAGACAGAGCAAGAAAGATAAGAATAATGGAAAGAAGAAGAGAAAGAGACAGGAAGAGACCGATAAAGAAAAGAATTAAGAGATCTCGAGTCGGTCACACATATAGGATAGAGAGAGGATGCTCATCTATCCATCCATCCATCCATCCCTCTATTCCAACTTTATTTATTTATTTATTTCCTTCCTTCCTTTTTTCTGTCTTTCTTTCTGTCCTTCTTTCTTTCCTTCTTTCCTTCCTTCCTTCCTCCCTTATTTATTCATTTATTTATTTCTCCATTCTTTCTTCCTCTACTTTCTTTCTTTCTTCCTTCTTTCCTCGTTTCTTTTCTTCCTCCATTTCTTCCTTACTTACTTACTTCCTCCAATTCTCAGTCCCTTCCTACCTCCCTCCTTCTGTCCCTTCCTCTCTCCTTCCCTCCCTTAGGCTCTCCTTCCCTCCTTCCCTCCCTCCTTCCCTCCCTCCTCCCTCCCTCCTTCCCTTCCCTCCCTTCCCTCCCTTCCCCCCATTCCCTCCCTCCTCCGCTCCCTCCCTCCTCCGCTCCCTCCTTCCCTCCCCCATCCCTCCTTATTCCCCTCCTCCCTTCCCTCCCCCCTTCCCTTCCCTCCCTCCTCCTTCCCTCCCTTCCCTCCCTCCCTCCTTCCCTTCCCTCCCTTCCCCCCATTCCCTCCCTCCTTCCCTCCCTTCCCTCCTCCCCTCTCTTCCCTCCTCCCCTCCCTCCCTCCTTCCCTCCCTCCTGGTGCTAGGTGTGCCTCTTGAAAGATCTCCATAACCACGTAAATATTTAAAATTCAATACGATAAAGTGCCAGGTAATTTTCGTCTTGGGGTCGGGGGTAGGATGGGGGGGAGGGAAGGAAGAGGAGACATGGGAATAAGAAATTGGAAGAGGAAGGGGAGATAGAAGGTAACGGGTGATAAAAAAGGGAGGAATAAGAGAGATGAAATATGGTAAGTAAAAAATAAAATGAAAATAAAAAGGATAATAACTTATTTTATGAAATGCAGGAAAATAGTTTTTTTTTTATCGAAATGAATAGAAACAAATATAAACCCAATAAATATTCACGAATGCGGAAACGTACGAAACTAAAAAAAAATAATGATGGCCATTTGAATTTCATGACTGCAGATAAGGGTGGTTTTAGCAGGTATAAATGTGTGTATTAATGTCATATCTTTTCAGATGGCTTTTCTGATACAAAAAAAATATATATATAGAATCGCTTATAGTGTTTCTGAATGTTTTTTGAAAGCGATATCTATCTTAGCCTTACGAAAATATATTATATTTACATTGTGTTCAGTAACTGTTGATTGAGCTTAACATATTCGAAAATATTTAGGAAAAGGTTTTATTGCATTTACGAGGGGAAGAAAATAAAATTAATTTCAAATTGAGGGTAATGAGAAAAAAATAATGACAGCGATAAGATTTTTCCTTTTATCTAATGAAATATGAATACATAAATTAAGAGAGAGAAGGGGTGGAGCGTAGAAGGGTGAGAGAGCAGAAAAGATAGGGAAGAAAGAGGGAGAGAGAGAGGGAAGGAGAAGGAGAGAGAGAGAGAGAGAGAGCGAGAGAGAGAGAGAGCGAGAGAGAGAGAGAGAGAGAGAGAGAGAGAGAAAGAAAGAGAGAGAAAGAGAGAGAGGGGGGGGGAGGAGAAAGTAAGACCCCGAGAGAGAGAGAGAGAGAAAGCAAGATAGCGGGGGAGAGGGAGAGAGAGAGAGAGAAGAAAATAAGAGACCGAGAGAGAGAGAGAGAAAGCGAGGGAGAGAGAGAGAGAGAGAGAGAGAGCGGACCTCCCAACAAAATGTATAAACAATTTCAGATTTTTTTCTTTTTTTTAATAATAGATCTCACCAGTGTCCGTCTCCAGAGTAAAAAAAAAATCAAGGTTTTTCTTCTTTTTCTTCCTTTTTGAGAGAGACAGACATAAACAAAGAGAAAGACAGAGGCATAGATGGAAAGGGGAAGAAGAAAAGAGGCAAAGCATATGCGAGGAATGCGAGGAAAAGGCAAAATATCTTTAAAATCCTTTGTAATTGTGCTATAAAGTAAAAACAAATATACATTTATTTCACTTTCTTTTACAATATTTACCTGGAGTCTTTTCATATTACCAATAATAATGATAATAATAATAATAATAATGATAATCATAATCATAATAATAGTAATAATGATAATGTTAATAATAATAATAATAACAGTAATAATAATAACAATAATAATAATGATAATAATAATATTAATAATAATAACTGATAATTAGTATTAGTATTTCTGTTATCTGCTGTCATTGTCATTATCATTATTATCACTACTATTTTCGTTAAAAAAAAATTGGTTCATGTAACCCTCCCTCCCTCCCTTTCCCCTCTCTCTCCCTCCCCCCTTTCTCTCTCCCTCCTTCCCTTCCTCCTTCCCTCTTCATACTGCTTTGACAATAAAATTATCGTTAAATACCCGTCAGCCACAAATCTAAAATCCCGGTTTTCAAAAAGACCGCCAAAAACACACAACCCCTAGCGCCACAGCGGCCAGATTTATAACTACCAAAGCCCACTCAGCAAACCTTGGAACCGCATTATTGTCACTCATAGATGGACGGCGATATTGTAAAGGTCGAGCTGGCATCCTCTCGATATCAATATGGCTATCCTCTGATTGGGGTTTTAGAAAATAAACAAGATTTGTATTTGGAAAATAAACCTCAGTTTTATTTTTCCAGTGTGTGATATATCGGTCTGTGAGGCTGGGTTTAGAGTGAGGTGGTGTCCACGAAAAGGTTTATTACATCACTTCACAATATAAAATAAAACAAAAAATAGATAATAATAATAATAATAATAATAATAATAATAACTAGATGGAGTCTGTTACCTGGACCAAATTTAGTTTTTTACTTGGCTAATGATAATGATTAATTTCGAGTGAGATTGAGTTTAAGTTGATTTTGATTGATAATGATAAGTATAAATAATTTTATATTCATAATGATCACAATGACAATGATCCTAATCGTGAAAATAACTGGCGTAATAATAATGATGATACTAATAATAATGATAACGATAATAGTTAGA
>NC_091549.1:6983745-6986245 GCF_042767895.1 Penaeus vannamei
TTGGGCTGGGGACTCGAAACGGGTTATTCGGACATTCTGATGGACATTTCTTACTTTTATGTATCATTTCCGGATTATTTTTTATACGCAGACAACGAAGGAAACAATATATATCTTTACAATATATATACAATATTTTCTCTCTTGCTATTATCTGCCCATCCCCAAACGAATGAATTTTCGTTGTTATAACTCCGCGAATTTTCCTTTATGGCGACTTTCCTCCAGTTGTTTTGTATATTTTTTTTCTTTTTATTATTGGTTTTGAGCCTTTTTTATGCGCAGATAGGTGTGCCATGTGTCAAAATTATAATTTTAGAATACGGCGAAGCGATGTTGTATTGCAGCAACCAGGTTTGACGAGATTCTCTGCGCAGGAGATTCTGTTGAAAGTTCCTCGGGTTTTATGTCGCGTTGTTGCCCTTCAGTCTCTTCTCATACTTGGTGCCTGCAAGTAAAATAGCTTTCCTACATGATGTTTTTGGTGTTTGCATTGTTAAAGCACGTAAATCTGATCAATGCGATTGCTGAGATATAAATTTTATTCTTTATCAGCTTGCCCAAATCATATATCTAGTACTGATGGCCACTGAAACAGCAGTTTCATTATACCCACCTTGCACAAGCCAGTGACTAAAATTTCTTTGTAACGAAGGAAATTATGAATGCTGATGCAATCATTCTCCACATAGCGTCAAAAGAAACAGATCGTTATCCATTATCATGTAAACAAATTTATGAGATAAAGTATCTGTGTACACTATATTTTGATAGCATCCACTACCGGATCCTGAGGATGGCAGCATATTGTCACTTATTCAAAGCCTTGTATATATGTAACAGAATGTTGAATTGAAACGTGTGTGTGTGCGTTTACGTGTATATGTATATGTATATATATATATATATATATATATATATATATATATATATATATATATATATATATATATATATATATATATATATATATATATATATATACACAGATTCACACACACACACACACACACACACACACACACACACACACACACACACACACACACACACACACACACACACACACACACACACACACACACACATATATATATATATATATATATATATATATATATATATATATATACATACATATTCATATATATATGTCCTTACATTTTTCATGTTTATACCAGGAATCGGAGACTTGTATTTATTTCAATCTTATTTTTGTAAAGTATTCAAGTATTCCTGTATCTAATTAATGACAATTATTTCAGTATTTAAAACCTAACCTTTGGCTTTACATAACCGTACCCCATTCTCTCTATCTATCTATTTCTCTCTTTATATGATATGGGGTTTGGTCTCTCTCTCTCTCTCTCTCTCTCTCTCTCTCTCTCTCTCTCTCTCTCTCTCTCTCTCTCTCTCTCTCTCTCTCTGATAGATATTATATATATATATATATATATATATATATATATATATATATATATATATATATATATATATATATATATATATATATATATATGTGTGTGTGTGTGTGTGTGTGTGTGTGTGTGTGTGTGTGTGTGTGTGTGTGTGTATGTATAAGTATATATATATATATATATATATATATATATATATATATATATATATATATATATATATAATACGTGTATGTGCGTGTAGTATGAGAACGGTGTTCTCCATAACAAGAGAAAAAACTGTGGTAAACATTCCGAGTCAAAAGAAATTTTCCCAACAGACAGGAACGATTCCCTAAATCAGGAACGAATTGTATGAGACAAGATTACGGTTCTCAGGAACGGTTCATGGCGATCAGAAAACATTTGCCACGGTCAAGAAGAGTCCATGACAGCCCAGAACGATGTATGACAGTCGAGGAAGATCATGATTTTCAAGAAGACTGCATGACGGTTAGCGAGAGGTCAAACGCAGGTTCATGACAAACGGAAAGGTTCATATCAGGCAAATCGGGTTCATGTCAGACACAAGAGGTTTATGTGACGGTCATGAATAGCTCATGACAGAATGATCAGAACGACACTGGAAAAGGTATAATAAACAGACCAAGTTTATAGAAGTTAGCGATGGTTCATGACAAAGAATATGAGAATAAAATTAGGTTGATGAGAGACTAGTATAACAATAATTATTATTATCATTATTATCATTATTATTATCATTATAACAATGATAATGATAATAACAATAAAATAATAATGATGATATTGATAATAATGTTGACGATGATAATGAAAATAATTATAATGATTGTAATGATGATAATAACAATAATAACAGTAATAATAATAATAATTAGTAATAATAACAGAAATGAAAATAAGAATACTAACAAAAATAATAACAATCATCATCATACTAACAATAAAGTGAAAAAAGCACAATAGATCAAAAATAAATAAATAAATAAAACAACCAAATACATAAAATATATAAAATAACGTAATAAGCGCCCATATAAATCAAAACCCAAAAAAAATGT
>NC_091549.1:7001245-7011245 GCF_042767895.1 Penaeus vannamei
TGTTGCCATTTTCATTCCCATCAATATGTTTTTCTGAAACAACAAAATTCAAATTAATATCTTCAACTCTGAAACTGAAATACCATTATTGTCTATGATATTTATATATCCTACAATAAAAAAAGTAGAAAAAAGAAGAGAAAAAACAAATGAGAGAGAGAGAGAGAGGGAGGACATACACGCCCTATTTTGACTTTTTTTTCCAATCCTTTAGTCAATCTTTCTTTAAAGTCTTTGCTTTAAATACACGCAAAAAAATTTATGTGTTACAATGAGTTCTTGTGTTTATGTTACAATGTGTACTGTGTTACTACATCAATGCATGTAGACTCCACAACACTTTTGTTATTGTGAAAGCATTACAAGCATTTTAATAAACTGTCTGTAAGCTCTTCTATTTTACCATTCTCTGTCCCATATCTCCAAACTAAATGCATTTCTCTTTTACCAGTATTTTGTTGTAACCTTGAGTGTCTCTCCTCCCTTTCTGACACAGTCCCTTCAACCATACCTTCCGGTAATCTGCTCGATCTCAGTTACTCTGCAAATCATATCTGCTTCATAAGTGGCATCCCTTGAAATGTCTACCTGCAAGTATTTAGAGCAAGATACAGGGATCCGCCTCCTGTTCGTTCACTGAGAAATTTTTCCCTTTCAGCTGGCTGTCTCCCCTCTCCCTACTAGTTCTTTCTTGTCCCCTTAGTGTTATAGATTTAATTGAAAAGCATGTGACTACACCAGGTTAATAACTAGAATAAGGAAAAGGTGTTGAGGTGATTGTTACATTTTCCAAACCTGAAGAAAATATTAATGGGCTTCCCTGTTAAATATATCTACCTGTAGATGCATCCACCTCAGGAAATGTTAAAGCTGTCTACTTTTTCTTTTGACATGCTTTTAGCTGTCACAAGTGTTATTCACAAGGGACAAAAAATTTAAAGGTGCATTATCAAATTACAAAAGCCCATACATAGCATGAACATCACTGTGCTAAGTTTATTTCTTGTTAAAGGGTGCTACACTCTACAATACAGTCTATAAAGTGACATTTCATAAAACTGCTAATACTTTTTCCTTCTGATGCATACTAGTACTCTCTAATCAGACCAACAACATTAAGAAATCATGCCTAGAGAGGAAAGTTACAAAATTAAACACACAGCTTATTATGACAATGTGGAAATAGTCCATCAGCTCTAAACTTACCTTGGTACTGCATCATGTGCGTAGCAATGCTTTCGTCCTCCTGAGCTTCCCGTAATCTATCCAGCTCAAGGCAGTTGATAATTTCATCACGCTGCTCCACCACTTTCACCAATCGGGCAATCAAGTCCTCTTCTTGGGCAGTGTCTTCAGCTGTTTTCTCCCCAGGTGTCTTCAGCATAAGACATCGAATCTGATACTCCAGCTCAACATACTCCTCTTCAAGACGTTTCTCACGTTTACTGGAATTGAGAGTGAATGCTTCATAAGTTTATATTTCCAGTACTTGGACATCATCTCATGGATGAGTGCAGCGTGTGGAATTGTATATATACCTAAATCATCGTCATACTCGTATTTCCACTTTCTGCGTTCAACAATAAGATGCCAAATATATTTTCACTTTCTTTATCAAGCTGTCAAAACACAAATCAATTAAATAAATTAATATATTCAAACACATATCCAATGAACACAAAAGTTCCTGGACATACTCACAGGTACATAAGTTCAGTCTGACGGCGAAACAGCTCATTCTTCTCATTGACCAATTCGAAGAGTTGCAGTATCATGTCCTCGACCTCTATGCTGTTTGGCCCACTGTTGGGGGCATTGGCAACCTCATCCTGCGGGTTGTTGGAGGTGCTCTCCGTCCTCTTGCGGATGGCTGTCTCAAGCAGGACACCTTGACGCTCCAGCTCTGTCTGCTTGATCTCAATGTCTTGGAGTTCTTGCTGGACCAGCCGCATGGGCATCTTCTTGAGGGCACGCTTCTGGGGGACAGGGCGTGGTGGGGCCGGCCCCTTTTTGCGCTGCCACTCCCCAGCTTCACTCTTGCTCATCGAGGGATTTCTGGCCAGACCTGAAAGAGGGTGGAAATTATTGTGGGAAAGGAATATGCCTTTAATGCCCTTCAACTCTGAGGAGCAACAGATACAGATGGCTGAAAAGCAAAACTTGCTGGAGTGCATTAACACACAAAAGAGGTGCTTTGTGTGAAGAATAAAATGGGTTTAAACAGCCATAACAGAAGCAGTGGTTTTTCTACCAAAAATATCTCATTTTAACAAGTCAGTGATTATCAAATATTCATATATATTAATCATTACTGATAAATAAAAACAATTGGCTCCATGGCCATTGGGATATATATTGTCTACTGCAGTTTATTGTGAATTTTGATGCACACAGATGGCTCCACAAGTGCTCAGCCACCAAGAAATCAGTTAGTATGCCCTAGTGACTACATCTGATTTCCCTATTCCTTGAATTTATGGTAACTGTTGTTGTTCTTTTCTAATTCTATCAATACTAAAAACACAATTATTATAACTGACATTTTGACTATTCTCATTAAAGCACCAATACCAAAAAAAAGGAATATATTATAAAATGAGCTTTCCGGACATTAAGGAAAAGTGAAAACAGGTGTGCTATATAGGACTGGTACTGCTCCTTCATGAATAAGCAATTCTGGAGCCATAATTAATAAAGTGAAATTACAGTGGACATAGCAGATATTCATGCCATCCGTATCCAGTAAGTTAACTGGTTGCATATTCTTATTTATACAGTTATTCTTACAGTTCATTACCAGTTATCAGAAAATACTAATGAGAATATGTTTACAGACATCTAATTATGTTGTCTGGTAGAGAAAAAGACTAAATATTTTTTCTTATAATAGGCCTAAATATAAAAACCTGGCAAACAATAACTGCATTTAAAAACAACACAAATAAGAGCAACACAAAATGTCAAAACCCAAGAATCACCACCAAACAACAAAGGAAAAGAAAATGGAAAGAAAAGAAAAACAAAATCGATAATGTAAACAAATCTCAAAAAAGCTCAAGCAAGCAAGCACCAACCTCCAACACCACCCAAGTTCTTGACAATTTGCGGGGCTCGAGCTGGCTTGGGGGGAGCAAGCTGGTCAGCCGTGCCGTTCATCTTGTTGGAGTGGTTCTTGAGGTCCTTCTGCATTTTCCAGCTCAGTACTTCATCCTGGTCTGGTGGGGAGGAGGCCAAGCACAAAAAATCAGCTGCATGCTAGAGATACAGCCTTTTGTAACACAAAAACAAAAATAACACAAGTAAAAGCTATGCATGCCCAGAACTTTTCATTTTTCGTATATACATAAAAAATCAAAATGAGTAAAAAAAAGCAGCAGCACAGATGAACCAGCTACATAAAAATTCCAGCAAACTTCCCAAAGCCACAACTTACCCTCCTGCCCTTGCACCGTCTGGCTTTGAGCCCCAAAGCTAGATACAGACAAAGAATCGCTGTTAATGGTATCTGTTGGGGAGGTCCTGCCACTTCTCGGGGTGGCAGCTTGTGGTGGGGCAGGTGCCCTTCGATCCTTCCTCTTGAGAGCCACAGAGCCGCCAGGAGAGGAGGGGGAGGGATGGGGATGCACCTTGGACAGAGCCGGGGACCTTGGGGGCTTGGGAGGACCGTGCAAAGGCACGTCTTGCTCTTGCGGGAAGAGTTCTCTTGCGCTTGGGGGCGGAGGGGCAATGATTTTCTTGCTTGGGGTAGTGCCACCCACTGAAGATGGACTACTCTTTGCACTAAGGGTCCCATACATTTGGGATGGAGTACTGAAAAAATGACAAGTTATATAAGCAAGCTAGCAATAGCCTACAGAAACTAAATTACAAGATACTTCAGCATTCAAATATGCTTTAGCTGACTTTCTATTCATAATGAGAGGCACTCTTATTTTCAACAAGAATTTTCCATAATTCACCTATTCCAGTACCAAGCATTATCATATTACAGTAATAATAATAATATAAAAAAAAAAAAAATAAATAAAATAAAATAAAATTATATATATATATATATATATATATATATATATATATATATATATATATATATATATATATTTGAATACATTCATTTCTTTCCTTTCTTTCATTGCTTAAAAATAGAAAAAAAATCATTAGAGATGCTAAATCATCTTTTAACCAAAAACTAAGAGTAAATCTCCTTTCTGCCTTTCTTTTGATCTTATTTCATATCAACAACAATCACTATTCTACAAATTTTCTAAAAATCACTAGTATTCCCTCCACTTGTTTAAAAAAAAAGGGCAGCCAATTCACTTTAAACTAATAGCTGAAATGAGAACTATTTGAAGCTGGAAATCAAATATCAACTGAACATTTTTTTTTTTATTATTATTGTTTTTTTACTTGTGCAGGACATAGTTTAGATTAGTAACTTAAATAATAATTTTCAGTTCAATTCATCCCTACAGTATTTTATAGTCAAACAAATGTCTTAATCATTATATGTACATTTAATGCTTCACTCTGTAAAATTTCATAAAACAGATATCCCATCTCTCTTCGTTAGTCCTGAAATATCAATATTCTCTTTATTATCCTCTTCCTCTGTATAGTTACCAGCATCTAACTTATCATACACATCTTGATACAATCTCTCTCGTTAATAGCATTTCTTTCTTCACAGCTGGCAGAAATAAATATGCTCAACTTCTACATATTCAGAAGCTAGCTTGATGAATAAACCAAATTCATGTAGGTTTACACGAGCCTAAAAAGCCAAGCCTCCATACAGTCAAGAGACTGAAGCCCACTCAGCAAACCATGCAGTATAACCGCCATATAGATATACTGGTAGAAAAAACAATAGTTCTTGTATGTACATGAGTGCATCACACAACAAAGAGGATATATCACTGGTGTAACTATACTGTCATAAGGAACAGAATTTGTTTACATTTTCTGGCCTATGCATGCATTTCTGACCATGGAAAATATATTTTGGATGTAGATGTTTACTAAGAAGCTGTGAAATATATCAATATTATATTTTTCAATTCCACTCATGAACATGCTAGCCTTTTGGTTTCAAATTTGATGTTACTTTTTTTGCATAAGACTTAACTGCTTCCTTACCAATCACAGCATAAGCATAAATGCTTTCCTTTATGAAGCAAGATTTGAAAAGTTCATTAAGTAAAAAATATGTATCTAAAAATTTTTTAATGAAAACTCATCAAATTACATCAAAAGATACTCATCTGTCTTCCCAGAATACAAATCAATAGAAGTATCCTTCCCTCGAAATTTTTTCAATAAAACTCAAGATATTTTCATAATGAAAAACTTTTAAATTCAATTCCTTTTCCCTATATTTTCTGATCCCCCTTTATTACATTTTTTTTCTTTCCTTCAACTGCAATTTTTAGGCATACAAAATATTTGTAACCCTTTCCCATGTACTAAGCTACTGTACCAATTACTCAGTGGTTTGCCTTTTATATACAAGTTCTCAACATAAAACAAAATGTACAAAACTTCTGAATTTCATCACTACTAAAAGAGGCAGAATAAAAGCTACATACCTATTTCTGGCCAGTGTTGGAGGTGGTGGTCTTGGGGGCTTAACCTTGTTTTTAGTTGGGGTTGAACTTGAACTGTTGACCTTATCCTTCTCATCCTCATCCTCTTCATCATCACTCCAGAAGGGATTCAGATTCTTCAAACTCTTCTCTTTCTCTTCAACTGCCTTGCTCTCATCTTCGGACACATCATCTTCATCGCTTCCAAATGGATTAAGATTCGCCTTGATGAGCTTCTTGGTCTGTTTTTCAGATTCTTCTACTTCTGCTGGTTCAGACTCCTTCTCCTCTTCTTCCTCTTCATCACTTCCAAAGGGATTGAGATCGTTCGGGTACTGGACGGATTGCGCGGAAGCAGAAGAGACATCGGCCCCACTGTCATGTGAGGCCAAAGTGGCATCATTTTTGTCCATGGCAGGACTACTATGAGACTGGTTCACCACAACACCACTCTCATCCTGCTGAGATTCGTCCTCATCTTCAAATGGATTAAATTCCTTGGCTTGAGCATTTGTGCTGTGGGAAAGTTTTGGGCTTCGTTCTTCAGCAGCCGGTTGTCTAGCTTCATCCTGCTTAGCATCATCTTCTTGTAAAAGTTTCTCATCTGTGCTTTCCACTGACATTGTAATGGATGGAATAACAATAGATGGTGTATCATTTTCTTTTGTTTTTTCAGAATATGTTTTTGAGTCAACCTCCATATCTTCCGTTTCATCTTTTTGTAAGTAGTCCGAAATAAATTTATCAACCTGTACATCCTTACCATTCGACATATCTTTTGTATCTTCATCTTGATCTTTCTCATCAATATCAAGCGTCTCTTCTTGTTTCGGAACACTCTCCTTTTCTTTAATCTGAACATTTTCTTTCTTTTCCGAAATAACTTTTGAACTTAAAACTATATTGCTTTTTGCTCTATCTGCGTTTGTAGTTTTATCACCAATCTCTCTGAATAATTTTAAGCGTTCGGCAACAATGGAAGAGGAACCCTTCCCTTTGCCATTGGAAATACTCGAAACCCTGTCACCTTGCCCTGTGTCAAGGGTTAGTCTTTCAGGTGGGTCTGTTTTCAGAACTTTGGCATTATCACAATGGTCTGGACGGGAGTCTCTCTTGCCCTCGACTCCAGAGTCCTTCACCTTTGATCCAAACAGTGCAGGGGAGACTTGGGAAAAGTTGCTTGCTCTACTGAGATGAGTGTTGTCTTCCTTGGGCTCCTCTGGTTTGTCCTTTGAGTCTTCATGTTCTAAAGTCTTTGTTAAAAATACAGTCCTGGGTTTGGGCAGTCTTGAAGAAATTTCATTTTGTGTGCTGCTAATACGGGATACGTCTTCTAACATACTATCTGCATCATTACTGTAACTGTCACTTTCTTCATCAGAGTCCTCACTGTCCGAGTCAGATTCTGAATCCGAGGCAGATGACTGGCGGGCGAGCTTAGTCGAGGCACTGCTGGCTATGCTAGTAGAATCAACATCTGGTATAACTGGGCGTTCTTCATCTGGACATGTTTCACAACAAAACTGACTCTTTTCTGTCTCATAATAACTGGCAAGTGTCAGCTGAGTTGAGCATCGGGCACAACGGAAACATGTTCTATGCATCAGTTGACCTGGAGAACCCACTAAAAGGCGCTCAGCTAGATATACCGGGTTGTTACATCCTACGCACACTTCACGACGTCCTCGTCCACCTGTCAACACCTGTTGCCAAGAAATAAGGTAAAAAGAATTAACTAAAAAATCTTATATAGCACAAGATTCTAGAAAATATATCCTTTCAGTAAAAAGTCAGGACCTCACAACTGCCTAAATAATTAGAGCCTATCCATTCATAATAAGAATTACCACAATACAATAGCAGAATATCTTTCAAACAAGAGAGAACTTTTAATTTTTTAAAATGTATACATAATGCCATGACAAACGAACAAAACTTAAAGAAATAACACATCCAATTAATTTATTCCCGAGAAAACTTGGACAATGAAAACCTGAACACAACAGAGCACCATGTACTTTCTTCTAGCAAAATAAGATAGGATATAATGATTCCTGCTTGGTCACGTGTAACACTGAGAGACATGGGATGCATATATATTGGGGTGCTTAGCAAATAAGTGGATTGATTTTTTAAATAAACCATATAATACTCTCTAATCTATTAGTGCATATTTAATATCATTATAGGAAAAAAGTAAATTTCCATCTCATTTCTTTTGCCAAACAAATTTTTTTTTCCCCCAGTACAAAATACTGACACAGAGCAGTGAAAAGATAGAAATGGAAAATTGAAAGAAAATAAGTATATGAAAAAGAAATAGTTATGACTGTTAAAGTATTGTGGCTAAAGCAAGTATGCCTAATCTCATGCACATATTGAACTCTCTTTATATAAATATTTTCAAAAATGACAATACAAGAACAATAATCATCATCAATTAACTTCTGCAACCTGAATTGCTTAGCAAATATTTAACATAAGACAAATGTAGTATTCAACAACTGCGAATATTGCTAATAAACAATACTATCCCATATTTCCAATACAATGATCTACAAAACACTTGTTGACAGCAAATATCAAATATAAAAATAATAAATGACCAAACACTCTACCATATTGATACAAATGGGAGGAAAACCTACCATACACAAAATTCATTCCTTTGTGCATAGTGAGCTTTCCACCAAGAAAATAATCTGTACATATAAGACAAACTACATCAAATAAATTTGCTGTAACTACCAACATCAAAAAGAAAAACAAGGCATCATGTATCCAATACATAGATTAACATCCAGATTAAAAATATAGCAGATAACAAATGTCTTTACTGTATAGAAGAAAAGATTATACAGAATATATTCAATAGTCTACAAACTGAGAATACCTGAAAAAAGAAAATAAAGAAAAAACAGAAGAAGACTGCTTCATGTACTTTGGAAAATAAGGTGTTAGTCCAGAATTCTTTGTTAGTATACATGTATGCTCCCAAAAAACATCTTCAAAAGGATTTTATAGATATTTTTCTCTTCCTCTTCACAAGTCTCGAGGCAAGTCAAACGGAAAAACCCGAGCTTCGCCTCAATAAGGGGAAAGAAGGCAGTAGTGCATTGGGGAAGAGAGAGCAGGATCAGCAGTTGTTTCAGAAACACCTGTAGTCGCCTACATGTCTGAAAGTGATACCAGATTTGGAAGAAGTTGCTGCTTCAGAAAATGATCAGATGGTCAAGACTGATGATGCAGTGAAATGAGAGAGACAAGATCAGAAAGGTTGTACCAGCAGAATTTCGATCTAGAGCTCATGCAAACAGAAGGTTAGAATAAGAGGTGGAATATGTTCCTTACTCGATAAAACATGTATCCAGAGTCCAGGAAGGGTTACCATATATGTAGAAGGGATTGGTTACATGCTTGTTTCCCAAGTGACCTGTTAAACTCACTGCCTTCAGGTCCAACATATATTGTGGATAAGATTCTTTCCTTAATGATTTTACTAATTAAAATGTTGTTATCAGCTGCAAAACAGTAACAACAGAATTCAACTGAAATATATAGACAAAAAAGTAAACAAATGACACTGCATTGAAAAAAAAATCAAGACAAAACAAAGGCAATGAGTTTTCAGCTCCACCTGCAATTCTTTCCTCTTTAACCAAGAAAGACCCTACTTCCTCCAACATTACTTCATTCCTCTGTTTTGTTTTCAGTCAGTCAATCCTCCCCGCTAACCTCTGAGCATGCACAGGACTGTATGGTCTTTACCTCATCAACAAAATATTTCAGGCTTGTAAAGTCCCATGATGTCTAAATTGTCCTATAAGAAAGAGGGTAGGGTAAATTAGAATGGTAAACAATTAAATCAAAAGAACAACAAACACAAGGTTATGGAATCCTGTACAAACATAAAACCTTACAAATGGATGTGCAGAAGAAAAGCATTAAAACCATACTACTATAAATAATCACAACTTAAGCACTAGTTTGCATTTAAAGGACGTGTTTAAACAATGACCTTAAAATCCATATGTAAGGCAGTCTCTCTTTTGGAATTACTAAAAGAACAGTTAAAAAGACATGCAATAAGAAGAATCATCTTTATAATGTTACTCAGCGACTACAGCAAACTGTTTTAATAGTCCTTAAGCTTGAAAGATACACAGTGAGTGACTGTTAGCAGACAGCTTTCCTTTAGCAAACAGATAAATAATTAACAAAAATTAAAAAGAAACTAAACTGTTTTGAAGATTAATCACATTTTTCGGCGTACTCATGCAAAATGTTGTACAATAACAAAGACAAATGACACCTAGAACATCCAACAAACATTGTGAAGCCAAAGAACATGATGGAGGAGTGAGTTGAGACAGAGGAATCAAGTAATGTATGCTTAAATCAAATGGTTCCTGATC
>NC_091549.1:7021245-7026245 GCF_042767895.1 Penaeus vannamei
GTGACTTGGATGAAGGTGGGCCGAAGTGTTAAGAAAATGGATGGTTTGGATTGTTTTTTTCTTTTAATTTCTCTCTCTCTCAACCATCCATCGATCCACCAACCTACATATCCATCCACCCATCCACCCCACCCATCCATCCATCCATCCACCCACCTACCTACCCATCCACCCACCCCCAACCCCCACCCATCCATCCATCCATCCACCCCCACCCATCCATCCATCCATCCACCTATCCACCCATCCATCCACCTATCCACCCATCCATCTATCCATCCATCCACCTATCCACCCATCCATCCATCCATCCACCTATCCACCCATCCATCCATCCAACCACCTATCCACCCATCCATCCATCCATCCATTCTCTCTCGCTCTCACTTTCTTTCCCTACAAACAAAAATCGTTCCTAAAAAAGCGGTCCGATACAGTATCAAAAACACAAAAAATATAACACCAAACAACTTAAATAGATAAATATATAATTAAAAAAATAACGACCAAATAAAAAAAACACTGCTAAATACATACACAAAAATAAACATAAAAAACAATGAATAAACAACAAAAAATAAAAAAATAAAAAACACTAAGATATATCAAATAAAAACATAAAAAACAATGAATAAACAACAACAAAAAATAAACACTGCAAGACATATCAAATAAAAAAACATAAAAAACTATCAATGAAAAGAGTAAAAAATAAAAACCCTGCAAGATATATCAAATAAAAAAAAAAATAAAAAAAAAATGAATAAACAACAACCACAAAAAATAAAACATTGCAAGATAAATAAAAAAAAACATAAAAAACAATGAATAAACAACAAAAATAAAAAACAAAACACTACAAGATATATCAAATAAAAAATACATAAAAAACAATGAACAAACAACAACAACAAAAAATAAACGCTGCAGGATAAATTAAATTAAAACATAAAAAAAACAATGAATAAACAACAAAAATAAAAATCATAAAAAACAATGAATAAACCACAAAAAATAAAAAAACTGCAAGATATACCAAAAAACAACAACATAACAATGAATAAACAAAACAAGAAATACAAAACAAAACACTACAAGACCAATTTCCCAAGCCCAGCCTCTTCTCCCAACTGCCTGGCACCCTCTTGGACCCATCCGCAAAGGTAAACAACAGCTGTTAATTCAAGTGCACCCACATATCAGCATTTCCTGGATTCTAAGCTTCGTCGACAACACCACGCATGTTGCCTCCAGATAAGCGGTGACGAGATAAGGATAAGAGGCGTATAGATATATCTTTTGCGAGATAGAGGATAAGAGGCGTATATGTATATATATTTTTTTTTTCTTAAGACTGACACCTGGTCATTCTCTTCTTCTTCTTCGTGTCCCTAAGCCTTTTTTCCTTCGTCTTTCCTTGTCCTATGACTGGCTGACTGACTCACTGGATGACTGGCTGAACGACCGACCAACCGAATCACTCACTGGATGACTGACTGAACGACCGACCAACAGACTCACTCACTGGATGACTGACTGAACGACCGACCGACTGACTTAATCACTGGATGACTGACTGACTGAACGACCGACTGACTGACTGGCTGACCGACTGACTCACTGGATCACTGAGTGACTGACTCACTGACTGGCTGACCGACTGACTGACTCACTGGATCACTGAGTGACTGACTGAACGACCGACTGACTGACTCACAGGATGACTGACTGGCTGAACGACTGACTGACTCACTGGATAACTGACTGACTGACTGACTGACTGACTGACTGACTGACTGAACGACTGAACGACTGAACGACCGACCGGCCGACCGACTGGATGACTGACTGACTGACCGACTCACTGGATAACTGACTGACTGACCGACTACCCTAACGCGGGAAAAGTGAACGAAAGAATGGGAGAGCAAAATAACCATACAACACACCTATAAAACATTTTCCTTCATAGAACAAGCAAACAAATAATTAAATAACAAATAAATAAATAAACAAAATATAGGCGAATAAAAATAAATGAATAAACAAATAAATAAACAAATAAATAAAATAAAACCGCCAAAACATACTAAAAAAAGAATCGGATTCCTGAACGCACATGCACAAAAACGCACACGCACAAAAAAAACAATTACGTACACGCACGTACGCACAACAACCGCAAACGCACGTAGCGATTTTAAGAGGCTTGGGGGAGGGGGAGGGGGAGGGAGGGAGAGGGGAAGGGAGAGAGGGAGGGAGAGGTAAAGGGAGAGAGGAAGGGGGGAGAGGGGGGAAAGGGAAGGGGGGGGTAGGGGCGCAAGGCACTCCCGAAGGCTTCCAAAACCCCGTGAAATCTCGGTCTGAATAACAACAGGAAGTGCCAGTTCTACGAGGAACAATAACAACTTGAAGGTGAGAGAGAGAGGCAGAACTCATGGACACATTTTTGGAGTTTTGATGCCGTTATCAACATCACGATTAGCTGTTATTATTATTATTATTATTATTATTATTATTATTATTATCATTATTATTATCATTATCATTATTATCATCATCACCATCACCATCATCACCATCATCACCATCATCACCATCACCATCACCATCACCATCACCACCACCACCATCATCATCATCATCATCATCATCATCATCATCACCATCATCATCATCATCATCATCATCATCATCATCATCATCATCACCACCACCACCACCACCACCACCACCATCATCATCACCATCATCACCTCTCATTATTCTCATTTTGCGAATCATCATTCTCAAGTATATCCTTATCTATTCACAGACTTCTTACAGGCAGGTATTCTAGTGCATCAAAATAAACCATTAAAAGAGAAAAATCTTGCACACAAATACAGGAAATTTAACCAGAGTTTCATCACACATTAAATAAACCCCATAAAAAGGAGAGAGAGGAGGGAGGGAGAGGAGGAGGAGGGAGAGGAGGAGGAGGAGGGAGAGGAGGAGGGAGAGGAGGAGGAGGAGGGAGAGGAGGAGGAGGTGGAAGAGGAGGAGGAGGAGGGAGAGGAGGAGATGGAAGTGGAAGAGGAGGAGGAGGAGGGAGAGGAGGAGGTGGAGGAGGAGGAGGTGGTGGAGGAGGAGGAGGAGGAGGAGGGAGAGGAGGAGGAAGAGGAGGAGGGAGAGGAGGAGGGAAGAGGAGGAGGAGGAGGGAGAGGAGGGAGAGGAGGGAGAGGAGGAAGAGGAGGAGGAGGAGGGAGAGGAGGAAGAGGAGGAAGAGGAGGGGGAGGAGGAGGAGGAGGAGGAGGAAGAGGAGATGAAGGAGGAGGAGGAAGAAGAAGAAAAGGAGGAGGAGGAGGAGGAGGAGATGATGAAGGAGAAGAAGACGAAGAAGAAGACGAAGAAGACGAAGAACAAGAACAAGAAGAAGGAAGAAAAGGGAACACGCCCTACCGCGAGTTCGAACTTCAATTTCTTTTTCTCTTTCTTTCTTTCGTTTGACCTTCGACGTCGCCTGTCAAGTGTCGCTCCAACAAACAGGAACTTTCCCGTAGACAGAGTTTCACAAAATACCACGACAAAACGACAAAAAAAAATGCAACGATACTTAGCAACGGGGAGGGAGGAGGGAGAGAAGGTGATGGGGGGGGGGGGGGGGGTTAGGTGATGGAGGGGAAGTAGGTAGGTGATGGGGGGGGGTGATGGGGGAGAGGGGCAGGGCGAAAGAGAAAGGGGAGAGAGGGAGGGAAAAACTGCAATCTTGAGTTGCCTCTACCCCTCTCAATCTCTCCATCTCTCCTCTCCCTCCCTCCCTCTATCTCCCTCTCCTCCCTCCCTCACCCTCACCCTCTCCTCCCTCACCCTCACCCTCGCCCTCTCCTCCCTCACCCTCCCTCTCTATCTCTCCCCTTCCCTCCTTCTCTCTCCCTCTCCCTCTCCCTCTCCCTCTCCCTCTCTCTTCCCGACGAAGGACGACTCGGTCTGATTCTGAGCTCCCTTCCTCCGTCTCTCGTTCTGCCACTTTTTTCCGTTCAATTTTTTGTCCTTCGTCATCATATTTTCGTCTCCTCCTCTCTTTCTCCGTTGTATTCACCACCGTATTCACGATCAACATTATCGTCGTCGTCATCATCATCTTAATCAACATTATCGTCGTCGTCATCATTGTCGTCGTTATATCATTATCATATCATCACTATCAAAAATCGTCATCTTCGTCATCATCATCATCATCATCATCAACCATCACCTTCCTCATCATTGTCATCATCGTCATTCTCACATCCTCCTCATCATCATCATCACCACCACCACCATTACCCCCACCATTATCCCCACCACCACACCAAAACAACGACAACAACAACAACAACAAAAACCAACACCCCCTACCCCCCCCCTCTACCACCATCCCCTCCAACACCCCCCTCACCCCCACTCCCCGTCACCTAAAGTACACCTCCCCCGCGGGTGACGTACCGACCAGCGCACCCTCGCGGATTTCCGGAGTTTTCCACGTGACAGAGGCTCCGTGACCTTGAGTGGACCGCGGCGTCGTCTTGGCCCGAATCGTGTGCCAGGGAGATGGATTTAGAATAGTTTTGGTGAGCGTGGTAACAATGCAAGGAGTAGTGGTGGTTGTAGTATTTGGAGGTTGTGGTGAGTGTCATCGTTGTCATCGTCATTATCATCATTATTGTCATCATCGTTATCATGATGGTAATAATAATGATCAAAAATATCTTGTATCGTGTGCCAGGGAGATGGATTTAGAATAGTTTTGGTGAGCGTGGTAACAATGCAAGGAGTAAGGAGCAGTGGTGGTTGTAGTAGTATTTGGAGGTTGTGGTGAGAGTCATCGTTGTCGTCGTCGTCATCGTCGTCATTATCATCATTATTGTCATCATCGTTATCATGATGGTAACAATAATGATAAAAAATAATAATAATACGAAGAAGACGAACATGAATGATGATGATGATGATGATGATGATGATGATGATGATGATGA
>NC_091549.1:7028745-7031245 GCF_042767895.1 Penaeus vannamei
AGAGAGAGCAAGAGAGAGAGAGCAAGAGCGAGAGAAAGAGAGCAAGAGAGCAAGAGCGAGAGCGAGAGAAAGAGCGAGAGCAAGAGAGCAAGAGCGAGAGCAAGAGCGAGAGAAAGAGAGCAAGAGCAAGAGCGAGAGCAAGAGCGAGAGCAAGAGCGAGAGCAAGAGAACAAGAGCGAGAGCAAGAGAGCAAGAGAAAGAACGAAAAGAAAGGAACAAACAAACAGAGAAAAAAACACGCAGGTGAGGACGGCAAGGAAACAACATCCCACATTTAAACCAAACAAAAAAAAAGAAAGAAAAAAAAGCCACGCACAGCAAGAGTATCACCTTACCACGCACAACACCCCAGCTCTTGGCGCTCTAATGGAGATGCTCAACTTGGAGGATTATCTCGGTTGCCTTGACGACAGGGGCTAAATACCTAAGGGGGGGAGGGGGGGGGGGATTTGCGGTCCGCGGTCATGCAGGACGCTAAGTACAACCAAGGTCCCGTATGTGTGTCCACGTACACCGTGCATTTCCGTTGCCTACCGCATGTGCGCATAATGCATGCCGCAAAAGGAACAGCGGAAGAACAAGAAAATACACGAATATGCCCTTGTTCTTGCTTCGTGTTCTTGTTCTTCCCTTCGTTGTTCCTCTTGCAGTTGTTCTTCCCTTCGTTGTTCCTCTTGCAGTTGTTCTTGTTCTTGCTTCGTGTTCTTGTTCTTCCCTTCGTTGTTCCTCTTGCAGTTGTTCTTTTTCTTGTTCTTCCCTTCGTTGTTCCTCTTGCATTGTTCTTGTTTCTTGTTCTTCCCTTCGTTGTTCCTCTTGCAGTTGTTCTTGTTCTTGCTTCGTGTTCTTGTTCTTCCCTTCGTTGTTCCTCTTGCAGTTGTTCTTGTTCTTGTTCTTCCTTTCGTTGTTCCTCTTGAAATTCTTTTTCTTGTTCTTCCCTTCGTTGTTCCTCTTGCAGTTGTTCTTGTTCTTGTTCTTGTTTCTTGTTCTTCCCTTCGTTGTTCCTCCTGCAATTGTTCCTGTTCTTGTTTCTTGTTCTTCCCTTTTGCAATTTGTTCGACCTGGATCCTACGCACGTACGTGATCCCGGATGCGCGTGCGTACCGGAACCCACACAGAAAAGGGGATTCCCCGTGCGTGCGTGCCTCGCCCTCCTAAAACACGGACAAAAGGGCACACGGACACGCACGCACAGACGCCCAAGACCCGACGAATCGATGCAAAAGCCACGCAACAACAACAACAAACCCGAGGAAATACACGAATATGCCCTTGTTCTTGCTTCGTGTTCTTGTTCTTCCCTTCGTTGTTCCTCTTGCAGTTGTTCTTGTTTCTTGCTCTTCCCTTCGTTGTTCCTGTTCTTGTTTCTTGTTCTTCCAAACACGGACAAAGAGACACCACGGATACCCTGCCACTGAACGCCCAGACGACGAATCGATGCAAAAGCCACGCAACAACAACAACAAACCCGAGGAAATACACGAATATGCCCTTGTTCTTGCTTCGTGTTCTTGTTCTTCCCTTCGTTGTTCCTCTTGCAGTTGTTCTTGTTCTTGTTCTTGTTTCTTGTTCTTCCCTTCGTTGTTCCTCCTGCAATTGTTCCTGTTCTTGTTTCTTGTTCTTCCAAACACGGACAAAAGGGCACACGGACACGGACGCACAGACGCCCAAGACCCGACGAATCGATGCAAAAGCCACGCAACAACAACAACAAACCCGAGGGACAATTGCAGTTCTCGCGCCCTTCACCTTTTGTTTTTGTTTTTTTAAAGAAGAAGAAAGGGGGGAGAAAATAATCCGATCTTTTCTTTTCCTTCTTCCATCCGTTATCCGTTAAGTCTCTCTCTCTCTTTATCTCTTTCTTTCTCTTTCTCTTTATCTCTTTCTTTCTCTTTCTCTTTATCTCTTTCTTTCTCTTTCTCTTTATCTCTTTCTTTCTCTTTCTCTTTATCTATTTCATTCCCTTTATCTCTTTCTCTCTATCTCTCTCTCTATCTCTCTCCCTCTCCCTCTCCCTCCCTCCCCTTCTCTCTCTCTCTCTCTCTCCTTCTCGCGTTAAGAGACTCCTTCTCTTCGCGACAGCGATCAAAAACGCAACACGTCACGACGTCATCGTCATCGCGGAGACTCGGAGGCCAGGTGCTTACCCCCCCCCCAAAAAAAAAAAAAAAAAAAAAAAACTGCCTGCTGTTATCACTGATAAAAAACACACATGACGTATCTCAGCGGCGACTGAATCCGCTACTTGCTCCCTCCCCCGCCCCTCCCCCTTCCCTCCCTCCCCTGCCCCTCACCCCACCTTCCCCGCCCCCTCCACCCCTGCCCCTCCCTCCCTCCACTCCCTGCCCCTCCCTCCCCCTTCCCCCTCCCACCCTCCCCTGCCCCTCCCTCCTTGCCCCTCCCCCTGCCCTCCCCTCCCTCCCTCCCCTGCCCTCCACCCCTCCCTCCCCTCCCCCACGCGCCCTCGCCTCGTGCATCGCGTCATCCTAATCCAATCCGAAGG
>NC_091549.1:7038745-7053745 GCF_042767895.1 Penaeus vannamei
TTATCTCTAATTAAACTCGATTTAAAATACTATTTCCTTCAGACAGACAGACTCCCTTTACAATTTCCGTCAAAAAAATCAACAACCACAGAAGTCGATCAAGTCAATATCTACTTTACGTCAATGTCCCTTAACCTTACACTACTTTTCTCCCTTTCTTAACATTTCTAATCATCTCTATTTTCATTACGGTAAGAACCACCTGAAGTCAGAGATGGCAGTTCGGGCAAGCAAGGCATCGCGTGTGTTAAGTCAGGCATCCAGCGTCAGTCTCATATTTCGGTTTACATATGAATTATTACACCTGCAGAGGGGGTGGGGGGAGAGAGGGAGAGAGAGAGAGCGAGAGAGAGAGAGAGAGAGAGAGAGAGAGAGAGAGAGAGAGAGAGAGAGAGAGAGAGAGAGAGAGAGAGAGAGAGAGAGGGAGTGGGGGGTGGGGTGGGCGGGGGGGGGGATACCGAGCCCCCACTGAAGGGGAAATAAGCGACCTTGCCTCTCCTCTTCTCCCTTTTCTCCCTTCCTTTCCCTTTCTCTTGATGGTGGTGGTGGTGATAACGGTGGTGATGATGATTGACGATGATTGATGATGATTGATGATGATGATAATGATGATGATAATAATGATGATAATGATGATGATAATGATAATGATAATGATAATGATAATGACGATGACGATGACGACGACGACGGTAAAAAAATAATAATGACAATAATAACAATAATAAAAAATATAACAAAAATAATGCAAAAGACAAAACCATTACCCCTATCACCTATAGCTACAAAGAATAAACAAAAAGAGAGAAAACCTGCCTGGTTTCGGCGTTGCATTACCTCGCTGAAACCACAAAGCCAGTATGAGAAGCGGAAATAGGAGAGGGGGAGAGGGGAGCGGGAGGGAGGGGAGAGGGGGAGAGGGGGAGACGGGAGCGGGGGAGAGGGAGAGAGGGAGAGAGGGGAGAGGAGGAGGAGAGGGGGAGAGGAGAAGGAGAGGAGAAGAGGAGGAGAGGGGAGAGGGGAGAGCGGGAGAGGAGGAGAGGGGGAGAGGAGGAGAGGAGAAGAGGGGGAGAGAGGGGAGAGGGGTGAAGGACAAGGGGGAGGAAGGGAGGACAGAATCGCCAAGGAAATATCTTTGTGGTCAACCACTGTTGGGCAAAGGTGATGTAACATTCAAAAAGGTGGGGTGGGGAGGAAATAACTGAATAAATAGGGCGAGACAATGAGGGAGGAAGGGTTGAAGGTTAGGGGATGGATAGACAAAGAGCGAAAGAGAGGAAAGGGAGAGGGGAAAAGAAAGGAATAGGAAGAAGAGAGATAGGGGGAAGAGACAAAAGAGGGAGAACGCGAGAGGGATAGGAAGAAGAGGAGAGATAGGTAGGGAGAGGGAGTAGGAAGGAAGGAAGGAAGGAAGAAATTAAGAGGAGGAGGAGGAGAGAGAACAGATTAGAAGGAAAAAGAAGGAGGAGGAGGAGAAGAGAGGAAAGAACTGAAGGGAAAGTGAAGAAAGAATAAGGTCACGCAGCACACGAACAGATCAGGAGGACGAGCAGGGAAACCGCCAAAGGAAAGGAAAATGGAAGGGAGGGAAGAGAAGAGAGAAGAGAGAAGGAACTACGGCAACCACGGCCGCGATTCAACACGTCACTTCCTGCGCTGGGCGTGGAAAAGGCGGCGATTGACACCCTGCATTCGCCAGGTGAGGAGGAGGAGGAAGAGGAGAAAGAGGAATAATAAAGAGTGTAAATGGAAAGGGGGGAGGGGAATGCAGGTCAACTGAAGGTGTGAAAGGAAGTTCAAGGGGGAGGGAGGGGAGGGAGGGGAAGGGAGGAAAAGAAGAGAGAGAGGGAGGGAGGGGGGGAGGGAAGGGAGAGAAAGAAGAGAGAGGGAGGGAGGGGGAGGGAGGGAGGGAGGGAGGGAGGGAGGGGAGAGAGAGAGAGAGAGAGAGAGAGAGAGAGAGAGAGAGAGAGAGAGAGAGAGAGAGAGAGAGACAGAGAAAGAGAGAGACAGAGAGAGAGAGAGAGAGAGAGAGCCAGACAGAGAGAGAGACAGAGACAGAGAGAGAGACAGAGACAGAGAGAGAGAGCAGAGAGAGAGACAGAAAGACAGAGGCAGAGACAGAGACAGAGACAGAGAGAGAGACAGAGACAGAGAGACAGAGAGAGAGAGAGACAGAGAGACAGAGAGACAGAGAGACAGAGAGACAGAGAGACAGAGACAGAGAGACAGACAGTCAGAGACAGAGAGACAGACAGAGAGAGAGGCAGGCAGATAGAGGAAGAGTGGAAGGGGGGGGGCAGGAAGGGGGAGTCCACAATCAAGTGCGGCAGGGAGGCGTGGCCCACTTGGTGACGTCACCGGGCAAAACAAGAAGCACGTGACCCTGCGATTCTGACATAGCGGGAACACTACCCCGACATGTTCCTCAAAAAAGGCCATCTACTCCTTGCCCCAATGCCGGAGGGGAAGAGCGCAGAAAGGTCGACAAACCGACGTGCGCAGAGGAGGAGGAGGAGGAGGATGAGGAGGAGGAGGAGGAGGAGGAGGAGGAGGAGGAGGAGGAGGAGGAGGAGGAGGAGGAGGAGGAGGAGGAGGAGGAAGAGGAAGAAGAATATGATAAGGAGGAGGTGTGTACAAGCGCGCTCGCCCTTCTTCGACACGCATCTCCCCAGACCACGCGAAATATCCGTGCTCGAACCCATTCCAGAGTCCGCCCATGTCCCACGGCCAGCCACCCATCGCTCCCCCTAGGTGTTTCGCCGCCCGACCCTCACCGCTGTTTACCTGGAAGTCGAGTGACTCACTGACTCACCTGCAGCTCTCGGTTGCGGTCCGCGGGGTTGCCTATGCGCTCTGGGTAAACGAACGAGGAACAGGATGAAGAGGAAGAGGAAGAGGAGGCAGAGACGGAGGTCCGGCGTGCACTTTCATCCCTGAGAATGCCGGGGTGGAGCTGGGGGGTGGGGGAAGGGAGGGGAAGGGGGGGAGAGAGCCTTCAACCGCTGAACTCGGCTCCCCTGCTGACAACGGCGCCGCGCTACACTCGCGGTACAGCCACGCCACACCCTTCCTTCGCCCCCCTGGCCAGTCCAAACCAGCGGAAAGGCGCTTCTACACTTCTCCCCCGCACGCAGCCAGATCCAACCTCCCTCCACTCGTTTAAATTCTCACTCGCACTCACTGTACGCAACGACACCCCTCCCCCACCACCCCCCCTTCGAGACACTTGCACTTCACAGTACGGCCAAAACACAGCACAGCACAGCACACGCATCCACGGGGCGCTCAAGAGTACGAATGGCGAGGCACGTGAGCACAGCGCCAGCGAGGACACTCCATGACGGCCCTCCAGGACGGTTCGGGTGAAACTGAGCGACCCGGCCGCCCGAGGGAGCAGGAGGCGGTGGGAGGCAGGGGAGGAGGAGGAGGAGGAGGAGGAGGAACAGGGTGGGAAGGGGAGGAGGGTGAAGGGAGAGGTGGCGGGGGAGGAGGGTGAAGGGAGAGGTGGCGGGGGAGGACGAGTAGGGTGGAAAGGGAGGGGGATGGGAGGGGTAGGAGGGTGAAAGAAGGGAAGTGGAGAGGAGGAGAAGGACGAATAGAGTAGAAAGGGAGAGAATGGAGAGAGGAGAGGAAGGTCGAGAGAAAGGAGGTGGGTGGAAGGCCGTAAGAGCGTGAAGGGAGAGAATTGGGACTAGGAAGGGAAGAAGAATTAAAGAATGGGAAGGGGATGAACAAACTGGACAAAGAGAGAGGAGAAGAAAAGGGAAGAACTGGAACGAGGAAGAGAGTGGAAAGAGGAATGGTATTTAGGAATGGGGAGAGAGGAAAAGGAAGGGAGGCGGAGGAGAAGGAGGAGGGATATTCGCCCCTACCAACACACTATCGTCACCCCCCCCCCACACACACACTCAGCACGCGCCCTCCCCTCACCCCCCCCCCTACCTTCCCGACACACCCGTCTTCGCACTCTGCCCGCTCTTGCTTACTTCATCCTTACTACAGCACTTTATAAGTAGCAGCCTTCAAAAAACATTATCTATATCACTTATTTCCTACGTCCTCTCCCTTACTCAACTCAGTCGGTCCTGCACTCACTCACTCACACCTATTTTTCTCTTTCCTTCTCTCCCCTCCTCTCCTCTTCTCTCAATTCTATTCTATTCTATTCTATTCTCTCCTCACAATTCTCTTCTTTTCTCTTCTCTTCTCTCCTCTTTTCTTTTCTTTTCTTTTCTTTTCTTTTCTTTTCTTTTCTTTTCTCTCCTCTCCTCTTCTCCCCCCCTCCCCACTCCCTCTCCACACCACACAGATGCCTTGCATACCACCCAACATACCATCCCATCCCACCCTTCCCCTCCCTCCCCACCCAAGCCCTATTCCTTCTCGCCCCTTCACCCTATTCCCCCACCCCACCCCTCCGCTCCCGCCTCCCCCTTCCCCAACAGTCGCTAATCAACACAATATTCGCCCTCCTCCTATAACACCCCTCCCTTCCCTCCCACTATCTACCCCTTCCTTCCCTCCCTACCCTTTCTCTTTCTCCTCTCCTCTCCTCTCTCTCCTCTCTCCTCTCCCTCTCCTTCCTCTCCCTTCTCCTCCCTCCCCTCCTCTCCTCTCCCTCTCCTCTCCTCTCCTCTCCTTCCTCCTCTCTCCTCCTCCCTCTCCTCTCCCTCCTCTCCTCTCTCCTCCTCTCCTCCCTCCTCCCCTCCCTCCTCCCCTCCCTCTCCTCTCCTCCTCTCCTCTCCTCTCGTCTCCCCTCCCTCTCCTCCTCTCCTCTCCTCTCCTCTCTCCTCTCCCTCTCTCCTCTCCTTCCTCTCCTCCTCTCCTCTCCCTCCTCTCCTCCCCTCTCCTCCTCTCCTCTCCCTCTCCTCTCCTCCTCTCTCCTCCCCTCCTCTCCTCCCTCCCTCTCCTCCTCTCCTCTCCTCCCTCCCTCTCCTCTCCCTCCTCCCCTCCCTCCCTCTCCCCCTCCTCCCCTCCCTCCCTCCCTCTCCTCCCCTCTCCCCTCTCCTCCCCTCTCCCCCTCTCCTCCCCTCTCCCTTCTCCTCCCCTCTCCTCCCCTCTCCCTCTCCTCCCCTCTCCTCCCCTCTCTCCCTCTCCTCTCCTCTCCTCTCCCTCTCCTCTCCTCCTCCCCTCTCCTCCCTTCCCTCCACCCTCTCCTCCCCTCTCCTCCCTTCCCTCCTCCCTCTCCTCCCCTCTCCTCCCTCTTCCTCTCCTCCCTCCCTCTCCTCTCCCTCCTCCCTCTCCTCCCTCCCTCCCTCCTCCCTCCCTCTCCTCTCCTCCTCTCCCTCTCCTCTCCCTCCCCTCCCCTCTCCTCTCCTCTCCCTCCTCCTCTCCTCTCTCTCCTCTCCTCTCCTCTCTCCCTCCTCCCTCTCCTCCTCTCCTCTCCTCCCCTCCTCCTCTCCTCTCCTCCCTCTCCTCCCCTCCCTCCCCTCTCTCCTCTCCTCCCTCCTCCCCTCCCCTCCCCCTCCTCCCCTCCACTCTCCTCCTCCCTCTTCCTCCTCCCCTCTCCTCCTCCCTCTCTCCTCTCCTCTCCTCTCCTCTCTCTCCTCTCCTCTCCTCTCCTTCTCCTCCCTTCTCCTCCTCTCCTCCCCTCCTCCTCCCTCCCTCCCCTCCCTCTCCCCCCTCTCCTCCCTCCTCTCCTCTCCCCCCCTCCCCTCTCCTCTCCTCTCCTCTCCTCTCTCCTCTCCTCTCCTCTCCTCCTCCTCCCCTCCCCTCCCTCCCTCCTCCTCTCCTCCCCTCTCTCTCCTCCCCTCTCCCTCCTCTCCCTCCCCTCTCCCTCCCTCTCCTCCTCCCTCTCCTCCCCTCTCCCCCTCTCCTCCCCTCTCCCCTCCCCCCTCTCCTCCCTCCTCCTCCCTCTCCTCCCTCTCTCCCCCTCTTCCTCCTCTCCCTCCCTCTCCTCCCCTCCCTCCTCTCCTCCTCTCCTCCTCCTCCCTCTCCTCTCCCTCTCCTCTCCTCCTCTCTCCTCTCCTCTCCTCTCTCCTCCCTCTCTCCTCTCCTCTCCTCTCTCCTCTCCTCTCTCCTCTCCTCTCCTTCCTCCTCCTCTCCCTCTCCTCTCTCCTCTCTCCTCCTCTTCTCTTCTCCCTTTCCTCTCTCCTTCCCCTCCCTTTCCCCCCTCCCCTCTCCTCTCCTCTCTCCTCTCCTCTCCCTCTCTCCTCTCTCTCCTCTCCCTCTCCTCCCAGTCGTTGATCAGCACAATACTAACGAACCAGTTTCTCCCAACCCCATATCGCAACGGGGAGGAGGCGGAGGGGTTGCTCTCTCTCTCTCATTCTCTCTCTCTCTCTCTCTCTCTCTCTCTCTCTCTCTCTCTCTCTCTCTCTCTCTCTCTCTCTCTCTCTCTCTCTCTCTCTCTCTTTCGCAAAGGCAATTCCTCGAGAAACACAGACACGTGATTGCGCGTTAAATTTCCAACGGCAATTAACGCGGCGTTGTTGTGATGCAACGGCGCCTGGCACAGAGGGTGGGGGTGGGGTGGGGTTGGGGGGGTGGGGGTGGGGTGGGGGGTGGTTGTAGGGTGGGGGTGGGGTTGTGGGGGGGAAGAGGGCGTGAGGTGAAAACGGGGGAACGAATAACAACTCTTTTTGTGAGGACAATGAAGAGGGGGGTTAGCAAGCGAAGGAGGGGGGGGGAGGGTGAAGGGGGGAGACCTGGATTTAAGTAAAGAAAGAAAGAACAAGAGAAAGGAATAATGAGCATGACTTAGTGAGCTACAGCGTGGAAGGATGAACCGCTAACGAGTATGATTTGACGAGTTACAGAGTCGAAGGATGAACCGCATTCATGTTGACAAATGTAGAAATCGTATGAATGAGAACAACCACACCCCGTATTTCTGACGGAGATGCATTCGAAACACGATAAAATATACACCCCTTGTATAGTGAAGACACTCATTATCACCTAACCCTTTCCTACAGTGTGGAAAGACTCGGGCTGTGAGTGAGTCACGAGAGAGAAAGCATGAGGATGAGTACGAGGTGCAACAGCTGATGAGTGAGCAGAAGCTACTGTTGGCATTTAGCTGCACTTGGGTACGTATTAGTCGCATGATAAAGCGCGCAGGTGGAGGCGCGCTTGGTCTCTGTGCGAGTCTGAGGTATTGTTTACGTGTCATATCTCACCTGCTTGACGAATACACACCTGCATCCGTGACATGCTCTCCCCCCACCCCCACCCCGTCTTTGGCAAATCTACACGACGTAAAAAAATTGTTTTTATCTTTTCAACGAAGAGGGTTGGCATAGGGGTTGGGGAAGGAACGGGGAGAGGGAGAGACAGAAATGGAAGGTATGGGGATGGGAGAGGAAGGGAGAGGAAGGGAAGGGAAGGGAAGGGAAGGGAAGGGAAGGGAAGGGAAGGGAAGGGAAGGGAAGGGAAGGAAGGAAGGAAGGGAAGGAAGGAAGGGAAGGAAGGGAAGGAAGGAAGGGAAGGGAAGGGAGCCAAGGGAAGGGGAGCCAAGGGAAGGGGAGCCAAGGGAAGGGGAGCCAAGGGAAGGGGAGCCAAGGGAAGGGGAGCCAAGGGAAGGGGAGCCAAGGGAAGGGAAGGAAGGGAAGGAAGGAAGGGAGGGGAAGGGAAGGGAAGGGGAGCCAAAGGAAGAGAAGGGAAGAGAATGGGAGCGAAAGGAAGGGAAGAGAAGGGGAGCGAAAAAAAGGGAAAGGAAGGGAAAGAAAAGGATAGGAAGGGCAAACAGAGACAACTAAAAAAGACAGGAGAGCAAACAACCAAACCCACACAAAGCCACTCACACACAAGCAGATGCACAAAAAAGGAATGAAGGAGAGGGAAAAGTCACAAAGGCAGCTAAATCTGTTCGCCACACAGGATTTCCTTCCGGCGCACTTTCGCAACCGGCCTCGCTCTTCCATACTGAACGCTGACACCCGTAGAAACCTCCAGTTATCTCTCGGGACAGGAAAGGATTCCCCGTAATGTGTGCGTGTGACGGTCTGTGCGCAATATGCAAAACACTCTTGGATACACTCGCTTGTGAAACGCACACAGACATACATTCTTTTTCCTGATATATATGCGCAAGAACACAGGTGTGTGTGTGGTTAATGTATGCTCACACACGCACCCATACGCATAGGCCTACGCACGCGCTAATACATGCACACACATGCCCTCAAACACACACACACTTTCCCCTACTCAATTACACACACGTTCTCTCCCACGTAATACATACATACATACATACACACACACACACACACACACACACACACACACACACACACACACACACACACACACACACACACACACACACACACACACACACACACACACACACACACACATATTTCAATATATATATACACACACATGCATATACATTTCAATATATATACACATACATATATACATACATACATACATACATACATACATACATACATACATACACAAACGCACAAGCACACGCACACTCACACACCCTCCCACTCTCACTATTCAGTCACTCACACACTCATGCACTCATTTACTCACCCACCCACACACCCACTCTCTCACTCTCTCACTCACTCACTCACTCACCTACCACTCACCACCACCACCACCACCACCACTCACCACCACTCACTCACCACTCACCACCTACCACCACTCACTCACTCACTCTACCTTCGGTCTCCGCTTCGGTCGACTCCGTCAGTATTTTTCGGATGAGACTGATAATAATATCGTCTTCTTCGGCGTAAGGAACAGTGCCGTTCGAGGTGGCACTTGAGGTACTTGCGGCGTTCGTTGTACTTTCGTTACTCGGGCTCGTGGTACTTGGAACGCCCGTGGTACCTCCGCTACTCGTGGTACTCGCAATGCCCACGGTTCCTTCGGTGCTCGTGGTACTTTTGGTACTGCTTGTGCTGCTTGCGGTGTTTGTTGAGCTGGTCGCTGGTTCTCCGTGCGAGTCCGTTTCCTCTTCCTCCTCAATCGACGCCGCCCCCTTCGCCTCCTCTTCAATGGCCGCGTCCTGGGCCACCCACCCGCACCTGTTAGCGGTCTTGCTGTCCTTCGCCCGCCTTCCTCGCTTCCTCCTGAAGATGACCAGCTCCTTGGCCTCCGCCTTGGCCCTGGCAGACACCAACCTGCCGGCGATGGAGGAGGAGGCGGGCGTGGAGGCGGAGTTGCTGGTGGACGAGGCCGACGCGGCGGGGACGGCGGGGGCGCTGCACATCTGGGCTGGCGAAGTGCAGGCGCGAGGGGGGGCGGCGGCTGGCGTGGCGGCGGAGGGCGAGAAGGAGAACGGGCACAGGAGGGGCGACGAAGGGCTGGGAGGGGCGGAGAGGATGAACTCGGCCCTCCGCTTCTGCTTCGAGCTGCTCGTCACTTTGTTCCGGAGGGTGATGCTCACTTCCCCTGCGTTCCCATCACGCGTCCCGTCCACCCCCTGTTCCTTATCCCTGCCCCCGCCACCATCACAAGCATCGCCATCGCCACCATCGTCATCATCGTCTATGAAAGGAATTTCTCCCTCCGACTCCATTTCTTGGCAGTTGCGGCGCGGCGTGGCGTCTCGGAGGGGCGACGCCGCCCCCGCGTGCTGCTCCGGGGCACCAGTCTGAGGCCTGCGGGCAGCACTCTCTGCCGAGGGCCACGTCGCCTCATCGCCTCGCCTGAGCTGCTCCGGCCCTACGCTGCTGGCGCCCGCGCGCCTCTTGCCCACCGCGTAGCTCATGCCTAAGTAGCGGCGGTCGCTCCTTGTCAATTCCGTCCCTCGCCCCCACTGCGTACCTGGCGACCCGCGCGACGACAACACCGCCGAGTCACATGACACCTGTAAGAGGGCCGCCGGTGGGAGGCTCCAGGTGCTGCGGAGGCGGAGGGGCGTGCGAGGGTTATCCGGGCCGGGGCGTCCTGTTTCCGAGGCCCCTCCGCGGCTGTGGCTACGGGCAGCACCTCCCTGGCACGCTAGGGCACCGTAGCTGGCACGACGTCACCGCCAGATGGGTGGCCGTCGCCAGGTGCTCTGTCACTGCCTCTGCCAGCCAACACCTGCACCCTAGGACTCGCACTCTCGAACTAGCTAGGGCTCACTCGGGCGCCGCTAGGTAATGCCTTTCTATCAACCACCGAAGATTGGTGAGTCACACTCGAGCCCATCTGAAGCTTTGTCTGTGCTCATGCGCTTCGGAGCCACGCACCCAATCACTTGCTTGGACTCAACGCAACACGAAGCCGCACACAACACGTGCTGCATATAAGACACAATATACACCACCAAACGGGCGAGATAAGGACCCGCACCAACCGCAATACCCCCACGAAATTCTGGCCGCACTCGGTTCCAATCTGCTCTTGGTGCCAGCCTGGCACGAACTGACCTCCGGCTGGCACCCCCTCCGTCGCCGCTCTAATTCCTGGCACCGGCGGCGAAGTAATCCTAAGCGGCGACACACGCGCCCCGGCACCTCCGCCCTGCCCACCCCTGAGCCGTGACCTCACCGGGATCAAGACAGGAAAAAACAAGAGATTAGGCAGGACGCGAGTAAAAACCCTCTTGCCCTAAACGCTGGTCGTCCCCCCGCGCCCCAAGGGAAGCTTATTAAGACGGCGCCACGTACGTACACGTTCGTTAGTGCGCCACCTGCCAAACGTCATTTCTTTCTTTGAGTAAAACGCTGTACAAATATAGATCTTTTAATGTGAATTAACATTTCCAAATTGGTCAGGAAAATTCTATGCGCGTGTACGTTTCGGCGCACTTCCATACATACATACATGCATATATACATATACACATCCATATTGTACACACATTCTGTACACACAAACACATACATAAACATTTATACATAAATACACATTAATTCATATATACATACATACACAGACAGACTGATATAAATCTACGTACACATATAGATAAATAGACATACACAGATGTAGACGCAGATGCACATATAGTTACTACAGATGTAATCACAAATAAAAATAGATACATATATTGATACACGAATGCGTGTGTGCAAGTACATAGATAGATAGATAGATAGATAGATAGATAGATAGATAGATAGATGATAGATAGATGATAGATAGATGATAGATAGATAGATAGATAGATAGATAGATAGATAGATAGATAGATAGATAGATAGATAGATAGATAGATAGATAGATAGATAGATAGATAGATAGATAGATAGACAGACAGACAGACAGACAGACAGACAGACAGACAGACAGAGACAGACAGACAGACAGATAGATAGATAGATAGATAGATAGATAGATAGATAGATAAATAGATAGACAGATAGATAGATAAACAAAGAGAAAGATAGACAAATAGATAGACAGATAGATAGATAGATAGGTAGATACATACACAGATAGATAGATAGATACATATACACATACACACACAAATATACAAACGTATGTCCCGCAAATGTATGTACACAAGATGATAAAAGGCATGCTGTGGCACGGTGTCAGCTCTAGTGCCAAAGGTGTAATCATCTCCTGTCACAACAAACAAATCCCTCGGTGTCATTCACGTCGTGGATTTAGGAATCACCCGGGGGGAGGGGTGGCGTCCACAGGGGTGGGGGTGGCGTCCGTGGGGGAGGGGTGGGGTGGCGTCCATGGGGGAGGGGGCGTCTGTGGGGGAGGGGGTGGCGTCCACTGGGGGAGGGGGTGTCCATTGTGGGAGGGAGTAAGTCCACGGGGGGAGTAGGGGCACTCATGGGGAGAAGGGGGGCGCCAAAAGGGGAGGGGGTGGTATCCATGGAGGAAGGGGTGGCGTCCACGGGGGTGGAGGGGTGGCGTCTACGGGGGGAAGGGGTCGTCCACGAGGGGAGGGGCGTCGTCCACAGGTGGAGGGTGGGTGCAATCTTACACCTGGGGATTACTGCTGCGACGAGTAAATTGATAATTGTATGTCTAACGGCGTGATAGCGGTTCCTTCTAGCCATTCAGCTTCTCTCTGAACAGGTCAACATAATACTACATATACCCTGTGCGGAATCAGAATGAATACGTTTATTCAGTGTCTTCTATGTCAAAAAAAAACTAAAACACCCCTTGAATATACCGGCAAATCTACTTCTATAACAAGGGTTGCAAGGAATACATTTGCATTTCTCAGGATATGCTTAGGGATTTGAAAGTACAAAAGCAGGGGACCGTGGACACTGCACGTAAAATACAAACAACATGAACATTCTCGGTACAAATCAGCTGATAGAGTAAGCAACCTGGATAAATCATTCCTCGTTTCGACATATCCAGTGTTCCTAATAAAACATATGATACAAGGGCACTTTTTACATTTGATCCTTAATTTTTGGTGTTTACGGGAGCCAATCAGAAAGAAAAATGAATCCCTTTATAACTTCACCTACGTCCTCGCCTTCTTATAGTAGACATTCAGAATCGCACGTGATAATAAATTCACAAGACCGTTCAACGTTCGCACGAATGTATGTGCGTACCATAGCAGCTTCGATTAAAAAATCAAAATACAAAATAATATAATAATAAATAATTGAATAAATAAATAAATAAAAATGAAAATGAAAAAGCCACAACGAGAATGGCTGTTTTTCCTTTTCATTTTTGCTTACACGTTACTGTGTTTGTGCTTGTGTTCACACATATATATAATCAAATCACAAATTCAAACAAATAAAAAGGCTTGTCTAGAACAAAACAAAAACCACAATCACGCGAACAAAAAAAAAAATCTACCCCATTCTTCCACAAATACAGCTGGGGGTCGACCTGCCCTCATCTCACTTTTCTTCTTTTCCTTTCCAAGCAGTCGCGAGCCTCGATCCAAACCCTATTTCCCAATCCCACGAATCCCCCTTTCCCGCCCCAATCCCTTCCGTCCGTGATTAGCCCCAGGACCCCTTCGCGGCTCTCTTAATCACTTTTCGGCCTTCGAGTTTACCACTTATCACGGTTCCTGCGGGGTTTGTTTAGTCTAGCGAGTGACTGATGTTGGTGTTGGTAATGGCAGCTGTGTACAAGACCCGAGTCGCTTTAAACCGGCTGTTGTTTTTAGCTCGCTCGCGGGAATGGGAAAGTTAGCCCTGGTCTACGTTTTCTATACGCTGGGCTTCGCTTTATTTTTTTCTCTGATTCGTTTCCACCTGACTGATGTTTTCGATTCATTTCTTCGTATCTTCTTCCCGATGAAAATTATTCACGATAAATATACACGGAATTGTGCAGGATTTAAACAAAAATATCATTCATTTCAATAGAGGATAAAGAGGAACAGACATTTACAGGAACACAATACGTAAAAATAACAATAATAATACACACGCACATGCAAATGTATATCAATACCCACCACTACCTCCCTCCCCAAACACACACTGATATGATGACAATGCCACATTCGAACACGTGAACAAAACCACTCTCACACACTCACACTCACACTCACACTCACACTCACACTCACACTTACACACAGAACACAGACACACACGAACACAGAAAACACACACACACACACACACACACACACACACACACACACACACACACACACACACACACACACACACACACACACACACACACACACACACACACACACACAGAGCACAACACACACGCCACACGACAACACAAAACAACACAACACACCGCACACACACCACACAACACACACAACAAAAATAACACAACACAAAAACAAAAAAAAACAACAGAACACACCACACCACACCACACCACACCACACCACACCACACACACAACAAAACACAACACAACACACAACACACCACACCACAAAACACGCAGCACAGAACCCCGAGCACGCCCGCACAAGAGACCAACCCAACCACGTGTGCAAAATGATCGCGTCTCCTCGAGGGGGAGAATAAAAGAAGTAGAGACGAAAGGGAGGAGGACAAGAGGAGAGAGAAGAAAGGAGAGAGGGGGAATAATCAATCGGAGAGGACAGATTGAGAATGTGAGAAAGCATTATGGAAGGATGAGGGGCGTGGGGAAGGAGGGGAGGAGGGAGGGGTGGAGGGAGAGAGGGAGGGGAAGAAGGTGGGGGAGGAGAGGCAACAAAGGAAAGGAGGAGGAGCAACGAAGGAGGAGAGAGGGAGGAAGAAGGGGTGAGGAGGAGGAAGAAGGAATAGAGGGGGAGGAAGCAGGAGATAGGAGAGAAGTAAGAAGAGAGGATAGATGGAGAGAGGGAAAGAAGGAGAAAGGGGGAAGAAAGAAAGAGGAAAGACAGAAACGGAAAAGAGGGGGCGGAAGATTATCCGAGAAGAAATCAGAAGCGAGGAAGGAAAAGAAAGAAAAAAAAGAAAGGGGAGCGAAAGAAAAAAATAATACGAAAGAGCTTAAAATCACAGAAGGGAGGAGGAGAATGAGGAGGAAGGGGGAGAAGGAGGAGGAGGAGGAGGGGAGAATTAGGAGGAGGAGGGAGAAGAAGAAGAGGGGGAGGAGGGGGAGAAGGAGGAGAAGGAGGAGGAAGAGAAGGAGGAGGAGAAGGAGGAGGAGGAGCAGGAGGAAGAAGAGGAGAAGGAGGAAGAAGAGGAGGAGAAGGAGGAAGATGAAGAAGAGGAGGAAGAAGAAGGAAAGGAGGGTAAGGAGGAAGAGGAGGAAGAAGAAGAGGAGGGGAAGGAGGAAGAGGAAGAGAAGGAGGAAGAGGAGGAGAAGGAGGAGGAGAAGGGAGGGGAGGAGGAGAAGGAGGGGGAGGAGGAGGAGTAGGGGGAGAAGGAGAAGGAGGAAGTGAAGGAGGAAGAGGGGGGGGAAGAAGAAAGACAATAGGGCCGGGGACGCAGCGCCAGCAGGAGCAGCGGAACCACGGGGCCCGATAAGCCTCGCTGCGCCTCTGTCGATAGGGCTTAATGGTGTTACCTCAAGCTGCTTATCAGGGGCTGCCTAAACCGAGGGGAAAGGAGGGGAGGGAAGAGAAGGGAAGGGAAGGGAAGGGAAGGGAAGGGAAGGGAAGGGAAGGGAAGGGAAGGGAAGGGAAGGGAAGGGAAGGGAAGGGAAGGGAAGGGAAGGGAA
>NC_091549.1:7056245-7058745 GCF_042767895.1 Penaeus vannamei
CTTTCTTTCTTTCTTTCTTTCTATTTACGTTCCTCGCCTTCTTATTTACCTCACTCTTCCTCTGCCATTTCTTTTTTTCTTTCTTTCTTTCTTTCCCTTCCATTTCCTTTCCATCTATTTCATCATTTGAACTTTTTTCTTCTTATATTGTTTGTAAATACTCCTTCCTTTACAACTCTCACCTTCGTATTCCCTTTTTTCTTTCGTTCCTCGTCTCCTCCCCTTCCATCCTCCTTGCCTTCATTTTCTTCGTGTTCTTCATATCCTTTATCAATTATTCTCTTTCACTCCTACCCTACATCATCTTTAGCTTGTCTGCAATCTCAACTTGTCCAATAATCTCCTTTACAATGCTTTCTTTAACTTATCCTTCCCTCTACCGCATTTCGTCCACTTACATCCACTTCCACTTCCACTTTTACCTCTACCTCTGTGTCTACCCCTCCTTCCCCTTTTCCTTCTCCCTCCTCCATCTCCTCCCCCTTCTCATTCACCTCTCCTTTGCCCTTCTCCTTCCCCTAGCTCTTCCCCTTCTACCCATTCCCTCTTCCTTGCCATTCTTCTTCCTCTTCCCCTAGCTCTATCCCTTCCCCCTCTTCCTCTTTCCTTTTCCCTTCCCCTATCCAATTCCCCTATTCCTTCCCCTTCCCCTTCCCCTTCCCCCTCTCTCCTTCCCCTTCCACAATCCAATTCCCCTATTTCTTCCCCTTCCTCTTCTCCCTATCTCCCTTCTCAATCTTCCTCTTCCCTCTTCCTCTTCCTCTTCCCTTCCCCTCTCTCCCTTCCCCCTTCCCCCTTCCCCTCTCCCTTCCCCTTTCCCCTCCCTCTTCCCTTCCCCCTTCCCCCTTCCCTTTCCCCTCCCCCCTTCCCCTTCCCGCGAGAACGAAGACGTCAGACCCAAATTAATTACGCAAATTATACCTCCCGGAGCCGTAATGACGGGAACGAGCGGCAATTAAGCTCCTCCAGACATATCAAGCGCCTTACGTAATCCCTTCTTGAAATATCTAAAAATCTGAGAATCTTAAACCATGAGAAAAAATGGTTATATAAAGTTAATCATACGTGAGTTATATAAAATCGGCAGTGGAGTTATATAAAATTTTACGTAATGATCACAAATAGCCCATTAAGTGAGTTTTTAATATGAAGTTACAACATAATACCTAATAACGAACAGCTCATTAAGTGATCTTTTAATATGAAGTTAATACGTAATAACTAAACATGGAATAGTTTCACTTAATCGTTGCGCAAAATTAAACGAACAGTAAAAAAAAAAAAAACAAGAAGAAGAAGAAGAAGAAGAAGAAGAAGAAGAAGAAGAAGAAGAAGAAGAAGAAGAAGAAGAAGAAGAAGAAGAAGAAGAAGAAGAAGAAGAACATGGCAAGTGTATATGCCACTTCACTGTTAACAGACAGACAATAAACTGGAGGCAAAAACACATAACAAACGCAACACAAACAACCAAAGCGAAGCATCTTGAGACCCACACAGTCTTCCGTCAACACGAAACATCTTTACAAAAACAAAACAAAGCAAGCAAGACAAACATTAAACACAAGAAAACATAGGCGCAAGAGAAGCGACAACAGAACAAAAACAATAACAACAACCACAAAGCAACAGCAGCAACGAAAATAAAAACAATAACAAAACAAAAGCAACAAAAACAACAAAGCAACAACAAAAACAACAATAACAAAACAAAACAAAAACAACAAAAAAACAAACAAACAAAAACAACACCCAACAACAAACCAACAACCAAACCAACGCCAATTTCCTCCCCCCAAAACCCGCACTGAAACCGAATCGCCCGCCGCTTGATCGGATTCCACGCAAGAGAATCAAAACACACACGCACACACGCAAAAAAAGCGAGCGAGCGGGGCGAGTCCTGCAGCAAGCCGGCGGGGAGCGAGTCGGGTCGAGCGCCTCCATACATGGCCTTGGCACTCGGCTGGCCTTGGGGCTCGAGTGACGCCACTCCAAAGGCACTGTCTTCTTTCTCCTCCTCCTCTTTCTTGCTTCGTTTTCGCTCTTCTTTCTTCTGCTCCTCTTTTTTCTCTCTTTTTCTCTCTACTTTTTCCACCTCCTTTTTCTTTTTTCTCTCTCTCTTCTTTCTCCTATTCCCTTTTTGTCTTTCTACCTATTCCTTCTCCTCTATCGTTTTTATTTCTTTTTATTTCTTATTTCTTCTCCTAATTCCTCCTTTTCTTCTTTCTTCTTGCTCTTGTCCTTCTACTGCTCCTCCTCCTCCTTCTCTTCTTGTATTACAATTTTAAGATTATCATTTCAACCATTAGCCCATCCACTCATACATCAACCCACCCATCCACCCATGCATAAATCCTTCCATCCACCTAACATCCACGCACCCATCATCCATCAACCCTACCACATCCACCCACCCATCAAGCCATCAACCCACACATCATCCATCAACCCTACCCACCCACCCAACCACCAAACCCACATATCCACCCCTCAACCCCGG
>NC_091549.1:7063745-7066245 GCF_042767895.1 Penaeus vannamei
CTCCCTCACCCTCACCCTCTCTACCCTCCTCTCACCCTCCTCTCCCCCTCACCCTCACCCTCCTCCTCCCCCCCCCCCTCCCCCTCCCTTCCTCCTCACTCCTCTCCCCTTTCCCCCTCCCTCCCCAAACCCTTCTCCCCTCCCCCTCTCTCCCTGAATCATAACGGCAACGAATAAAGAAGAAAGAGGAGGAGGAGGAGGAGGAGGAGGAGGAGGAGGAGGAGGAGGAGGAGGAGGAGGAGGAGGAGGAGGAGGAGGAGGAGGGGGTGGGCGGCGCCGATGATGTCTTTGTCCCTGGGTTTCCGCTCCGACTCCGCCCCCACGCGAGTCCCACGCCCAAGATGGCCAGACCCGGCGCCCGCAACCCCTTCGCTCTGGAGCTCGAACGAACTTGTAAATGTATACGAAGACAAGTACACGAAGTGATTCATACGTGCATTCATTCATACATAAACACACATACACAAAGGGATTCATACATGCATTCATTCATACATAAACACACATACACAAGGTTATTCATACATGCATTCATTCATACATTAATACATACATACAATCATTCATACATACATACATGCAATCATATATACATATATACATATATACATACGTACATACATAACTATATACATGCATATATATATATATATATATATATATATATATATATGTATATATATATATATATATATGTATATATATATATATATATATATATATATATATATATATATAAGTACATATATACAATTATACATGCAAACGTACATGTATGCAATCATACATACATATGTACATGTATACGTACATGTATTCATACATAAATACATACGTACATATAATCATACATACATACGTACAAGTATACATACATAAATATACACAAACGTGCAAGCATACATACATACGTGCAAGCATGAATGTATATATAATACAAATACAAACGTATACATAAAAGAGTTAATGAGAAAGGTTAGGAAGTGGGGAGAAAGAGAGAGCGAGGGAAAGAAAGAGGAAGTGGGCGGTAAGAGAAGGGGATAATGGAAGCATAAGGGGGGGAGGGGGAGGGAGGAAAGATGGAAAGAGATAGAGAGGGAGAGAGGAAAACACGGGGAGAGGAGAAAGAGGGGGAGAAAGAGGGAGAAATAAGAGGAGGGAGAGGGGAGGGAGGAGAGAGAGAGAGAGAGAGAGAGAGAGAGAGAGAGAGAGAGAGAGAGAGAGAGAGAGCGAGAGAGAGAGAGAGAGAGAGAGAGAGAGAGAGAGAGAGAGAGAGAGAGAGAGAGAGAGAGAGAGAAGAGAGAAGAGAGAAAGAGAGAGAGAGAGAGAGAGAGAGAGAGAGAGAGAGAGAGAGAGAGAGAGAGAGAGAGAGAGAGAGAGAGAGAGAGAGAGAGAGAGAGAGAGAGAGAGAGAGAGGGGGTAGAGTTGGAGAGGGAAAGGGAAAAAAAGGGATAGAAAAAGTGAGAAGGAGAGGGAGGGAGACGGACAGAGAAACAGAGAGCGAGAACGAGAAGAGACTGAAGAAAAAAAGGAAGACGGAGACAAGAGAAGGACAAGGAAACAACCATCATCATCATCATCATCACCATCACCATCACCATCACCCTCACCCTCACCATCATCATTTTCCCTCCTCTCCACCCCACTGCAGGATTCGCAGGCCCCCCGAGATGCCACCCAGCGCAGCCAAGTAGCGAAAGGAGAACAGGCTCAAGTCAAGCCACACCCACGTACAGTCAACCCGTCCCATGCCCCCGCCCCCCTCCCCCGCCCCCCACGCCCCCTCAACACTCACTAACCTCAGGTCAAGTCTTGTGGCGAACGCATTTGAATCTCTCGTCTCCATAGACAAAAAAATAATAAATAAATAAAAATATAAATAAGCAAAGGGGCAAATACAATGTTAAAAGGCAAATAAAAAAATAAAAAGACAGATCATTAAAAGATTTTGCGATAATTCCAAACATGGATTAGCATCTCGAGACGAAATAAGTGAGGGGGGGAGGGGGGACGGACAGACATGGGGGGGAGGGGGGACGGACAGACATGGGGGAGGGGGAGAAGGACAGCCATGGGGGGACGGGAGGTGGGACGGACAGACGGGGGGTTAAGAAGAAGAGGAAGGGTTAGAGTGGGAGAGAGAGAGGAAGGGTTAGAGTGGGGGGGGAGGGGAGGGTTAGAGTGGGGGGGAAGGGTTAGAGTGGGGGGAGAGGAAGGGTTAGAGGGGAGGGGGAAGGGTTAGAGTGGCTGGAGAGGCAGGATTAGAGGGGGGAAGAAGAGGAAGGGTTAGGGAGGGAGAGAGAGAGGAAGGGTTAGAGGGGGGGGGGGGAAGGATGGGTCAGATGGGTGGTCGGGAGGGAGGGAGGGGGGACTAGAGGGCACACCTTAATCACAACCTTCCTTGGGGATTAAAAGATTCACGAATTGAGTTTAATTGCAGGTAATGGCCATGATAATGATCTCTTAATTCCCTCGCCCACTCCTTCCCTTCCCTTCTCTC
>NC_091549.1:7071245-7076245 GCF_042767895.1 Penaeus vannamei
ATCATGAGTCAGATCAAGTTATTAGGAAATTATTAGTTGGCGGAACTTTAAACAACAGCGAGGGAGTGAGTCACGCCCATCGCACACCAACCAGGAGTCTTTGTCCCTCGCGAATGTGCACAACATAAACGCATGTACACATAGTTAAACATAAGTGGACCTAAAAAGAAGAAGTAGAAGAAAGAGAAGGAGAAGAAGTAGAAGCAGGAGCAGCAGCAGAAGAAGAAGAAGAAGAAGTATAATAATAATAATAATAATAAGAAGAAGAAGAATATGAAGAACCAGAAGCATAATAATAATAATAATAATAATAATAATAATAATAATAATAATAATAAGTAGGATAATAATAATAATAAGAATAAGAATATGAAGAACCAAAAGCAGCAGCAGAAGAAGAAGAAGAAGCTAGATACAAAGCAGGTTGGCAAGGAAGATAGAAACACAGGCAGACTGACAGACAAACAGCCATATAAAAGATAGACAAAGACCAAGGGCAGGAGAGAGGGACAGGGGCAGGAAGAGATGAAGGAAGGAAGGGAGGGAGGGAGGAGGGAGGGAGGAGGAGGGAGAGAGACACAGACAGAAAGAGAAAACAAAGCCAAAAAGAATGACAGAGAACAAAGACAGAGAGAGAGAGAGAGAGAGAGCAACAGTCACAGACAGACAGAGATAGAGACAGAATCAGAGACATAAATAGAGAAACAGATTGAAAATCAGACAGACAGAGACATAGACAGGAGACAGACACAAACACAGAGAAACAAATAGAGACACTCACAGAAGGCACGATGACGACAGAATGGAAGACAAAAGCTTGATGGAAGGGAAGGGAAGGGGAGGGGGGGGGGGGAAGGGAAGGGGAAGTAGGAATTAAATCAGGCATATCGCACATCGCGTGTCACTTAGAGAAATGAGGACACTTCGGCGCGGCGCATAATACAATTGCAGTGACCTTTTCAAAAAGCCCACAGCAACAGCCACGCATCCCCCTCTCTCCCCTCTCTCTTCCTCCCCTACCCCCCTTTCATCTTCCCGTGTTTCTCTCTCCTCTCTACCTTTTTTTTTCTCTTTCTCCCTTTCCACTCTATGTAACCTTCTCCTCCCCCTCTACCCCCTTTCATCTTACCCCCTCTCTCTCCCCTACCCCTTCCAATCTCTCCCCTATCCTTCTTTCTTTTTCACTCTCCCCCTCCTCCTCTTCACTCCCTCTCACCCCTCCTCCTCCCCCTTCCCTACTCCCCTTTCATCTCCCCCTTCTCTCTCTCCCCTATCCCTCTTTCTCCCCTTCCTCAATCTGTCCCCTCCTTCTCTCTCCTCTCTTCCCTTACAATCACTTCTTCTCCCCTCCTCCTCTACACTCCTTCTCCCCTCCACCTTCTCTCTCCCCTTCCCTACCCCCTTTCATCTCCCTATCCCTCTTTCCCCCTTATCCCTCTTTCTCCCCTTCCCCTTCTCTCTCCCCTCCTCCTCTACACTCCTTCTCCCCTCCCCCTTCTCTCTCCCCTTCCCCTACCCCCTTTCATCTCCCCTATCCCTTCTCTCTCCCCTCCTCCTCTACACTCTTTCTCCCCTCCCCCCCTCTCTCTCTCCCTTCCCCTACCCCTTCTCATCTTCCCCTCATACCTTCCGAGGGGAAAAGAGGGAGTGATTGGCACTGATTCACTTCCATTACTCCTGATTCCTCCTTGTCTCTCGTCACCGCTGCGTGGGGTGACTGCACGCCCTTTGTTGCTCTCGACTCGCGACGAATCTTCTTGTTGTTGTTGTTGAGGTTTTCCCCTTTAATTTCTTAGGCGTAAGGATGCATACTAAATTCTTGGAAACTCCCTAGGGTTCTCCCTCCCGCTCCCTCTCCCTCTACCCCTTCTTCCTCTCCCCCTCCCCCTCTCTTCCTTCTCCCTCTCCCCCTTCCCCCTCTCTCCCTCTCAATCAAACCCCAAGCGATCGAAATTAAATCCACAATTGATTACGCCTTACAAGATGCGCAAGTAACCTCCCTTTAACCTTAAACCCCCCCCCTCCCCCCCCACACGTCCTCCACAATCAATAACAAATGTCATTTCAAGTAGTCTCCTCATCTGAACATTCTTCATATCGTCATTATGAAAGGTTTAATTAGCCATAAGGAATAGAAGAAAAAAAAATAATAGTGTTTTTTTTCTTCAGGTTTTACCCTGTCGTAGAAATCACACACAAAAAAATCGATCAAAGTGAAAGTAAAAATGGAGAACGAAAAACAAACAAACAAAAAAATAGCAACGATTGCACAACGCAAGTTCATTCATCATTCAAGGCAAACAAGAAATGACAACTAATGAACCAACTACCTGGAGAGAGAGAGAGAGAGAGAGAGAGAGAGAGAGAGAGAGAGAGAGAGAGAGAGAGAGAGAGAGAGAGAGAGAGAGAGAGAGAGAGAGAGAGAGAGAGAGAGAGAAAGAAAGAAAGAAAGAAAGAAAGAAAGAAGAGAGAGAGAGAGAGAGAGAGAGAGAGAGAGAGAGAGAGAGAGAGAGAAAGAAAGAAAGAAAGAAAGAAAGAAAGAAAGAAAGAAGAGAGAGAGAGAGAGAGAGAGAGAGAGAGAGAGTGAGAGAGAGAGAGAGAGAGAGAGAGAGTGAGTGTGTGTCAGAGAGAGAAAGACAGAGAATCAGAGAAAAAGAGGGTCAGGGAAGTAGAATAGAAAGTAGAAAAAAAAAAACAGGAGGCCGATGAAGAGTACAAATACGTACAAAACCATCACACTCTTACAAAAAAAAAATAATAATAAATAAATAATTAAATAAATAAATAAATAAATAAACTAACACCAATCTCAAAAAAAAAAAAAAAAAAACACCCCTCCGCCACGCAAGAAGTCCTTCAGAGTCCTTCAGAGTCCTTGAGAGTCCGCCCTTCCTCCTGGACTTCGGAATCGAGTCTGTGCCTTATCTCGACCGCCTCGGACCCCGCGCAGAGACAGGTACTCCGCGATGTTCACCTTGATGTTCACCGACTACTCCATCTGCTCCCCTCCTCCCCCTTTTCTTCTTCCTTTTCTCCTCCTTCTCCATCTCTTTCTCATTCTCCCTCTCCCTCTCCCTCTCCCTCTCCTTCTCCTTCTTACTCTTATCCAACCTTTATCCTTCTTGGACAGAGGGATGAAGAGAGAGGACGTGGATGGGGGAAGTGGGAGGGGGAGGGGGAGGGGGGGAGAGGGACAAGGGCAAGGTGAAGGCGAGAGCTAGAGGAAGTGAAGGAGGAAAGAGACAAATAGAGACAGACAGACAGATGTTTAGGGAGGCTGAGGCTGATGGAGAGGAAGAGGAAGAGGGAGACAGAGAGCTTGAGGAAGAGGTAGAAGGAAAAGAAGAAAGAGAAAGAGAAGGATAAAAATCAAGAAAATGAGACAAAGAAAGATAAGGAGGAGGAGCGGGAGAGGGCGGGAGAAAGAAAGGAAGGAGGGAGATAGAAAGATACAGAGATGAGCCAAGGTCTTTTCCTTCCTTTCTCACCCCCCACCCATCTCCCTCCTTATCTCCAGCCCTCGACATGCGCCTATCGCCACGGCCACCGTCATAAACCGAGATCTGCGCCCCGTCTTAATAAGGGCGCTCCCGCTTCCTCTTCCGACAGGTGCCTCCTCCTCCTCTTCCTTCTTGTTCTTCCTTTCTTCTTGTTCTTCCTTTCTTCCTCTTCTTCCTTTCTTCCTCTTCTTCCTTTCTTCTTCTTCTTCCTTTCTTCTTCTTCTTCCTTTCTTCTTCCTCTTCTTCCTTTCTTCTGCTTCTTCTTCCTTTCTTCTTCTCCTTCTTCTTCTTCTGCTTCTTCTTCTTCTTTATTCGTCCTTCTTCTTCTTCGTCCTCTTCTTCCTCTTCTTCCTCCTCTTCCTCCTCCCCCTGCTCATCCTCCTCCTGCTTCTCCTCTTCTTCCTCCTTTCCTTCCTCTTCCTCCTCTTCTTCCTCCTCTTCTTCTTCCTCTTCCTCCTCTTCCTCCTGCTACTGCTGCGGCACCTGTTCCTCTTCTCCCTCTTTCCTCCTTTCCTTCTCTTTCTATGCAACATGTTTTCCTCTTTGTCTTCCTCTGTCACCATGAAACCAACATTATTCATTCTTCTTCTTTTTCTCTTTCTCCTCCTCTTCCTTCTCCTATCTTTCGCCATCGAAGCGAAATTCTACTTCCTCCTCTATTATTCATCTCTTATCTTCCTTATCTTTACCATCAACTTTTTTACTCAACATTTTCTTCATCACGCACAGGCCTATAACACCCACCCAAAACAAAACCGTCAATAAAAGAAAAAAAACACAGACAGCAAAACAAATTAAAATAAATAAATAAATAAATAAATAATAAAATATATAAAAAATAACCACAACGACCAATGATAATTACAAACAACTATAAAAACAAAATCCGCCAAAAAGTATCGCCACAAAAATATATTTTTTTAAATATCGAGGGAATAACAGCACGAAAAATAATAATGTAAAAAGACAAACAAAAAGGAAACTCCCACAACACAAGACGACGCCAAAACAATATTTTCACCGACAGGTTTCTCTTCACGAAAGTGGGAAAATCCCCAAGCAGAAAGAATCATCCAAAACAAACGAGAAGAAAACAGAGAGAGAGAGAGAGAGATAGAGAGACAGAGAGAGAGATAGAGAGATAGAGAGACAGAGAGAGACACACACACAGAGAGAGAGAGAGAGAGAGAGAGAGAGAGAGAGAGAGAGAGAGAGAGAGAGAGCGAGCGAGAGAGAGAGAGAGAGAGAGAGAGAGAGAGAGAGAGAGAGAGAGAGAGAGAGAGAGAGAGAGAGAGAGAGAGAGAAACGCGGATAGAAACGAGAAAAGAAAAAAATAGGTGATACGACGAACAAGAATAAATAAATAAAAAATAGAAAATGAGAGAAAATAGAAATAAAAGAAAATACAAGACAAAGAAATAAACGTATACACCTGAAACACTTACTAACCTTAAATAAATAAATAAAATAAATAAAAACAAAGAAATAAGACAGGAGAAG
>NC_091549.1:7091245-7096245 GCF_042767895.1 Penaeus vannamei
CCTTCCCTCCCCCTCCCTCCTCCCCTCTTCCCACCGACCCCCATCCCACTCCAAGCCAATAAAAAAAACGAAAAGAGAATCGACGAGACAAAGGAAGAAACGAGAAGAAATAAAAACGAAAAAAATAAAAACGAAAAAATAAAAACGAGAACGAATAAAACCGAAAAAAATAAAAATATCTGAAGATGAACACTCACACGCTAAATTCCCACGACCGCTGCGAGTGTCCTTACCTGCGAAAAAATAGAAAGAAATAACGTTAGGTAATGAGACATGAGAGAATATTCGCGAAAATGGAGAAAGAAAATATTAACAAAATGACAAAAAAAAAATACAACACTAAATATATAATCAGTTAAATTAAAAACGTACATACACACACACACATACAAAGGAATAAACAAAACAAAAACAAAACAAAAAAAAAGGCAGATTTGGCACCAAAGGCCAACATGACTTAGCATTTATTTACCTATTTTTATTATTTTATTCTCTTTTTTTTTACTATCTTTATTCTTTATCCAATGCTCACATTCAGGCCGACTGTCTATCTAGCTCTATCTATCGCCTACTACCTCTATACATACGACCTATTTAAAATAACAATAAGAAAAAATAATAGTATTAACACGGGGGCGGCGGTACCCCCTACAGAGGCACAGGAAGTTGTGTAAGGGGAGGGGGAGGGAAGGAGAGGGAGGGAGGAAGGAGAGAGGGAGAGAGGGAGGGAGAAGGGGGGAGGGGGGAGGGGAGCAGGAAGAAGGGAGGGAGGAGGGAGTGGAGGGGGAGGGAAGGAGGCAGGAGGGAGGGAGGGCAGAGGGAGAGAGGGAGGGAAGGAGGAGGAAGAAGGGAGGGAGGGAGGGAGGGAGGGAGGGAGGGAGGTAGGGAAGGAGGGAGGAGGAAGGGGAAAGGAAAAGGGGGAGGGGGTGGGGGGGGGGAGCAGGCACACGAGACCGGTGGGCGTTGTCATGGGAACGAGGCCGCCGCCCAATGGCCCCTTCCTCCCCCTCCCCACCCCAGCCCACGCACGCCCACCTCGTTGCAGATCGTAAAGCCTCGGTTCTTGGTGGCCCGAAGACGAACCGAAAACCAGTTTGGCTTCAACCCTTTCGTCGCCTTTGTCCTTTTGTTTTAGTCATTCTTCCTTTTTATCACGTTTACCATCTTCATCTCCATCTTCTTCCTCTTCATCATCATCATCATCTTCATCATATCATCATCATCATCATCGTCATCACCAACATCATCATCGTTTTTGCCATTACCATTATCAACAGTATCAATTACATCAATAATAAAACAGCACCAACAATATTGAACACGATAAAATAACCACCACAACAACAGCAACAGCAACAGCAACGCCGACGACGACAACGACAGCAACAACAGCAAAACCAACGACGACGACAATAACATCAATAACAATAGAAATCAAACCCCTAGCAGCCCACCCGCGTGCCTCTCCCTACCCTGCCATCGACCCAACAACCCTACAATCAAAACCACCGCCAACCCCGTATAAAAAAAGACAAAAACTGTACACAAAAAAACATGCATTAAAAAGGAAAACAGAAGCACAAACCACACGCATGCAACAACAGCCGCAGCCGCCGCCGCAGCCCCGAGCACTCAAAATCTGCTTTCACTGACCATTGCCGCCAGCCGACCCCCGCCCGCACGCCCGCCGAACGAGCTGTCAACCCCCGTGAATTAGCGACCACCGCTATATACCGTTGCCATTGTCAACCTTCGCCGTATAGTGGACACCGCCCTTGTCGCCCCCGTTATAAACCTCGTGATCATATCGTCATCATCACTATCATCATTTTTTTCACCGTCGCGTCTTCGTCACTATACCGTCGGAGAGACAACGCCCGTCTTCAACACTATCAACGTCATGATCTTTATTATCGTTAATACTATAGGCGGTCGCCGTCGCCCTCACTATCGCGCCGTCATTGCAGGCATCATCATAACCATCCTTCTCTGTCTCTCTCTCTTTCTCTCTCTCTCTCTCTCTCTCTCTCTCTCTCTCTCTCTCTCTCTCTCTCTCTCTCTCTCTCTCTCTTCCTCTCTCTCTCTCTCTCTCTCTCTCTTTCTCTTCCTCTTCTTCCTCTCCTTCCTCTCTTCCTCTCTTCCTCTCTCTCTCTTCCTCTCTTCCTCTCTTCCTCTCTTCCTCTCTTCCTCTCTTCCTCTCTTCCTCTCTTCCTCTCTTCCTCTCTTCCTCTCTTCCTCTCTTCCTCTCTTCCTCTCTTCCTCTCTTCCTCTCTTCCACTCCACACTCACACCTGGCACACAAGACTAAGTGACACCGACACAGAAACAAAGGAAAACAAAAAACAAACAAAAAAGAATGGAAAAAAAAGACTTCACGCCTCGGCAAGTTCTTGTACACCTTTAACCTTTTCACAAGTACAGATGCTGCGAGTTAGCAGGTCAGTAGGCCTACCAAAGTTCACCCTTATCACCTCCCCTCCCCCTCCCTCTCCCTCCCTTCCCTTTCCCCACCCCCTCCCTCTCCCTCCTCCTCCCCTTCCCCTTCCCCCTCCCCATCCCCTCCTCGTCCCCTCCCCTTCCCACTTCCCCCTCCCCCTCCCTCTCCCCCTCCTGCCCCCAATCACCTGCCGTCGCTCACCCCGTCTCACCTGGCAATTACCTCATCTCGGGCGACCGTTTGTGCTTCCGGTGTTTTCTTGGGAGACGGCGAGGATTCGGTGCATTTTCCCTCGACTCGAAATCCGTTTTCTTTTCTTTTCTTTGCTTTTTTTCAAAGAAAATGGGATTTCGCATTCAGGCCGCTTCTCATCAACTTTGTTTCATGTGCAGATTTTTCTTGTCGGCATCGTCTTCCTTCCCGTATTCTATTTGCTCTCTTTCTCCCTGTTATTCCCATCTCTTCTCCTTTCTCTCCCTCTCCTCTCTCACTCACACCAATGCCATCTCTCATCTCTCCTCCTCCTCTCCCTCCTCTTCCCCCAAACTTTCCCGCCTCCCCCTCCCTACTCTGCCCCCTCTCCCCCCCTCACTCCCACTCCTCATTCTTCCAAATCATTAAAAAAAATAATCATAAATAGCACAAACACCCCCTCTTTACAACCGGCCAGCCTCCGAATAGGCCTATAGACAAAGCCTCCCTCCTCCAAAGAAGACAAAACATCTCCCAACAATTAGCGAGGCCTACGCACACATAAAAACAGCCAGCAGACCTCTCCCAGTCGAAAGCGAGGCGGCTACCGGCAATTAACTAGGCCTATCTCCTCGCATCCGCACCTCATCATTAGCTTACTCTCGACGTGTCATTAATTACGAGCATTTTATCTCCCTCTCCCTCTCTCTTTCCCTCTCCCTCTCCCTCTCCCTCTCCCTCTCTCTCTCTCTCTCTGTCACTGTGTGTCTCTCTCCTTCTGTTTCTCTGTTTATCTCCGTCTCTCTCCTCTCTTCCCCTTCTCTCTTTCTCTCTCACTCGCGTGCTCACTGACGCACTTACTGATTCACTCACAAACTCTCTCTCTCTACCTCAATTTCTCTCTGTCTCTCTCTCTCCTCCTCTTATTCTCCCTGTTCTCTCTCCTTCTTCTTTCTTTTTATCCTTTTTATCTCTCTCTCTCCTCTCTCTCTCTCTCTCTCTCTCTCTCTCTCTCTCTCTCTCTCTCTCTGTCTCTCTCTCTCTCTCTCTTTCTCTCTCTCTCTCTCCCTCTCCCTCTCTCCTCTCCCCTCTCCCTCTCTCCCTCCCTCTCTCCTCTCCCTCCCTCTCTCCTCTCCCTCCCTCCCTCTCTCCCTCCCTCCCTCTCTCCCCTCTCCTCCCTCTCTCCCTCTCTCCCTCTCTCCTCTCTCTCCCTCTCTCCCTCTCTCCCTCTCCCTCTCTCCCTCTCTCCTCTCTCCCTCTCTCCCTCTCTCCTCCCTCCCTCCCTCCCTCCTCCCTCCCTCCCTCTTCCTCTCCCTCTCTCCCTCTCTCCCCTCTCTCCCTCTCTCCCTCTCTCCCTCTCTCTCCCTCTCTCTCCCTCTCCTCCCTCCCTCCCTCCCTCTCCTCCCTCCCTCCCTCCCTCCCTCTCTCTTTCTCTTTCTCTTTCTCTTTCTCTTTCTCTCTCTCTCTCATTTATTCGTAACGGCGAAACGAGCACCAGATCTGCAAAGTAACGGGATTTGGTTCTCCCTTTTCTATTTTTCTCATTTCTCTTCTTTTCTCTTTCTTTATCTCTATATCTCCTTCTCTCTTTCTTTTTTCCTCTCTTCCTGTCTCTCTTCCTTCTCTTTTGTCTTTACTCTTTCTTTACTTCCTCTTTCTCTGTTTCTTTTTCTTACTATGACCTATTTGATTTGTCTATTCTTTCTCAAATCTGCAATCTCATCATATTTTATATAAAGGAACAAGTCGGAAAACAAACAATAACAATGACACAAGCAAAAACTATGATTACAATAACAACAATACTTTACTAGTAGTATTAGTAGCATCATTATCATTATCACTTTCATTATTATTTGCAATCATTACCACTATAAACAATGACTACTACAACAGCAATAACAATTAATCATCATTATCACCATCATCATCATCATTATCACGATCATCATCATCATTATCACCATCATCATCATCATTATCACCATCACCATCATCATCATTATCACCATCATCATCATTATCACCATCATCATCATCATCACCATCATCATCATCACATCATCATCATTATCACCATCATCATCATCATTATCATTATCACCATCATCACCATCACCATCATCACCATTCACCAACAACTTACTACTATAATCACAACACTAATAATAACACTATTAACAAAGCAACTCCTGCCATCAAATCGAAATAAGACGTTAACCAATGCCAAGGGACCCGAAGAGAAAAAGAGAAAAAGAGAAATTTGATAAAAGAAAAAAAGAAAAGAAAAAAAAAAAACGCACAAGCAACCCATCACGTCCAAGTTTCTCCGGAAATGCGATTCACTCAGACGAAAAAAAAAGAAAATGAA
>NC_091549.1:7101245-7106245 GCF_042767895.1 Penaeus vannamei
TAAGGCCCCGCCCGCGAAATCCCGCCCGCGAAATCCCGCCCGCGAAATCCCGCCCGCGAATCCTGCAGCGACGATCCCTCGGGCCGTCGGATTAGCATATGCACAGAAGAGAGATTTTTGCTTTCGGGGGGGGGGGGGATAAAAAATAAAGAGATTGGATCGTCATCATATCCCTTTATCATTTCCTTCTATCTCCCTGTCGTAATTACGTTCTAGGCTTCACGTTCTCCTCCTCGGTGATGCTAATAGGGTCATTACGATGATGTAAAAACAGTAAAATGGCTGTTGTTTACTCTTCCTTTTACTCTTTCTGACCCAAAGATTCCTTCCCTTGTTTACTCTCGTGGCCCCAAAACCGTCTACCTCAGTCTACCTTGGAATCTACTCAGGAGTGTCGTAATAGCGCTGCGGTGAAGCACGAGATGGGGGAGGAGGAGGGGGGCGGAGGTCATGATGGGGAAGGGGTATCGGGGGGGGGGAGGGGGCGAGGAAAGGGGTGAGACAAGAGGGAGGGAGAGGAAAGGAGGGCAAGGGGGAGAAAAGGAGGGCAAGGGGGAGAGAAAGAGGGAAAGGTGAGGTGAAAGGAAAGGAGAAAGGTGAATAGGAGGGTAATGGGGAGGTGAGGAAAGGAGAGAAACAAGGGGGAGGGAAGGGGACAAGAGGGCAATAAGGGCGTAAGAGGAACGGCGGAGGACAAGGGAAGAGGAAAAGGAGGAGGAAAAGGAGTGAGGCAAAAGGGAAGGAGAGGTAAGGAGGAGGATGGGGGGCCGTTTCGTGTTACAGCATCCTGCCCAGCGTCAGCAATACCGCTACGTCCTCCTCCTCCTCCGCCGCTTTCGGTCCTGCGCTATCCTCTTAGACCTCATTCTGAGAGGAAATGGGGGCGGGGTCCTTTTCCTCCCTTGTTCGCGTGGAGGTAACAGGGGCAAGCGGAACAGGGCAGGCGGGGGGCTACAATATACGCACACAGAAAAGGAGCATGGGTGAGGGGAGAGAAAAGAAGGTGGACAAGGGGGAGGGGTGAATAGGAGGGCAATGGGGAGGGGAGAGAAAAGGAGAGAAAAAGAGGAGGACAAGGGGAGGGGGAAGAAGGAAGGCAAGGGGGAGGTGAATAGGAGGGCAATGAGGAGTGAGGGAGAGAAAAGGAGGGCAAGGGGGGAGAGGAAAAGAGGAAGGCAAGGGAGGGGTGAAGAGGAGGATAATGGGGAGGGGAGAGGAAAGGAGGAGAGAAAAGGAGGAGGACAAGGGAGTGGGGAAAGGAGGAAGGCAAGGGGGACGGGTGAATAGGAGGGTAATGGAGAGAGGAGAAGAAAGGAGGAGAGCAAGGGGGAGAGGGGATAAGAGAGCAGTGGGAAGGGGAGGGGAGACGAAGAAGAAAGGAAGAGGAAAAGAGAAGGGCAAGGGAGAGAAAACGGATTCTGACCAAACACACCACGACACGAAATAAATTTTTGTTGAACTTGATTTTCCAAGTTCTCCTTCCTCCGTGACGCCTTTCATGGACACTTACACTCATACCCACACCCATGCCCACACCCGCGCCCTCATACTCACCTTCTCCCTATCCCTCTTCTCCCACATCCTTTTCTCTCATCCCTCTCTCTCCTTCTCCCCTTCTCCCTACTCTCCATCCTTCTCCTATCCACCCTTCTCCTCCTCTCCTCCTGCCTGTCCCTCTTCTCCACTGCCCTCCTGTCCTCTCTGTTCTTCCCCTGCTCCTTCCTATTCCTCCTCTCCTCCTTCCTCTCCATCTTCTTCCTCACCCTCTTCCCCCCCTTCTCCCTCACTCCCTACCCACCCTCTCCCTCCCACACCACCACTCTCACCCACTCACGCCCACATTCTCCCACTCACGCCCACCCTCACCCACTCACGCCCACACTCGCCCCATACTCACCCACTAACGCCCACACTCACCCACTCCCGCCCACACTCACCCACTCTCGCCCCATACTCACCCACTCTCGCCCCAAACTCACCCACTCACGCCCACTCTCACCCACTCACGCCCACTCTCACCCACTCACGCCCACCCTCACCCACTCACGCCCACCCTCACCCACTCACGCCCACCCTCACCCACTCACGCCCACCCTCACCCACTCACGCCCACTCCCACTCTCACCCTCCAACCCTCGATCCAAAGAACACCCATCTACAACGAACACGTAGGGCGTCGCGATTAGACAAAGATGGGATAACATCGCGGCCGTTTGGGGAGAGGACGAAGGGAGGGGGTGTTTTCATTCTTTTTTTCATTCTTTATCCTCTCTCTCTCTCTCTTTTCTGCTTGTTTTTTTCTCTCCCTCTTTCCTTCTCTCTTCCTCATTCTCACCCTCTCCCTCCCCTCTCCCCCCTTCCCCTCCCCCTCTCCCTTCCTCTCCCTCTCCATCTCCCCTCCTTCCCTCTCCTCTCCCCCTTTCTCCATCTCCCCCTCTCCTTCCCCATCTCCCCCATAAGGCTCTCCAACACCCACAACGACCCACCCGTTATCGGCAAAAAAGCGCTTTGTTGTCCCTGAGGAGCGAGCGGGAATCGACCATACGTGCGGGCCGATCGCAAACAATAAACGGGGCTGGTCTTGGGTGCAGCGCGGTCAGTGTAATAATGCGCGGAATAGCACTGATACGTTAGATAAGGATGAGGGGGTAGATAAGGTCGTGGGAGATAAAATGGAAACCCACCAGCCGGTCTGCGAGCCCATTCAGATTGCTTAGCTAGCTTGTGTGTGTTGGGGAGGGGGTGAGGGGAGGGGAGGGGTGCATGGATGCGTTCGCACATGCGTGTCTGTCTGTCTGTCTGTCTGTCTGTCTGTCTGTCTGTGTGTCTGTCTGTCTGTCTATTTGTCTGTCTGCCTGTGTCTGTCTCTCTCAACATAAATATACATACATACATACATACATACAAATATGCACACACACAGACACACACACACACACGGACACACACACACACAGACACACACACACATACACACACATACACACACACATACACACACATACACACACACATACACACACACATACACACACACATACACACACACACACACAAAAAAAAAAAACACACATACATTAACGAATTCGCACACCTTTGAACTTGACCAAGGTACCCACTCAACTGGCACTGTCTGTGTCGATGGCGGGCGGGGGGTGAGGGGGTGGGGTGGGGTGGGGTGCCGCAGAGCCGTTACGGACGGTGGCATCCCAAGGTAAAGCTTCCCCGAGCGAGACACAGAACAGCCCCAACCTACGTGCCCCTTTTTAATGCTTTCTGTTTTTTGTTTTTTTATCTTCTTTGTTCGCTTCATCCTTTTTTCTGCATCATCTCCTTGGAACAACGACGGAGTATAGTACAATACACGGACCTGTATCTTTTTTTTTTATAGTAATGCAAAATCCACAACCTTGCTCCTTTGCCCTCTGGCTCACCCCAAACCCCTCCCCCACCTCCCTTTCCTGCCCCTTCTCCTCCCCCTTCCTTTCCTTCCCTTCCATCCCTTCCCTCCACTACTCAACTCTTCCTTTTCCCTCCACCTCCACTTTACCCTGCAACCCTCTTTCTCTTCCCCTTCCTTCCCCTATCCTATCCCTATCCTTCCCTTCCTTCTTCCTCCCCTCCCTCCCTTCCTTTATCTTTCTTTTCCTTACCTTTCCCTCCCTTCCTTCCTTCCCTCCCCCTCCCTACCTTTATCTTTCCTTTCCTTCCCTTCATTTCCTTCCTTCCATCCCTTCCCTTCCTTCCCTCTCCCTCCCAACCCTTCCTTCCTCTCCCTCCCTTCCCAAACCCTCCTTCCCCCTCCTTCAACCCTTCTCCTCCTCCCTCTCTTTCCCCCTCCCTTCCCCCTCCTCCCTCTCCATCCGGCTGAGGTGACCCCGAAACCTCCAAGCCCAGACTGAACGCATAGCCAACTCCGGTCACATGGCCACCACACCTTTGTGCAACGTGACATCCCCCCTCCTTCTCTTCCCCCTCTCCCTCCCTCTCTCTTCCTCCAGCACTCTCTCCTCTTTCTTTCTCTCCCTTCTCCTCTTCTTTCTTCCTTCCTCCTTCCCTTCTCCTCCTCTTCCTCTCTTCTCCTTCTCTCTCCCTCCTCCTTTCCTCCCTCCTCCCTCCCTCCTTCCTACCTCCCTCTCACCTCCCTCTTCTCACCCTCCCTCTCATCTCCTCTTCCTCCCTCCTTCACCCTTTCTTCTCACCCTCCTCCCTCTTCCCTCTCTCCTCCTTCCTTCTCTTTCTCTCTCTCTCCCTCCCTCCTCCCTTTCTCTCTCTCTCCCTCCTCTCTTCCTCCTCCCTCCTTCCTTTCCTTCAGTTTCTCCTCCCTCTTCACTCCTTCCTCTCCTCCTTCCTTCTCTTCTCTCTCCCTCTCCATTCCTCCTCTCTCTTCAACTTCCCTCCCTCTTCCCACCCTCAATCTTCCCACCTCTTCCCACCCTTTCCACTTCCCTCCTCCTTCCCCTCCACACCTCCAAACACGCATGCCCCGTTACCACCCTCCCCCCCCACCTCCACCCTTTTCCTTTCCTTTCCCCTTCCTCCCATCCTCTCTTCCTTTTCCCCTTCCCCCTACCCCGCCCTCGGATTCTATTGGCCCCTGACCCCATGCCAAGGCGGTCACGTATGCTATTATGGGTCACAAAGACGCCATTTGCGAGTGTCTTCTGGTTCGTTCCTACTCTGCCCCGGGCGCCATGGGGGGAAGGGGGGGAGGGGGGGAGGGGTGGGCATGCAAGGGAGTGGGTATGCAAGGGAGTGGGTAAGAGAGAGGGGTGGGAGGGGGAGCCGAGGGGGTAAGGAGAGGGGAGTAGGAGAGGGAGTAGGGAGAGGGGGTAGGAAAGGGGGAGGAAAGGGAGGAGAAAGGAGTGAGAAGAGCGGAAGGGATAAGAAAAAACAAAAGAAAAAGAAAGAAAGAAAAAAAAACGGATTAAGAGCGATATCCAAAATCTGATAAGATTCCCGGGGGGGGGGGGAGGGTGGGGTTAATACGGAAGGCCTGG
>NC_091549.1:7111245-7113745 GCF_042767895.1 Penaeus vannamei
TCCAAACGGACCAAACTGAAAAGAACAAGGAGCATGAATACGAAGAGGGGAAACGAAGAGGGAGACGACAAGAGAGGAAGAATAGACAAGAAGAGCAGACGAGGAGACGGAACGAGAAGGGAGACAAAGCATACTCCAGAAATAACAAAATCGGGGACGGAGAGATGGCGAAATCGGGATAAAATCGGCTACCCCTAATACACAGCGAAACAAGAGACACCGATTCCCGATTAAATCTCCCATTCTGGTATCATCGCGAGACACCGATTCCCGATGAAATCTCTATTTCTGGTATCATCGCGAGCGTTCAACACCGGCAAAATAACACTACACGAAGAACTATGTCTCCTATCTGGTGTTTCCCATTAACCTCTCGGGTATAAAGCAAACGGACAAGTTAGCATTGTGAATTCATTATTCCGTGTGTGTGTGTGTGTGTGTGTGTGTGTGTGTGTGTGTGTGTGTGTGTGTGTGTGTGTGTGTGTGTGTGTGTGTGTGTGTGTGTGTGTGTGTGTGTGTGTGCGCGTGTGCGTGTACGTGTACGTGTGCGTGTGCGTGTGCGTGTGCATGTGCGTGTGCGTGTGCATGTGCATGTGCGTGTGCGTGTGCGTGTGCATGTGCGTGTGCGTGTGCGTGTGTGTGTGAAGACATTTTTTTTTACTTTGACATGTTTATTGAGACGGAACATATGTCAGTGATGTGGATGTGGATGCCTTATATGGGGCATAAATAGGCAATCTGACCGTGGGTTCAGAAATTCGGCATGGGTGTATATGAGGGTATGGATGCAATGTGGGTAAAGTAGATGTGACATGGCCGTGGGTGTGGGCATAAGTATATGATGTCGGTTTTGGGGGAGAGAGAGCATCCACATGAGGATAGATATATGTGGCGTGGACATGGGCACGAGCATAAGAATATATATGTGGCGTGGACATGGGCACGAGCATAAGAATATATATGTGGCGTGGGCATGGGTACGAGCATGAGGATACATATGTGGCATGGGCATGGGTACGAGCATGAGGATACATATGTGGCATGGGCATGGGCATGGGGCGAGAGCATAGATACGTGGCCTGGCGTGGACGAAAGCGCAGGTATGCACTACAGGAACGGTGTGTGGACGCAGCTATTCCATGCGGGCGGGTTTGCGGGCGGGTTTGCGGGCGGGTTTACGGGTGCAGATCTGTGGTATTAGCGGGCGTAACGATAAGGTGGGGAGGAGACATGCGTGCGAGAGTGGGCGTACGTGTTGGTGGGCGGGCGGGCTTGCGGGCGGGCGAGGGTGAGGGGAGGGAGGGAAGGAGGGAATGAGAAGGAGGGAGAGGGAGGGGGAGGGTGAGGGAGGGAGGGGAAGGGAGATGGGGGGGAAGGGAGATGGGAGGGGGAGATGGAGTTGGAGTTGGAGGGAGAGAGGGAGAGAGGGAGGGAGAGAGGGAGGGAGAGGGAGAGGGAGAGGAGAGGGAGGGAGGGAGGGAGAGGGAGGGAGGGAGAGAGAGAGGGAGAGGGAGAGAGAGAGGGAGAGGGAGAAGGAGAAAGAGACAGAGAGAGAGAGAGAGAGAGAGATAGAGAGACAGACAGACAGACAGAGAGAGAGAGAGAGAGAGAGAGAGAGAGAGAGAGAGAGAGAGAAAGAAAGAAAGAGAAAGAGAGAAAGAGAAGAGAGAGAGAGAGAGAGAGAGAGAGATAGAGAGAGAGAAAGAGATAGAGAGAGAGAGAGAGAGAAGAGAGAGAGAGAGAGAGAGAGAAAGAAGGAAGAAAGAGAGAGAGAGAGAGAGAGAGAGAGAGAGAGAGAGAGAGAGAGAGAGAGAGAGAGAGAGAGAGAGAGAGAGAGAGAGAGAGAGAGATAAAGAGAGAGAGAGAGGGGGGGCGAGCCGCAATAAATAACGGTAGCGCGGAGATACATCGCTGCAGGTCTTGTTGTTGTTGCTGTAATTACCCGGGTCACCACACTCCCTCCCTTACCCCTAACCCCCTCTCCCTTCCGCCTCCCTGTCCCCCTCTCCCCCTTTCACCTCCCTCAGAGCTCTCTTTTTCATGATCTTCGCACGCGCATACACACACACACGTACACGCACATACACACACACGTACACGCGTATACACACACACACGTACACGACACAAACACGTTCACGCACGCACACACACGCACGCACGCACGCACACACACACACACACACACACACACACACACACACACACACACACACACACGTACACACGCACACACACACGAACAAACGACACACACACACACGACACACACACACACACACACACACACACGGCACACACACACACGACACACACGTTCACGCACACGTACACGCACACACACTAAAATATAAACACAAACACATAAACAAACACACACACACACACACACACACACACACACACACACGCCCCCCCCACACACATACACACAAACCCGCACACACTGCAACATCCAATCTTAACCGCACTCAAGCCACGCCTCTGAATTTATCTATCA
>NC_091549.1:7118745-7123745 GCF_042767895.1 Penaeus vannamei
TTTGCAGCTAACTGGCAGAAGGAGTTCGTCTATCTACCATCTTGTCTTTCTCTCTTTCACTCCTCTCTCTCTCTTTCTCGCTGTCTCTCTCTCTCTCTCTCTCTCTCTCTCTCTCTCTCTCTCTCTCTCTCTCTCTCTCTCTCTCTCTCTCTCTCTCTCTCTCTCCCATTGCCCTCTCTATCTCTATATCTATTTCACCCCTCTCCCTTTCTTCATCTCTCCCTCTCATCCTCACCCTCTCCATCTCTATCTTACCTTCACTCTCCCTCCCTCCTATTCCCTCTCCCTCTCTCCTCTCTCACCCCTCATACCCACCCTCCCTCCCCAACTCAGTCTCCCTCCCTCCCTCTCTCTCTCTCCTATTCCCTCTCCCTCTTTCTCTCTCCTTCACACAACCCCCATCACTCCCCTACACACACACGCACGTAAACCAAACCCCATTACACACACACATACACAACACAACCCATATGCAAGAACCCCAAAAGACGCCCACCCAACAGGGTCAGTTGCAAGGCGTGACCTCACTCCCCGCCCACACAGGCAGACACGAGAAAGGGGCCCCATTTAAACGGCTAATCACTGACTCACGTGCTCAACGGAATTCCCAAACGGCTGTTTAATAGTTTTTTTTTCTTAGGGAAAGAAATGGTTCTTCCTTGTTCTTCTGTTTGTGTTTGTTCGTGTGTTTGTGTGGTTATTTGTGTTTGAATGTTTGTTTGTGTGTGAGAAATAGATAGATAGATAGATAGATAGATAGATAGATAGAGATGGATATTTGTGTGTGAGAAATAGATAGATAGATAGATGAATAGATAGATAGATAGATAGATAGAGATGGATATTTGTGTGTGAGAAATAGATAGATAGATAGATAGATAGAGATGGATATTTGTGTGTGAGAAATAGATAGACAGATAGATAGATAGATAGAGATAGAGATTACAGATAGAGATAGATAGATAGATAGAGAGAGAGAGAGAGAGAGAGAGAGAGAGAGAGATGAGAGATTTGAGAGAGAGAGAGAGAGAGAGAGAGAGAGAGAGAGAGAGAGAGAGAGAGAGATGAGAGAGACAGAGAGAGGAACAGAGAGAGAGACAGAGAGAGAGAGACAGAACAGAGAATGAGAGACAGAGACAGAGACAGAGACAGAGACAGAGACAGAGACAGACAGAGAGAGAGAGAGAGAGAAAGGAAGAGAGAGAGAAAGGGAGAGACAAAGAAAAAAAAACAGCAAGACAAAAAGAACACAAACAAAAAATAAAACCACAACCAAACACCCGCCTCGTCCCTTACACGAATCTTCCCTCCCTCTCCCGAGCTTGCGCAGCGCGGGCATACAAAAATGGCTTTAAAACCACCTCATCCCGGCCAGTCCCCGCCCAACAGCAGATCCGTCCGTGCCTTCCGAGCCCCCAAATGCAATAAACAACGAAGCACGATACGCACACGGGGTCGCACTACACCGGCTGCCAAAGAGGCTTATAAATACGTTAATAGGCCTTAGCACGCTCGTCTCGTTGCGTCTCATTCACAGACGCGCGAGAGGAGGAGGAGGAGGAGGAGGAGGAGGTGGAGGTGGAGGTGGAGGTGGAGGAGGAGGAGGAGAAGGAGGTGGAGGAGAAGGAGGAGGAGGAGGAGGAGGAGGAGGAGGAGGAAGAGAGGAGTGGAGGGAGGAGGAGAGAGGAGGTGAAGTCGAGGAGGAGGACGAAGACGACGACGAGGGGACAAGAGGGACAGGAGGGGGAGGAGGGTGGGCGGGCGGGGGTGGGGAGGGATTAGCTATACTACCACAGACGAGAACAAGGAACAAGGAACAAACGAGGAACAAACGAGGAACAAACGAGGAACAAACGAGGCGTAAAGAGAGGCCAAACTGCGAGTAAAGGTGCAAACACGCGTGTGTGTGCGAGCGCGACTGTCTGTGTCCACGTGCTCGTTCGTGTGCGTGCGTGTGTGTGTGTGTGCGTGTGCGTGCGTGTGTGTGTGTGTGTGTCTTAACCTGGGTCTAACGCACGCACTGACCGCCGCCGTTGCCGCCTGCGTCATGCACTCGGGAGAAAATGTCAAGAAAATGACAAGCCCCATGACACCTTCGCCCTGTTATCAACCCTGGCAGAACCTCCTCTCGTCTCTCTCTCTCCATCATCGTCTGCCTTCCTCGTCACCGCCGTCATCCATTCCACACATTCTCTTTGTGTCGCGTGTGTCATCTTTACTCGTGGTTACCTCCCCCCCCCCTCCTCCTCCTGCCATTCTCTTCTCTCCTTATCCACTCAAAAGACAATATTTACGAGCCTTACTAATACCAGTTCTCTTCTCCCTCTTCTCTTTCTTCCTCTCTCATCCCCGGTCATTACCAATTGTAACGACTTTCCCCTCCCCTTTTTTTCTTCTACTTCTATTTACTTCTCTCTACTTCCTCCCAATCCCAATCATTACCCGTTACTCGTTTCCATTTTCACAACCTCCCTCCACATCTACTTCTATCTCCTCTTTCTTTTCCACTTCTAATTCCTTAACTCTACATTCCACCATTACATCTGCAACTACTCCCACCTTCAAGAACTCCTCGACCACCACCTCCACCTTCATGAACTCCACAACTAACAATTCCACCTCCACCTTCACTAACTCCTCTGCCAACAATTCCACTCCCACCTCCACCTTCTCGAACTCCTCTACCAACAACTAACTCCACTCCCACCTCCACATTCACGAATTTCTCTACCAACAACTCCACTCCCACCTCCACCTTCACGAACTCCTCAACCACCCCCTCCACCTTCACGAATTCCTCAACCACCCCCTCCACCTTCACGAACTCCTCAACCACCCCCTCCACTTCCACCTCCCACCTTCACGAATTCCTCAACCACCCCCTCCACCAACCCCATTCCACTGAGCAGCCACTTGTGACGCTCTGAAAACCCACCACTGATTCACCGCGTGTCATTATCATCTTTATCATAAGTGACTCACCTGGTAATTTTCACCTGGTAATTTTCAGTCTGGAAAAGTTAGGCCTGGGAGCTCAAACGCGAACTCACTGTCCACCCCAAAAATTTTCCCACTCACTCCCCCCCCCCAAAAAATAAATAAAATTTCCTCTCGGGCCCAAAAGACGGAAGACGCAAAATGCTTTACATCTTATCGGAAACCAGTTTTATCTTTTCGAAATTCTCATGCTTTAATCCCTCCTATCGCATCAGCAACAAAGAAATTATATATATATATATTTTTTTTTTTTTCTAGCATTTCTAAACCGTCTGCGTATTAAGAGATAACATTCTCCCGAAGAAATAGAAATCTAAAAAAAAAAAAAAAAAATGAAAAAGACCTCTGCTAATTTTCTCGCGTCTTTTATTTTCCGCATAAAAGTCACCCAATGATCAGCTGACATTCAGACACGCAAAGTCTAACGTGACTGCTCGACATCGCTTATCTTTATGCGGAAGGACTACCTATCTCTTATCAGTACGGCATGAAACGTATCTTCCACTCAGACGAACTTTTAACAGACTATTTAACAAAAAACGAAAAACAAAACAAATATACTATAAACAACAGCAAAAAACACCGTTAAATACCTCCTTCAATATGCGGAATAAACCCCAAAAGACGCAGCATAAAACGGATAAACAAATAAAATTCAAAAACCTACCTGTAAATATGCGTTGAGCGGGACAGAGTTTAAGTCAGATAAGGTGCTGAGTGGACGCTCTACGGACCTCCTCACCTCTCAGCGATTAACCACGAACTGAGCGCTGAGAGACTTCCCCGCACGGAGGATCTCTCGCCCCTCCCCCTCTCTACCCCCTAAGCCCCACCCCCTCCCACACACACACCCCACGGAAGAGCCGAGTTGCCAGGTGCGATTTGTCCCTCCCCAATAACAATGCCCTTTTCAATCTTAATGTTTTCTCTATGCCGCTTGCTTTATCCGTTCTCGCTGCGCATCTTGTTAAAGGTGAATGGGAGTTTCGTTTGTTTTTCTTTTTTTTCTTAATGACTCAGCCATGAGTATAATGAGTAGATTGCGTAGTCCGCGGGATAGTAAACAAGCGTAGATTACCAGTAGGTTGAAGGAAGAAAAAAAATTCAAAAGCTAGACTCTTGCCTGTTCTCCTCCTCCTCTTCTTTTTCCTCCTCCTCTTCCACTTCCTCTTCCTCCATCTCTACCTCCACTTCCTCCTCCACCTCTTCCTCTTCTTTTCCCTCACCTACTTCCAATTCCTCTTTTTCCTTCTCCACTTCCTCCTTTACCGTCTCCACCTCCCCATCTTCCTCCTCCACTTCTTTCTCTTCCTTCTTCCAACTTCCACCACAACCTCACACTTCCCCCTCTTTCCTCCTTCCTGACTTCCTGCTCCATGCCTGCTCCTACTGCCTTTTCCTCATCATCTCCTATTCTCCCTCTCCCTCTCCTTCTTTCCTCCCCTCTATCCACACCCATACCCCCCCCCCCATCATTTCCACCCCCAAAACCCTAATTCCACCTCCATCTCCACCCCAACCCATCCTCCAATCCCACTTTTATCTCCACTTCCACCTCTCCCACCTCCATCTCCTCTTCCACCTCCACCTCCTCTCCCACATCCACCTCCTCTCCCACATCCACCTCCTCTCCCACATCCACCTCCTCTCCCACCTCCACCTCCTCCACACCTCCACCTCCTCCACACCTCCACCTCTTCCTCTTCCTCCTCCACACCCCACCCTCTTCTTCCTCCTCTTTCTCCACGTATTTTCATTCTCATCCTTAACCCAATTCTCCCAAAACCGACGTGTAAAGAGAAAGAAAAGAAAAGACGAAAGAAAAAAAAAACAAACACAAACATGCCCTCTCTCATGCAAGCACAAACGCATGACATGATTCACACAAATTGCTTATTCATTTCTTGTTTACGTGCCCAGGTAAGCTCTCTCTCATTCTCGTCCCCGTGCTGAATATTCCTTCCTTTTTTCCCCCTCTCGCGATTTCTACTTGTTCTTCTTTC
>NC_091549.1:7133745-7141245 GCF_042767895.1 Penaeus vannamei
GAAAGAAAAGATCTATTTCTCTATATATCTATCTACCTATAGCCCTATCGACCTACCTATCTATCGGTCTGTCTATCGACTATCTATGGACTTACCTATCTATCAACCTACCTACCTATCTATAGACCTACCTATCTATCTATAGACCTACCTATCTATCTATAGACCTACCTACCTATCTATAGACCTACCTATTTCATCGACCTATCTATCTTTGACCTTACCTACCTATCTATTTACGTATCCGTCAACGCAGGCCTTTCAGTCCATCTACCTATTTATGCACCTACATGTCAGCTTATCAGTGTACCTGCCTATCCATCTACTTACACACCTATAAATCCATCTATCCGTCTATATCCATCTAACCTACGTCTATCTCTCTATCCCTCCAACCAACGTGTATCAATTTACATATCTTCGTTGGAACGTACACGCCAAGCTCACGTGTGCGGTCGAGAAAAAAAAATAATAATAATAAAAATAAAAATAAAATAAAAAAGAGTGATCACAGCCCAGAGGACACGATATGTTATTATGCTGATTTAAAATGGGACTCATTAAACTGTCCCTCAACCTTGGGGTTCGTTTTACCTTTTTTTTCTGGTGCTCTCATTAACCCTTCCATTTATTCTTTTGCCCTTCTTTTTCAATCCTTCACTTACTTCCCCCTCCCCCCCGTCTTCCACCACCCCATCCTCCACCCCCACCACCACCCCATTCACATACCCATCCTCCGCCCATACCCGCAACCCCGTGCGCCTCACACTGCCTTCTCCGGTAAACAAATCTCGGAGCAGCGACCAACTTCCGAACCGATAATCAACAACAGCACCGAAAAAAACATCCGAAAGCCGACAACCGACAACAGCACCGAAAAAACAGCCGAGAACCGACAATAGCACCGAATACCGAACCGACAGCAGCACCGAAAACCGACTACCGAGACAACCGAACGAGCCAGGAGGAGGTCGAGGATGCAACAACAAACCCAACGAGCGAGCGAAACGAGGCAGCGACACCGACACCCAATGCGCAGCGGCCGAGGAAACCCGACCCCGCCGCTGGGAATCGCTCTCTCTCTCTCTCTCGACTACTGAGGATCCCGACCGACCGCCGCTCCTGATCGCGTTTGCTTGTTTCGGTGGGGAAGGGGGAAGGGGAAGGGGAAGGGGAAGGGGAAGGGGAAGGAAGGGGAAGGGAAGGGGAAGGGGATGGAGAAGGGAAGGGGATGGAGAAGAGGAAAGGGGGAGTCGAGGGGGAAAGGGGAAGGGAAGGGGAAGGGAAGGGGAAGAGGGAGTCGAGGGGAAAAGGGGAAGGATAGGGAAGGGGAAGGAGAAGGGGGAGGGGGAGGGGAGGGGAGGGGGAGGGGGAGGGGAAGGGGAAGGGGATGGGGATGGGGATAGGGAGGAGGGAGGGAGGGAGGAGGGAGGGAGGAGGGAGGGAGGGTGGGAGAGAGAGAGGAGGGAGGGAGAGAGAGAGAGGGAGGGGAGAGAGAGAGAGAGAGGGAGGGAGGGAGGGAGGGAGGGAGGGAGGGAGGGAGGGAGGGAGGGAGGGAGGGAGGGAGGGAGGGAGGGAGGGAGGGAGGGAGAGGAGGGAGAGAAGGAGAGAAGGAGAGAGAGAGAGAAGAGAGAGAGAGAGAGAAGGAGAGAGAGAGAGAAGAGAGAGAGAGAGAGAGAGAGAGAGAGAGAGAGAGAGAGAGAGAGAGAGAGAGAGAGAGAGAGAGAGAGAGAGAGAGAGAGAGAGAGAGAGAGAGAGAGAGAGAGAGAGAGAGAGAGAGAGAGAGAGAGAGAGAGAGAGAGAGGGGGAGGAGGGGGGAGGAGGGAGGGAGGGGGGGAGGGAGGGAGGGAGGGAGGGAGGGAGGGAGGGAGGGAGGGAGGGAGAGAGGGAGGGAGAGAGGGAGGGAGAGAGGGAGGAGAGAAGGAGAAGGAGAGAGGGAGGGAGAGAGAGAAGAGGGAGGGAGAGAAGGAGAGAGGGAGGGAGAGAAGGAGAGAAGGAGAGAAGGAGAGAAGGAGAGAAGGAGAGAGGGAGGGAGAGGGGAGAGAGGAGAGAGAGGAGAGAGGGAGAGAGACAGAGAAGGAGATAGAGGAGAGAGGGAGATAGAGGAGATAGAGGAGAGAGGGAGAGAGGAGGGAGGGAGGGAGGGAGGGAGAGGAGGAGAGGAGAGGGAGAGAGAGAGAGAGAGAGAGAGAGAGAGAGAGAGAGAGAGAGAGAGAGAGAGAGAGAGAGAGAGAGAGAGAGAGAGAGAGAGAGAGAGAGAGAGAGAGAGAGAGAGAGAGAGAGAGAGAGAGAGAGAGAGAGAGAGAGAGAGAGAGAGAGAGAGAGAGAGAGAGAGAGAGAGAGAGAGAGAGAGAGAAGAGAGAGAGAGAGAGAGAGAGAGAGAGAGAGAGAGAGCGAGAGAGAGAGAGAGAAAGAGAGGGAGAGGGAGAGAGAGAGAGAGAGAGAGAGAAACATCACCAACAATTACTATTAATCATCATCATAACCATCATCACCCAATAAGGAGGAAAAAATAAAAATAATAAAATTAACAATGCCATATATAAACAATGGCAGTAATAACAATAGTAATCTAAGTAACATAATTAACATAAATAATCTCAAAATGTCAGGAAATTACTAATAGCAATTACACCACAATCATTTTACATAGAAATATACATAATACATGCCTGACACAATATCTTTCTGTTGTCATATATATCACAGGCATAAGAATCTAGCAAGACTATACAAGTCAACTAAAACTTTATTATTAACTAGACATAAGTCACAAGCAAATACAAAAAAATATGCCAGTATATACTCTTGTGTAAAGAATAACTCTTGCAAAGTGAGAAATGCAACATCTCTCATGAATGCAATAAGTTAACATAGGGGCTAAACATAAAATCTGTGTACAAAACAAAGCAAAATTTCTTTACAAACTGCACCCACACCTTCTGTTTCCAGAATTAACAAGGAGGAACAATGTTAAACTAATAATCACATTCCCTTACCCTTCTCACAAACCATGTCATACATACATATAAAATATTTTTAACATTTTCTTTTGCTTCCTGAAATAGGCTATATTACTATATGTTATTTATTTCCACAGAAGCAAACAACTACATGTAAGTGCAGGAATGACTATATATACATAATAACCAAAATACTCTGATTCATATATTTTTACCAATGCTTAAAATAGACATTCATCCACCTAGAATTCCCAGAAATAATCAAAAGATCCAAATTATCGGAACTGTTCTAGGCATGACGACTTCCAAGAATAACGTGGAACTCCACTCAGGATCCTGTCCTTAGCGTAACACACCAAAGGATAATTATTTAGATGGAAAGGGTTGGAGGGAAGGTAGTCAGGTGGAAAGGAGCGGGGGAGAATTCACTCTGGTGGAACAAATGGGGGTGGCTTGGGATGGGGTATGGGAGGGGGGAAGGAAGGTGGAAGCGGGGAGGGGAGGTGCTAAGGTTGAGTAATTTTGGAGGAGGGGAAGAAGGGAGAACAGGAAGATGGAATGAAGAAGGGATAAGAGGAAGGCAGGATTGGGGGAACAGAGAGAGGAAATATGGAAGACTGGACAAGGGTAACAGTAAGAGAGGAAAGATCATAGGAAGAAGGGAAGGAGGATAAGTGGAAGAGGAAATAACAAGTGGAGAAAAAGAGGGAAGAAGAATAAGGGCCAGGGTTCAATTAAATGAAACCGAAAGAACAAAAAAAATAAATAAATAAATAAAGTTTTAAATGTTGCATATGTTAGAAATTCCAGCTTATCATGTTTTCTGAACTATACATCCTTGTTTTTCTACCTATACATCCACCCTTTTTTTCCTTATCAGGACATAACATATAGGTTTATCAGGATTTCAAATATATGAAAACTGAAAAAGCACTCATTAGAAGACAGTAAAAGGCATCATACTATCCTTTTTACTTCTTGGGCCATAAATGGAAGACTAAAACATGAAGCATCACATACAATTTACCGAAGGCAACAACTACACATAAATAAGTAATCAAATAAAGAAAAATAATAACAACAATAATAAAAAAAAAAAAAAAAAAATCAGCTACATACTGTATTTGTTCTGCCATTATTCAGGATTAGCTTCTAAATCTTGGAAGTAGAGAAGAACTATGATCTAGGCTACAACACCAGATATAAAATTTAATGGAAACATATGCTGGGAAAAACTATTAGGACACTTACCTTTCCCGGGTGGTGTCAAAATTCCCGTGACATCTTCATGGGTCTTCTTTTCCTGGAGAGTTTATTTGATCTATATGACCGGCAGCCGGTCAGCAGTAATCTAATCATTAATTTTCAGGGTCCTATAATTTTTAATTTTCTATAAAGAGTAATAGAAAATTCTTAAGAATACATTATGTTCATATTTTATCAAAAATGAGAATAAATGATTTTAAGATTTAAAAAAAGGTTTTAAAATAAAATTACAAGGAATCCTTTTGTGGTAAATGAAAAAAGGGAAAAATATCATTGTTTTGTATTCATCAAGCCCTCCTTAGCCAAAACTCTTTTCCATTGATGTACACTACATTAATTATAATTTCCTTTTCATTCTAAGTTTTAAATGTGATAAGAAATAGAGTAACTTCTGTGAAATGGTTATTAAGTATAGAACATCCAATAGTATACAGACAAAGCCTATGTGATATTCAAAATAAAATATAGTGTAAAGAGAATTCCTTGGTACAGGATGGCAAATAGATTGATATTTTCCTCTTCAAATTCAAAATCACAAAGGATGTGGTTTACTGCTAATCATATAGCATAATGAAACTGCTGACATACTTCTGGTCACATAGATGCTTCCTGGATTTAGCTTTTTATATAATTTTCTCCCACAATATTACTGCCTCAAAATCCAGTCTGCTTATCAGTATCTACAATACTACAGTAAAGATAAAGGTTGAAAATAAGAAGCAATCTTTCATATGTCATAAATTTCAATGAAGTATTGTATTGCTTTGGTTAGTGTGTTTCTGGTAGAAACTTTCAAATGTTACATCATTCACCCCCTTTTTAAAGTTTGGCATTTCATTTAGTTATGCACTAATAATGCCCTTTTACCTAGCCTGCAGTATTATTACACCCTTAAGGGAGCAGGGTTTTTAACAGCAATGAGTGGGATGATTATACAAAATAGCCAAAATACCTTAAAGTCATCACTCAGTGACAATTCACTTATTGTATCAAGCTTTCTCTGGTGAAAAATGCACTGTTTTCTAAAGCTGAGCATCTTTCCAAGTCTTTCTTTTACACTTTTCAGTTTTCCTTTGCAATTTCACCTTACACCACAATTTCCCTGACATGCTTTACACCCTTCCAGTGATTGGCATGAAATTTGAAATCTATTCTGATTCTTAATCAACTTTCTTCATGCCACTGATTTAATATATATTCTATTGGATCCTAAACTGAATACTATCAACTTTCAGTTGTAATGACCTATTTACCATTGTAATATTTCTAAACTGAATTCTGATTATCGTCATAAAGGACTTCATACAGTGAAAGAGAAAAGGCATTTGGACATTCATATATGCATATTATATATCATTTCAACATAGAGAGGCTTCTATTGTACACTTCCCTGGAAATTTTCAATGAACCTTACTAGTACCTATTTTTAATTTTACCCTTTTTGGCCATATCAATCAACTGTTTGACCCTATGCCATAGACAAATAAATGTTTACCATATTTACAGCATATGCATTGGGAAAATACAGCTCAAAGAACTCCTTTACAATTTAACAAGGGATAAAACAGTCCAAGTTCTATCTTGCCAGAATACATGTGTTCAAAGTATGATAATCTATGCTAGGACACGAAGCACAGAGACTGATCACTGAAATTTGCACGACTATCAAGCCGGCCTTCAGATGTATTAAACTTGGTATTTAATCATAGATCACTGAGTCTTTAGTGGGTTTGGATAGAACACAGCCAACATAATTATAAGAAAACATTTCATTTGATAGCCATACTTGATATCTTCTAAACATTTGAACTAGCTTATCTTCACAATTCTATAAAAAAAATAAAATAAAAAATAAAATCACTTAACAAAAATACTATCAATTTTGGTGTCAATGAATTTTGCCTACATTTGCTGTTCACTGATGAGACACAGTAATTTTAGTCCCACATACAAAACTACTATATCAGGGGTAGTGCCAGTCTGTCTTCCCAGATTATGCATAATGGAGATTTGCTTGCTTTTGCTATAGCATTACAGGTGCAGAAGCCATAGTAAAATTTGACAGTACACAATATTCATAGCAAAAGCTATCAGTTGGTGTTTTGCCGCCTCTCATGAACCTTCCTATCGAATCGAGTATAAGGCCATGAAATTCTTTGGAAATCACACATGAATCTGTACTTCTATGATGAAATTGATTTAGGATTAATCTTCTCCCTTCCCTAGGTATTAGGGCCAATATCCTTGCCCAAGTTGGTTCTACTAGAATATTACTCCTATATCTAGACAAACACTATATGCAATTTGATGATAAAAAATTCACTGATATAATCAATGCACACCTCTTGTACAGAATGACACATATCTCAATACAACTATAAACCCAAGCACCTGAACATATTCCAAAACATGAGAAGTTACCAGACGGTTTCTACCACTTGACCACAGTCTTCATATGGTAAAGGGAACTGTATTATCCGTCTAAATTTACCCATTAATATTAATATACTAATTAAGTATTGCCAATTACGGCACATTTCTAATTCATAATTCGACGTGAACTCTTCAAATAACCTCATAAATACGAGTTCAAACCTAAAAGTGGGCAGGGTTAAGAAGACGAGGCAAATTGTGGCGTAATTCGCTTAAAAAGGAAACCAAACTGTCCAGAATGGCTCACACGTCACTGCGCTAACTACACACCGCACTTTCGTAAAATCGCATACGCACTTTTGACACAAAATAGCAAAGATATTTCCACTTATAACTCGTCCCTCATGTCACTCTGTTTACCTTCTGAATCCCACACTGCAGCGTTGCCAATTCGTGACGTTTACAAGAGGCTGGATAGCGAAAAAGTGTTATTTTGGAGCAAAAGCCGCTATATATGAGCGCACAAGGTATGTGTATTTAGTAGGAAATTTAACTTTGATTTAGAACTCTTTGATATTACGAGGCTCGCACAAGAAGATATTAGTCATTCTAAGAGTTGAAGAAATCTAGGGATGACAAAAATATTATCTAGTTATTCGCAGTTCAGAAAAATTGCCAGTCGCTCTTTAGCCATTAGATAAAAAGAAAGCTTCCGTATGTTATCACTGATAGCCAGATAACAGTGTTGGTTTATCATCACGGGATAGAAAAAGGAACATAAAGATAAGCAAATCTATATAGCTAATGATTCTATATATCATCATCACATTTGATAAGTAACATGATTCATTCTATCGTAAAAGACAATGGGAAACACAATTTGGAATGATAAATGATA